>NC_133028.1:52829210-53140526 GCF_048771995.1 Taeniopygia guttata
ACACACCTAAATATAGTAGAAGAACAACTCTGCAACACACCATATAAACCCCACAAATCAAAAAATGAACATCCCTTGCCATTCTCCAATAGGTATGAAAACCCTACCTAACTCACAAAAGCATTCAAGAAACACAAAGCTGGATTCTTCCTAGGACCTATAAACCTCGAATTTATTAACTTAGCTCTTTCCACCACGGCTTTTCATCACAGAAAAGGAAACCAGAGATTGCGGCCATTAGAATCTTAGAAAGCAATCAAACTATTATTATCATGGCAATTTCTTTATGCTCATCTGAGAATGGTAAAATACTGCAAATAAAGTAAATCATGCTGTTGGGGTGGGTAAGAGGCAGAAAAGCAAATCAACATGTCACAAAAGCCAACCAGCTGAGTCTAAAAGGGATTTATTTCATTTTTCCCTGGCAAGGAATGCCTCCTTTTGACACCTTTATGTTTTCAAACTGATGACTCAAAGACCTTCTCCACCATTAACTGCTGTCAACTGAGACTCTATAATTTAGCACTGGTTTGTCACATGGCTCTGACAAGTAATGTTTGATCATCATCCCCATCACAGGATGCCATGAGACGAGATGAGCTCACAATAATATGCTAAGAGGTAATCTATTGATATGGAAAATAGAATATAACTACAGAGTCAGCTCATAGCCTACAGCACCGGGCTGTGCACCACATGAAGTACAACTCTGCACTGGGAGTGAAAACAACTTATATGACAAAAGGTCTGCAGTTTTGATCCAATGGGATGAGTTTGTTCCACCAGCTCAAATAGTTCTGTTTTCTGAGCTGTGGCTGCTAAAGCCAAAATATGAGACTGAACCATTAGAGGAAAAAAATATCTAGAACAACCTTGAAAAATTTGTTCTCAGAAAAGCCATGTAACTGAGACGTAGGAAACATATTGTGACAGGTGTGCAGAACAAGAGGAGCTATTACTTTTTTTTCCCCTCATTATTTTTAAATATATTAACATCTTCTGCACTGCCTGTGACAAAGCATTTAGGACTTTGCCACTTTATTACCTAGTTGGTAGATCCCTTTAACCCTCTACTTAAAACACCACACATTTGAGAATAAATTCATCTCCATTATCAAAATTTCAGTGCTTTTTTAATATATTATTTCCAAAATGCTTATTTCCACAGTTGATGAACCGCAGGATATTAAAAAACACCTCTATTTCACTAAGTTAAATTTTATGCTGTTGTGGCTTTGCAAGATAACAGTCTTTTCAAGACTTACAAGAGGCAATGACAAAACTTTTCTTTAAATCATTGTGGCAGATTAGGATTTCTGCTTGAATATTTCTATTTTGTCGTCCACATTCAGTGCCTCTATCTAATTATTCAAACAACTGATGCAAGATGTACATCTCCACGAATCATTAGTTACATATATACACCCTAACACATAGTGAGCTCAAAATTAATTTTAAAAAAACTGATAAAAGATATGCCATTTTATGTGTGATGGCAGAATCATAGTAAACCACATTAAACTGGTATTCAAATAGATGAATTAAAAACAGCTCAACATGCAGAATTGCCTGACTAGATGCTTATGGTGCTTCTGTAGAGCTAATCCTGCCAAGGAGGAAAATTATTATTCATTTCATCTGAGCAGCTAAGCATAAGGTAATATAATGAGGAAGCTCAGCTAGCAGACTACTTAACTTTTCTTCCTTGAAGCACTGAAACCCCTATTAAATTTCTGTGCTGAGACTTAAGGAAAAAAAAATCTAAGCACCTCATGATTAACTGGTGCTTGCTAGGGAAAGCACTGTAAAATCATCAACTGCAACAGCACAGCAGAGGAAGGCTTGAACAAACAGATAAAGGAAACCTGCAATGAGAGCCACCACTTTTTGTCGAAATCTGCATGCAAAGGTCAAATACAATTTTCTCCTGTACCTTTAATGCAAGAATAACAATTGGTTTTTAGGATTTTGTTGTTTTCTTGTACAGCACAATAAGACTGACCTAAGGCCTCAAACAAATGCTGACTTCTTCAATGAGCCTTTCTGGGCAACATCAATTCACCACTACTTCAGAAGGCACTGCTCGTGGACAAAAGCAGTTGGTGGAGAGTGCAAATTCACAGGAAAATGAAAAAAACAGGTTTGTTGACAGAAAAATTAATTCCTAATGAGTCATCTTTGGCTTTGATTACTGAATGATTAATTTTTGTTTTCAACTTTCATTAATTCTTTCCTAGGGATTTAATGCTGGTCAGGACAGCTCCTCCACAAATTAGCTTGATATCATCTCTCTGACTTGTGTGTTTTCACACCATCATGATATTTGAAACTGTATTTTATCAATACTGAAACATTTTCCCCCTTAAAGAATTCCCTAGGGACGTGTTTGCTGTAATCCTGGGCTAACACTGTCAGCTCTCCAGAAACCAAGAGAGTCTCCTGGTCCACCCACTTTGACTGGATACCTGCAAAATGAAGCAGTTTTGTTCAACACCTGGAAAAGCATGGCATGAGCAAAATATTCATTTTGCACAGTCACCTTCAAACGGAGAGGAACTAAAGAGAGCTGATCCCAAAGCATCACAGCTCCTTTAGCTGAATCTCAAAACACATAGTGATTTTTCCTATCCTTCCAAAACTGTAAAGTTCTCTCATAAGATGAATTTCTAGTCAAGACTCACATTGGTGTTTTCTTTTGCCTCAGTACTTGGCAGGAACATTAACAAAAAGAAAATATAGCCTCACATATTTTGGCTTTTGCAGCTGTCATTCTGTCCTAGACCGCAACATAATACAGCAGTTTTAGAGTTTTCAGAAAAACAGTTTTACCAGTGTTTCTCAGTAACATATGACACAGATAGGGAACTCATCCCTCCACCCTAAACACCAGCTAAGCATCTAGTGACATGACAAAGAATTTCTCCTCTGGAACAGAAGAAACACAAAAAAGATGGAAAAGGGAGTGAAGTCACTAGTCTGCCTCTACCAGGCAAATCCTCAATGGCTGTGCCAAGCTCCCATTTACTGCAGCAGATTAATACAAGCACAGCTTGGCCACTGTGTGCACTTCCAACAAATAGCCAAAACGTTTAAATACCTACTGGACTTTATAAAGGAATTATCATTTCTAAGCAGGACAAGAATCTGTAAACACATAATCTACTACACAATGGCATCCAGTTTGCATTTATCTTGCTCCTTCTGGAGTGAGCAGACAGACTTTCATGCTCCAGGCTCATAAAAAGTGCCTGGTGGACTCCAGAAGGTATTTGTACTGTCCTGGAAAATTACATAAATCAAATGCTCACTGACTGTCATTTTCCAGCTAAATGCTATTATAAATAACTGTTTATATGGACTTAACATTTTTTTCCTACCTGTCAGCTACTGATAAAGATTCACTCCCTAAATCACAGTCATTTCCTTTTAGCTGTCAGAAAGGAGATTTAATATGCTGAAAAAGAAATACCTGAAAACAAGTATGATTTACTTTTTAGAGCAGTTATATAATTTTGTATAGCTGTTTAGAAAGCATTGCGCTCTCATTTTTTAGTTCATGACCAAACAATGACACCAATGTATTGTAATATATATATGACAATCTCTTTGCAAACTTTGATACAAATAACTTCATGAAGTTTTTTCTCCCCACTCATACTTAGCACAAAATAATAGTTTAGAAATAATGTCTATTATCAGAATGTTTTCAATTTTTTAAAGTAGAATCACAAAAATCAGTCTCATATAATTTTATTTGAATTAGCATTCAAAGCTGAATATGCTTCCTCATAATTTGAAATATCACAGAGATCAACCTAATACATTTTAATCTGAGTACATGCAAACAAAAATTCTGTCAGAGCCACAAGAATTCCTGAATTCACATCTGATATCACAATAGTACTAACTGTAAAGACCATTGTGTGAATGGCAAATTTGAGGGGTAAAAATTAGACAGACTACGTAAGACTTGAATGTAAGAAATTAAGTCTTGCTCAGTCATCTACAGTTCCACTTCTACATTCTCCCATGACATCACGAAAGACAGCAGGAACTGGAAGTGTAGAACCTGGCATTTTCTTCATCTACCTGAATAATATCATGTTTAAATTTAAAAATATTTTTGAAGTTAAATTGTGAAAAACTAATTATGGTATTTACTGAAAATTGTGAACAGGAAGAGGAAACCCTTAAAACTGTGGTTACCCAACACAAATATACAAAAAATACTGTGTTGATCAAGAGTTTTAAACAGAGGGAATTATATATTACTACAGGTAAACAATACCTTTGAGTTGTGATCACCCTTTGGCAGCATTGAAATGGCATATGTAATTGCTAAAATCAACAGATTTTCTTCAAGAGCTTTGCTGCTTATGTTTTCTATCCAATTTTACAGAGATTAGTTTCACAAAACCAGACTTTTTATACTGCAATATCCCCAGGGGTATGCAGTCATCAGTTTGCATGATGATATTTTAGAAGATAGAAGAATAGCTGTAAGAGTCTTACAAAGAAATAGAGTTCATCCTTTTAAAAATGCGCACATAAGAAAACAAATAAATTAATCCAGAATTTATTAATCTTCCTCTCTTTTCTGAGGGTTGAAAATAGAAATTTTCAACCACAAATGTTACTTTCAATTTTTCAACAAATAAAATGGTCTGCTGCAGAGAATGAAAATATTCATCTTTCCAAAAGACAGGTTTTTGTGCCTGGCTTCATACTTAGAAATTAAAATAGTTCAAAGCTGCTATGGCAGACACAATCACCAACGATGCCCTCTGCTGCTCCAGGTGGAAATTCTGGGGTGGTTAAAATGGCTATTTTTATATTAGCTTCTTTTCAAATATCATTTCTCAAATCTCACACATGACATACAAGACACTGTCACCACCTGGTTTTTACACCTGCAGTTGGAAATGACAGACAACTGGTTTTGGTATAGCCCTTCACTGTCAGTAACACATTATACCTGATGCAGGTTTATAAACCAGCTTTTCTTGCAATGTCTTCCTTCACTTCAGACAAACTCTCCCTTCTTACAGCCTGGAGGTGATGTATGGCAGAGGGCAGCCAGGCAGACTCTGGGTTTATGAGGACATTTTCACTACTGACTTCCCAGGTGAACCATTTCAGTCACGAAAGAAGAACATTAAATGAACTGACTGACAGATCCCAACAGGCAGAGGTAAGGGCAACATATGTCTTTCCAACCTTTCTTTGCTCAAACTGCTTTTTGTCCTTTCAGCATCCCTCACCTCTACAGGCTAGAGAGTTCTTAGCAAACTTCTTCCTTTGACAAATTTTCTTCCTTCCTGAGATAGGCTCAGTGTTCCTGTCGGCCATATGAAGGTGAGAAAGATATATTGACCTGATTTCTGTATAGGTTTTCATCACAAGGGAGTCACCAGTCATCACTTTAACCAAGCAGATACCACTGACCATATCTGAAGAGGTAATCTTTTATTGTTGAATTTATTGGTGTTTTTTATTGACGGCACCAATATAAACTTGAGCTAGACCATAAAAATAAAAATCAAATGTTACGACAGCTCTTCTTTTTCATTGTCCTTGTAAATCCTATCAGATTTAGTATTTAGGCATTTGTGGTAACGAGTATGATTCCCACTGGGCTTATCTGACTTCACAGACCTGAACAGTAAGTGAACAACAGGCTATGTGTGGATATAAGGCACACTTACCAAAGATTTTCCTGGCACTCTGAGGAACAGTGCTTTCAATTCTGTTCTAGACTCTGTAAGCAAAGTTTACTATTTCTAGTTACTTCTACCTAAGAGTTACAACCAATATTTTTCTAAGCAGATTTAAATTTCCTCTGAGAACTAATGACACAAGGAAACAAGTCAAAAGTGGGCAGATGTCCATAACACTGTTGATGGTTTTGTTCTTTTAGTTTTCTGGATATTTATTATATTCCTGAAAATTACAAGAAAGAAGTGCATCCGTTATTTTTCCATACTAAAATCAGTGAAGAGTCTCACATCAAACCAGTTGCATTTCAGACCAATACCAGTTTTTCCTCATTTTGTGGTGTTGCCTTTCCACTACTTCCCTCCTAATGCTAGAAAGTATTTTAATATTCTGAATTTGATGCTGTAGCTATTTTCTGTGTTTTAATATTCCAGCACAGGGTCCATATAAAGAAGCTGAATCTATATAGTTTTCTTACTTCAATTCAATGTTATTTAGAAAAAAAAAAATATAACTAATTCTCACAAAAGCGTGAAGGTTTCTCATGCCATTAAAGGACTCTAGAAATAACTAAAATAATCCTTTAAACAACTACATCAGTCAGATTTTTTTTCAGTAGTTCAAGGATAACCTGATGTTTGGAGTAATCCCTTTACAATGGATGACATCGTTTTTGCATTTCCTGCCCTTCAAATGATTCTGTGTGTAACCATGCTATAATCTGTTGGAAAAGGTCATTTTGAGACATTCTCTTAAAGAACATGAAATTGCCACACTCTTAGAGCAGTCTGTGATTGCTAGTGCTTCTCTCTCCAAGTTTAAGTATCCAAAAGTTGATTAAAATAAAATCAAATCTACCATAATGCCAAACTGGTAAAAGGAAGACAATAAGAAAGAGAAAAACAGGTTTAAAATTATAAACTTTAAAAAGACAGATAGTCCTCAAGTTCGCTGTAGCCATCTGTCATTATTCAGGCATAGGTACAGAGGGCTAATTAAATGTTAATGAAATATAAATAATCTGCTGGTCACAGAGCATTAGCTAAGGAGCAGTAACTGCACAACAGCTGCTTTAGCTCACTGAAAGTACTCATGTCAGCACCTCAAACAGCATCTAAAATCTGGCTTCTAAACATCTGAATGAAATAATAATGACTTCTTCATGTAACTCATTTCAAAAGACCTGCAATTATTTTTGCTTATGACAGAGGTGAAAGGTCCATGTGATAGCAAAAAAGATCTGAACAGTTTCATGAAACAATTAAATGTGAGATTTTTCATCTGCTGTTTTATTAAAATCTTTTTAAGTAAAGAACAGTGTCTTTAAAAGCAGAGCTGCATTGAGATGCTAATGAAACAGATAAAAGAAACTCATGCCAGAAATACTGTTAGAGACACAAAGCCTCTGCTCCTCTTCTATAGCATGATGGTCAAAGATAAGCGCATTGGGCAAAGATAAGATTTAAACTCACTCCTCATTTAAAGCATGGTTTTTTTTGGTTTTTTTTTTAATGCACAAACATCCTCCTAGTCAGAAAGATGGCCTTCATCTTATTGGGGTCCAGCTGGAGATCATGAGAAAGACAGAAAGGACTGGGCTGGCCAGTGAAATGTACATGCAGGAAGCTCAGCTGGAGCCTGAGGCAGATCACAGGTTATGAAGAGAACAAAGCACACTAAACCTTATCCACTGAAGGCAATTCAAATGCTAACCTCAAAAACCTCATGTTTAAAGTGCATTCTTAAAATGGAAATCTCTCTCAGGGCACATTCCCTCAGCTCAGGCTGCACCCTTACAGCCTCCTCCTGCAAGCCAAAGTCAGGGCAAGGCAACTCATCTGTTTGCGGATCTCACATTGGCACAGCTCAGATGGTCCAAGACAGGTGCCCGTGCTCCCCACCTTGTCATAAACAAAGAGATACCATTTACAAGAAGAGGATTCTGAACATCTTATTTGAAGTCCTAAGGTTGACTTAGGGTCAACCCTTAAATTCTCGAAAATCGCCAGTTCACGAGAAGACAAACTCTTTTCTTCCCAGTGCTAGGTCAACCATTTGACTTCACCGTAAGATGAAGACAGTGCTCCCAAGTTAGCAAATGACTTTAAACATACCTGTTCAAGAAAAGAAGGGTAAAGAACATTTTTTCTTCTGAGACAAGAATGAGATGTATTTATTAAAACCACCTTTGGTGCGAGTGTTGTGTGACAGTTTATAGCTGCCCTCTATCCCATGTACCTGCTGTATCCAGGTCTCCATGTAAAGCAAAGCAATGCAATGACTGGAACATGCTAGGATAAACTCCAGCTTTCAGTTTTCAGTCATGACCGCCAAGGCACTCTACTTTTTTCCACCCCACTGCCTAGACAGAGAGTGGGGTGGAATAAAGGCTGTGAGATGGAGTTCAGGCTCTTCCTGCCAAGGCCAAATTAGCGCCGTCACCAAACCCCTTGAAAACAAGCAGATCCATCATCGCCTGCATGTTTACAAGGACAGACACAAAATTACATATAAATCACTCCACAAAAAATTCAGCATGCAATATTAATGCAGGCATTCCTATGTGCACACAAACACACATCAGGATGCATTACAAAAACACACCTAATAACTAGGAAAGGTTATTGACTGATGGTTCCTAGAGACCTTCTAAGCAGCCTGTAAATACAAGGCTGTTGATTGAAGTTCTTCATATTGATGAAGAAGAAAAAAGGGTTTCCACTCCACATTAAAAGCCATTCACCCCAAAGACACACAATTTTACTGCAAAGATGTAAGAGGTACTATAAGAGGTACAGCAAAAACATTTTTAAAAACACAAGGCAGCTGCACAGAAACACTCTCTGCTAAGTGCCATCAAAGTCCATCTGACACTGAGACTCTGAAGCTGTAAGGGAAATGTTTCACTCCACTGTTGAATAATTTGCCATCACTTCACAGAAAGAAATTTGCCACAAACAAGTTGAGAAGCTTGATAATCGGTATGCTAGTTACATTCACTCATTTCAAATAACACATAGGAAAAAATTGAACAAGCTACATTGTTACAAAGAGACAGTGTCAAAATCAATGGAAAACTTCAGGTTCCTTAGTGTTTTAAAATCAGGGGACCTCTTGTTACAACCTAAACAGAAGTAGTAATTCCACTTACTATAGTCATAGCAGAGCAATTCTTTATAGTGGGTGGGCACTATAAAGGAATATGCACTATATGCATAAACACTTACATCTGTTATTTTGTTGCACTTCCATGTTCAGAGAAAAAAAAATGAACACTGGTTTTGAAGCAATAGACAGGAATTTTTTAGCAACTTGTGGCATTTGGAAAATACAATCCCTTTTCATCTCCTTGACAACATCACCATATTATTGCACACATCATCAGTGTTTATTACAATAGGTCAGACATTTGTCCCACATGTGTAAATTCACACTGCCTGGGCTGGCGTTGAAATTGTAATCTCTACCTAGCAAAAGTATTTTTTTCCAAATGAACCCAGAAACTTCTTAGCTAACTAGCAAACAGCTCTGTGCTGAACAGCAATCTCCTTCAAGCTGAACCCTATGGGTTAAGCAACATCAAAGCAACTCATACCAGGGATTCTGAGTGGGAAGCAAGGAATGCCACATCTAACCAAAACTGCAGGGAGAATGAAGCAATCGCTATGGAAGTAACAGAAATTGTATTTGGCCAGGACATGAGGGTGCATCTCCAAAAGTACCATGGGATCTTTCAGGACTACAAATGATCAGAATCATGCTTTTACACTTAATTTAAAAACAAGACTGCATGACTTTAAGCCCTCAGTTTGCAACCAAGTTGTAGATTAACACATGATAAATCAACAGCATCAATCTCCTTTTTCTTTAGGAATGCCTCACTCAAGTATGCATCCAATTAGAATTATTTAAAACCACACAGCATAGTATCTTTAGTTTTTGTGGCAAAAAGTAGAAGAAAATCTTGTTTATATTGTGCTTTATACTACAACTTATGTAGTCCTAAAAACATTATTAGGTGATACACTCATTCCAAATTTCAAAGTATGTTGTTATGAAAAAGATGCAACACAATGAAAAATTACTGTCATCTTCAAAGTTTTTCTACTTAACTTCGGGAAACACAAAGATTTCAAGCTTTTCTCCTCTTTTCTTTTTAGCATTTAGATCATATCTTTTATCTTTAGAAGATGTCATTATGCTCTTTTAATCTTTTATATTTTGCTTCTTTTTAAGCTCTTGTCCATATCCAGGGAGGCAATTAAGGTTTTTGTGAGTAACTGCAAATAGACAGGCTTCTTGAGTCTCTCACTTACACCACAAAGACATATTCAAGAGTACATTAACCTTTGCACTGAGCAATAACTAAGGACCATTTAAAAAATACTCAGCACACTTATTTCTGTGGAGAAAATGCAAGAGAGGTAATATCAGTGGTTTATTTTCATTCTGTATGAATTCTCAGAAAACCCCAAAAGCTTTCCTAACCTCTCCTATCAAAGGATACAATAAGAAAAGTCATCACAGACATGACAGGCCTAAAGCTTCCATTATTTCCCCAAAGTATGGTGAAAATATGTGTTATTCAGGGAACTAAAGGCCAGAAACTGCCTTTTAGTTTTTTATCTCTCAACCTGCAATCTGACTATTAACTTTGACTCTTCTTTATGCAACTAAGTGAATGAAGCATATTGGTCTAAAAAATTAATCATTTCACTAAAAACCAAATAATCATGAAAACAGGATCCTCTCCACTGTAATTGTGTGGAATTTTTTTTCCTCCCTCCATCTCCAAAATACAGTAATATTCTTTGACGGGCAATCACTGGAGAGTCAATCTTGGATGCATGTCATGGAGCTCCAATGCCTGTTCTGAAAGGATGGTATCAGGCAATTTCCCAGGAGAGACAGATACCTAAATCTTAATTTGCTGTCTCATCATGAATAAAGACAAAATACTTTCTGCATGATCACTGTATACTCCAGAAGCGGGGCTTTCAAAAACAGCACTGGAGTGGACAAGAACCCCCTTTTTGTAGAATTTCAGCATCACATTCATCCTGACAAGACAGCTCAAAGGCACATTAAATGATAAACTGACATTCCAAATCCATCTTTACTCAGCACAAAATTTCTGTGCCATACTTGACACAGGAATTTGAATGTGAACACCGAATAGTTTAAAGCAATATATACAAATATACTTGAGAATACATTTAAAAGTGCCAATGCTTTCTAGGGAACCTCAGTTGGTTTAGTCACTGCACATTAATACATGCAGAAAACAATGTTAGCTTTAAACAACTCTATATTAACAAATGTTTTCCCTTTCTTTGCCCATGTTCTGGTTTGCTTGGTTGGTTTTTTGCATTCTTTATTGTATTTCACGAGTTTATTTTAGATGTAGAGGCAAGAAAAAATATAACTATATTGCTGATATAAAGTCAGTGCCATGAACAAAACAGGGATAAGAACAAGAATAACCACAGCCAGCAATTTGGATGCAAAACTGTGTGGTGTTCCACCACACAAAGTGCTGAATAAAACACATAAAATACAGTATCATGTGAAGAGATAGGACACACGGATTTAAAAAGCTACACTAGCAGATTTGCCCCTCCAGTTGTTGATTGACTGCACATAATTTACACAAGTTCAAAGTTTATCAGTTCAAGTGAATAATAATGATGAAAGCAGTGCTGAACTGTGGGCCTTCCCCAACTTTTGAGGTAGTTTTTGTTACTTCTTCCTTTTGTCAGGATCACGTAAATGAAGAGTGTGCTTAAAAAAACATGACAGAGGCCTTCAATATTGTATTTTTTTCCAGCATAAAAGACTGTTGCTTTCTTCTCTACTATTAAGAACCACATGGCAACATGAAGGAGAGAACCGTAAGAAAACTGTTTAAATTCCAGCCTACTGTGAGATTAATAAACCATGGAGATCTGACATTACTGCAGATGCAGAGCATTAATTCCTTCTGGCAAAGCCTACAAAACATATTGCATAAAGGTATAGACAAAATACTTCATTTTATATGGAGGAAAGGGGTAGCATCAATGTTTGACTTCAAAAGTACCTGTTATCGTCTACTGAAATGCTACCCCACCTGAACAGTGTGGGGTACAGAGTGGGGTTTTTTCTATTTTAAAATAATTTTAACAGAAATTATCATTGAGAAGAACAACCCAGTATGTTCAAGTTAACAGATTTAGGATTTTCAGGGTATAGAGACCACTCCCCCAGGCCTGCCTGTGTGCCTACTGTGCCACCACACCCAGCACGCTGTGTCCCCATACATCTCCCACAATCAGCTACTGCAACTGCTCTCATCTACTTGTCCACAGGAGCCACCCTTCAACATTTGCTACACATTAAGCTTCCATACACCATACGGATGGTTGCTGCCCAGTATAATTAATTTCCTAGGCTGCTCTGGGAAACCATCCTGTCACTTGGCAAGGAATGCAGCTCTCCATCTGACTCCTAGCATGACTCAAGATTACAGTGCAGGGAATAGAGTTCATGCTTTCTTACAGAATAATTTGAAATATGAAAGCCAGTATGCTGATCCTCAAGCAAAACGCCATTTGTGATGTTTTTTCAAAGCTAGGGAAATATACATCTGTAAATAAGGATTAAATTGAATTGCCATTACAAATCATAAGTATCATTTCAAAAGAATTATCAAACAAATATCAATGGTAAAAATTCTACATAATCCTTTCAGAAATCAGGGTCCTCAGTGCAAACATAACAACAGCTGGTGCAATTGCACAGCATCAACCTCCTTCAGCCGCCCACCAGGGCAGAAGCTCTGGTAAGGTGCTGCTGTCCCTAGGGGGATTCTACCAGAAGAAAAGCACAGGTTCTGCGTGTGGGTTTCATTTGCACCCTTCACACTCCAACACGCAGCGTAACACCTTTTATGCTCAGTGACATGAAGGTGACCTGTATAAGCTGAGTCTTCCTCATCCATGTCTGGGAACAAATTAATTTCTCAGGGTCTTAAATTTCAGCCATCTGACCTGGCCAGATGGGCAGGAGCTGAGAGGCAGGGCTGGGACAGGGAAGCTGAGCAAAAGCAGTACTCACTTGTCCAAGTAATCAATTGTGTAAGGTTACTTGGCACCCAAGACTTCCCGGTTTCCAAACCTGGGATTTAAATGTAGAGTTGGTGAGTGGCAGCAATGATTTTGGTTACTCTGAATGTGAGTAGGCAAAGGTGTGAGCAAGGAGTTGACACAAACTACATCTGTCATGGGTGATGTGACCTGGTGGCAAAACTCTGGTTTAGCACAGCCATAAGGGGAAAAATACAGCGCTTGCATCTACAGATGGCTGAATCTCCAAGAAAGAGGGCTGTGGACAGGAATTGGGGCCAAAGTAGTTATGAGAAACAGGAAAAACTAGTCAATGGGAAATCAAGCTGATGCTCATCTTCAGTAAGGTTTTACCATCTGGAGGTAAAGATCCAGCTATGTATTTGTATTTGCAGTGAGAAGACAGCTTGTAATTAGCTATGTTAGAGATGGGTATCGAGAGCTCAGTGATGTATTTTATGATAAAGCTTGGGATTTTTCATTCATTTTAGTTTGACTATAGCAAGTATTATCAATTGCACATGGCAATTTGCACTATATTCCATTAAAATAATATTCCATTGACTAGCCATCGCATATTTTTTATTTACAGAACTTTGCAGTACTATTGAAATACTGAGGCAACATGAGAACACAGCATAATATATGATATAAATTTAAGAGCAATAAAATGTTCAGTAACAAAATAAAACTTCTTGCCCAAGCACAGATTTGACAGCAAAAACAGTAATGGTTTATTTATCTTGTCTGATGTTAATCTTTGTTGATATTCCCTAAGGTCAAATATATCCATGCAAACTTATGTCTTTATATGAAACTATAATATTGCACAGGAGATTATCTTTTACATTATACTCATAAGGAGAAAAAACAGAGGCCCATTTCAAACTCTCAGTCACTCAAGTGAATCTTCCAGAGTTTACAAGACTCTATATATTGCATATATCCAAAGAGAGGCAGAATTTACACTAAAGAGTGTTATCTGTGTAGATATCTGTGCATGCCTGACAAAAGGCAGAAGCCATTCTTTACACAATGTATCCTCTCATCATATAGCCACAACTTCTACATTCAAGATATACTAACTTGAAGATTTTAATCTTGCATTAGATGTTAGCTGCAACTCAGAAGATTTTCAGTTTTCCAGAGATTCCATCTGCTTACATTCTTAATCGCCACATTGGCTTTGAACATCTTAAATAAGCTCTGCCCTGCTTAAAACAAAAACAAATAACTCTCGATAAAGGACACGATTTTTCTCCAGAGCTAGTTTAGATTATACAGGTGAGCTTTTCAGATTACCAAACCCTACATCAAATGCACAAAATCGTCATGTAAGCAAACTAAAGGCATTGCATTGTGAGAACCAACTTCCAGTGAAGGGACAGGGGGCACAAAAAGTATCTGAAAGCAGTTATTTCCAATACATCATTTTTTTAATGTATCAAACACCATCTAAAAAGTTGTTCAAAACTAATGAAGTTTTTATATTTTGCTACATTTGGCAAATGACTTCTCTGCTCCTCAGATCTTGCACACTACTAACACTAAAATCTTTCAAACATGTTAACATCTTTCTTGCATGCTGATATAATTCAAGTAAGGTTCTTTTTCTTCAATGTGTTTATAATAAAATGCTTGCAACAGTGAGAAAATTGTGATTTAAAGCAATATTGTTTGGCTTCAAACAGCATGAGTTCACTGGAACAAGCAGAAAAAGAAAATCTTAACCTAATAACTTTGCTTCAGCAAGCATCTCATGAATTCTGGATTAAAAAACAAACAAACCCCACATTCATTTTTAGTTGGCAATCACAATGAGTATATTAAAAAAACAAACAACCTATGCAATCAATGTTCTTGTATTTTTCTTTTTCCCAACCACATTTCAATTCTATAAATAGAACTATACATTTCTTGTGCATCACTACACTTCCTTGTGCAGTGATATTTTAGGAAATTCTACTTGTTCAATTGCTGCCAGAAACACTGGACATCACCAGGAGTTTTGACCAGGTTTTCACAAATGAACCTATACGGAAGAAATATTAGTAAGAGTGATAGGTCTACCCTTCACCAAGCAAAGACAATGTAACACCTCTGGTTCCTATAACCAGTGGTATTTTAGAAGTGGAAATGCAGACTGGCGTGAAATTATGTTCCACAGAAGGGTTGAGAGAAAAGGCAGCCATATCTCACCCTTGCAAAATCCCAAGGTTCTATTACACTGATTTTTCAGTGTAAGAGTTATTTGTATAAATCAGAGCAGTTATTTGTATAAATCAAATATACCGTGGAGTTCAGTAAATGGAAGTAACCAATAGCCTAACAACTAAGGGAGAAGGGGGATGTCTCTGCCCTAGTAACAAACCACATCTTCAGGGGTTCCTTTCTGCTTTTATCTGTGTCTTGTCAAATATACCACAGACAGATGAAGATTTATCAATTTTGAAACTCCAGAATGTGGCTTTTCAGCAACTTTTTTTTTTTCTAAAAGCCTATTAAATAATGCCAAAGTAGTTTTGACTCATAAAACTTGTTCTTTTTATTTTCCGCCTAATAGGATTCCATAGAAGAGTCTTGGGAGGAAATGTGGAAGGATAGTCCCTACTACTAAGGGTACAGATTCCATATCTTCTGAGCTCAGTAGGAATAAACACTCCCTCAGGTTCTGTTCTTAGACTATGCCAAACACAGACCATGAGATTTCAGAATAAAATGTAGATTTTAATCTGGAGCAAAATACATCAGCCTTGAACCACCTGAAAAAGACTTCATTATTTGGTTTTAAAAGTACCACTATAATTTTTAGAGAAAAAGATGGTATTACATTCCCTCTTGCATCCCTTAGAAAGAGTCCACATATCATGCTTTCATAAGTGTGCTCACTAGTTTCCAAGAACACCTCACAACAAAGTCCAATAAACATTAAAAGGAAGATATCAAGCTTTTAAAACCTTAGAAATATCTGGCATAGCTTTAAATGCTTATCTAAAAGCTGAGCTAATACAAAGGCATGCTGTCTTTGGCTGACACTTTTTGAACAGGCCTGTTCCTTCCTACAACAGTCTTGTGTTAATTTTAGAAGTTCATTAGTATCAAAAACTACAAGTCAGCTTTAATTAAAGTCTTCTATACAATCTATTTTAGATGTAGATGAAGAGCCAGTGTTAGACGTCTAACAATGCTTCCAGCCCGAGATCCAACATAGTGCTGCTATTCTTTTGCTTAACTACATGTGCTCATTCTTGCATTGCAACAAACAGAGATTAGATCTGGTTTGCACTCAGACCACTAGATTTAATTAAACATAAATGGTTCATACTCAGACCTCGGGTATGCATGGGTAACTCCTATTCAGCTGAGACACTGATTTCAACTCCCACTGATCAATTCCCTTTAATTTGAAGAACAAAACAATGACCAAAGTTCAAGTCCATATGAGGCAGAGGTGAAGAAATACAACATCCAGTAAATACGAACACTGTTTCAGAAAATATTTTGCTCCAGAATGACTAAAAGACACTTTAGGATTCTGATATAATAGAACTTTTTTTAAATGAACAAATTGCTGTCATAAAAGATGTAACTCTAAATTGTCAGCATTAGTACCTTTTTGAATAGAAAAGACAAATATCTCCACTATAGCAGCAAAATACACATGCAACTGTTAAAGTTTCCACTATGCAGACCTGTAGCCATACACCAAGATTTTGGTATGGCTTCACACTTCTCAGTTCTCTTTCAAACAGCATCATGGAAAACCAGCTAAGACACACTGTCATGGACAGCTGTGATTTCCCCACCATAAGCTGCAGTTGAGACAGCCCAAGATACACAGAGTATCCCCATAAAATTACAGAACTCTTTAAGCATTCACCCATACAGAGTAACACCATACCTCATCAGAAGGTTTCAGACCTCATATACAATAATATCACTCCAGAAAGCTGCAAGCATCTGCTCTTCTTGTTCTTTAGCCCAACCTTTTATACCCTCCTGTTCATGAATGGCACCTGTGTGCCCTCTGCTCCCTTTGGTGATGGTCAGTGCCCCTGGGCACTCCATGGCTCATTGCTGTCAGTGCTGCTCACCTGCTTCTCACAGCTGTAGCCCACTGGGGATGAGGCTGGCCACAGCCCCACCCCAATTACCACAAACTGTGTGCCTATACTGTGGTACCAGCATTTGCTGCAGGACTGTTGTGGTTTAACCCCAGCTGTCAAGTAAGCACCACACAGTTGCTCACTGCCCTGCTAGCAGGACAAGCAATAGACTCAGAACAGCAAAATCTACAGAACTCGTGGGTTCGCATAAAGACACTTCAATGAGTAAAGCAAAAGCTGCACATGCAAGCAAGGCAAGGAATTCATTCACTGCTTCCCATGGGCAGGCAGGTATTCAGCCGTTCCCGGGAGAGGAGGGCTCTATCATATACAACAGTCGCTTGGGAAGACAAGTGGCATCACAGTCCAAACATCCCTTGCTCTTCCCCCAGCTGTATAGACTGAGCAGATGCCCATATGGTCTGGGATACCCTCCTGGCCAACTGGGCTCACCTGGCCTGGCTGTGTCTTCTCCCAGCTCCTTGTGCACCCCCAGTCTCCTCAATTCTGAGGAGGCAAGAGAAACAGAAAAGGCCTTGATGCCCGATTTTTCTTTTAAAAAATGATCTCATCTTCTGTTTTCAACCTGTATACTAAAAATCCTAATGAGCTGAGACCTATTTTAATGAGTATTGAGATTTGCTCATAGTTAAGATTTATTTTAATGGTTGTTCCTAATGAGTTGGTATTTGTTTTAATGATTGTCACAGAAGGATTAGTTTTACATAGTAAGTATAAAGAAAATATGTGAAAAGCAGTACACTCTACTGGATATTCTATTTGCTTATTCAAGGCCACTGACTTTGACTGGGATGGGCTTTTACAAAAGTCCCACTTCTGATAATATCTACTGCAGCATACTAAATTTTCTCCAGACATTCACTCCTCTCCCTCAGTTGTCTGTTTAGTTTTCTGCTCCCAAGTGATGCTGAAGCAAGCAGACAGGCGCTCAGCCCAGCCCCACCTAATTTCGAAGTGGGTTTGAATGAATGAACATGCTGCAGTAAGGCAGGCATGAACCTTACTTTTTATTATCCATAGCTGAGAATAACTATGGCCTAAGCCAATGCTGCATGGACTCAGAACACTGCTGACAGTTTCAATTTCCAGTTCAAGCAAGCTGTGCAACTATGTATAAACCTCTCCCTAAAATGCTCTGGTAAAATGCTTTAAGACTGCAGGTTAAACCAACCTCACTGCTGCAAGGTTTCAGTGCAGTGCTAATCACCATGAACAACGTTTGGAGCCTGCAGAAGGTGACACTTGCCTGGGAAAGATTCTCTGCAAGGTGTAGAGCTACCCTGATTCAGCTGGATTAGAAGAATAACTTCTTTACTTTTTCAGAATGTGATCTGGAATCTTTATCCATCAGAAGTGTGTAAGATCTAGATTAAGCATCACCATCTGAAAAAGTAAGATCTTAAGTACATAATAACTAATACTTAGTTAGAACTTCATTACCCTGAAAGATTTGAGTCTTCCCTAGTGAAATCACAATGGGTAGCAAATTGAATTCTAAGTATGATTAATATCAAAAGTGAATTTTAAATGTACATGTAATGAAGGACAGAAAAGGTAAGATATCACCAAATTTCTTTTTAATGGTCAAAACGGTACAAGAGATTTTATCGCTGTACTATGTTCACCTCACAAGAAAGAAATAGTTTAAATTATTCAAAACTAAAAGAGTCCACTCTTTACAAGGACACAACCTTCATCTGTTTGAATTACAGCTTTGTCCTTTGTATTTTCCCATAGCTGAAAATTTCTGGCTAGTTCTGTTGGAAATAAGAATACTTTTATGTTTAATTCCTGTGTTTCAGTACTTATTTTCCTAAAGTTCTTTAAATATTGCCATGCAAATGTACTTATATTTACATTTCACAGACATGTATCATCCCAGCTACTTTGCTGAATGAAAGAACACTGGATAAAACAGCATAAGCTTCCCACAAAGACTTATGCACAGGCTTAAATTTCAATGGACCAGTCATTTGCCTAAATTTGAATAACTGTGCAGATCTTCATAGTACTGTAGCTGAATTTTTAACATATATTAACTTCATTATGACATTTTTAGACTTCAGATAAAAGCGCATTTGTGGTAAGTTACTTGAGTTCTGTGAAGCTCAATACCTCAGAACCTATGACATTCAGACAGAAGTAATAAAAAAAGAATTTTTAAATCTTCTCCTATACTTCTCTCTTGTCAGTGGGGGGTTTGAGCACTGAATCATGCATACGAATCCAACTGGCTCTCATGAACTTTCTTGACTTCAC
The DNA here is from genome assembly GCF_048771995.1 of Taeniopygia guttata. Lineage (NCBI taxonomy): Eukaryota > Metazoa > Chordata > Aves > Passeriformes > Estrildidae > Taeniopygia > Taeniopygia guttata. The sequence continues at coordinate 52,848,415 of NC_133028.1, forward strand.
AATGTTCTCATACACATAGCCAATGTGTTTCAGTGAAAAAAAACACTACAAAACAACCTCCACTATTTCCAGAAAGAGACTAAAATCAATAGCTCCTTGATTTCTAAATGTATTATTCATACATGCTGAAGGCCCCCATTTTACAAGCACACATGCATGTAAGGGTGTGTTCTCTACTAGTTTTTTGCAGAGCAGCAGCACTACTCCTGGCCAGTACAAATTAGTGGACAAAAATATCCAGCATAATGTGGTATCTGGCATTTTATCATTAAATACATAAAGCTTTTAATGTCAGGAAATTAAATTCTACATAGCAAATCTCAACTGTTCAACTGCTTTACCACTGTATGTGCATTAGTATATGAAAACGGAGATTATAATTAGTCTTTTGAAGACAGTAAAGCAGCTGCCACATTTATATTTATCCAGCTATTTAACTCATGGTTTAAAGTTCCTACTTTTAAATACCTTAATCCATCACTGTCTAAAGGAAGTAGCAACCTCATGACAGACATGATCTTCTTCAATCAAATTTTCCTAATAAATTTTGGCTGACCAAAGGTTCTCCTTCATTTCTGCTTTGGCAGCTGGATAAAGCCATTCTGAAAAAAACTTTAAAAACCACAGGCTTTGACCAATACACGATGTGATGGGCTCACATAACCACCAATACGCATCCAAAGCACAGATCTTTAGAACAGACATGAATTTTTCATAGGTGTGCTTGAATGAACAAGTTTATCCCTGTGTCATCAATATACAATGGGATTCATAGCCCCAAGAAACCCGAGGACTAGACAGCAAGACAGCAATCCTTCTTCCTGCTCATCAGCATTCATGGGATACACAGGACTGAAGTGCATGTTTTCAGCAGCAGTCCTGACCACATTATACACAGCATTGTTAGAAAACAATGTCCTAATGTAAGCAAGTACAGATTCAAGATTAGATGCCTCACAAAACACAACAGCTCTATCAAAATGATCAAAGGCTAATTCCTCTTGTAAAAAAGCATGATGATTGAACAAAGATTAAATTTTTTTCTTCTGTTCACCACCACCAATGAAGAATGCTTACATAATGCATTACTCAGTCTAACAGAGAAAATCATCAGCTTCTTTCCTAGAGAATCTACGAAGTTGCAATAAAAAAAAAAAAAAAAAAAAATCTAAACCATACTTGACAAAACCATTTCCTACACTGATTAACTCTATGAACCAAAAAAGAAATTGCTAAAAATAATTAATCTGTGATTATTTCCAGATAGCTAGTTGATAGTATACCACTAATGGACATACTCCAATCATTTTAGGTAGCATTTCATTCAAAGTAAAAGGTTCCATGTTTTAGTAAAGCTAACAAGTGAAGAAATTATGTTAACTGTTGTTTCTGGAATCCAAGGAAGTTGCTCACCTCTTTTAGGTTTCTTGTTGTAGCATTGTATTGAACCACTGACACCTACAGGCATGATTGCATATATTTAATAAAGAAATCTGTGCAGCTTCCTTGTTATGAGACAAGACACCTCTGAGGATAAGCAGCAAAGGTGCTTTAGACAGCCTGATTTATTGGCAAGGTACACATGAATCCAATGCAGATGGAACAGGCATCCCACTGTGTGTGAATCATTTCTCCCCATTCACCCCAACAAAACTACAGCTAAGTAAATAAAATTCCTTCAGCATAACCATGGCTTCTCTAAGCCTGTATCATTATTCTGGTTTTGCCCTGATATAAAGAAAAAGTAGGCAACACAACTGACCTTTATGAATCTCATGTATGGTTAATTAAAGACCATACATGCATTACCTATATAGGTAAAGATGCATTACCTATATATCTTTCCTACAGATTTGAAATTCTTACTGCTCCAAAAGCTAGTGATCTGAGGATGATCCCACAGTAGTGTGATGTATTATTAAGTAAACTAATTTATAATCTCTGTTCTTACATTTGACTATTTACTACTGACTTTATTTCATTATATATAATAAGGAAGCTATATTTGGAAAATATTCTAGAAAATATTCAGGGCCTTGGGAAAATTAGTTTGGAATTAAGGAACACTGCTTACTTCACTTAACTTTAGGCAAATTGCAGCATGGAAAAGTAATTCTATCCCTCAAGAACATGTATGAAAATAATAAATAAGTATTTTTAAGACAAGATTTTAAAGAATTAATTACTTATCTTGTCCGATAAGAATGACTCTACCAGACTTTCCACAGACTTATGCTTTCTCCATAGTCAGTGCTAGCAAAAACAGGGTACAAAGGTAAGCTTTCTGAATAATCTATTTTACCCTTTGCTAACTTTGCAAAGGATATTTAAGAGAATAGGTAAATGTGGCCAATCAGGCCAATGCTACCCATAAGATTAAGTGATGTGAGGTCGCTCTTGCTTCATCGAAAAGCTTATCATTTTATAAAGTATTGACTGCCCCAAATCACCAGAGTACCTGTAACACTTTTTATGAAGCCTCAGCAGTGGCTAGCCTTGAGTCAGCTTTCTCCAACCCAGGCAAAGGAAGCAGTCTATAAAAATGTACTCAGTGCCTCTTCTTGTCTAAAGCCAGGCTTCTTGTCTGTCTTTTATTACTTTTCCTGACATGTTCTGAGGTTATCTTTGGAGCAGCCATCAACAAGCAAAAAGAAACAGCCCCTGCCTTGTGTCAGTGCTGCTGAAGTTATTGCCCAGCTGGAGGAGCCCATCCGTGCCCATTCCTGCCACCCCAGACGGGCTGTGCCTGTTCTCACTGCTCTTTTCCCTGCTTAGCAGAATGACCATCAGCCTAGATGATGGGAAACAGCTCAGACAAGGATTTCAAACAGGTAACACTGAGCTCTAAACTCATTTCAGTCCTGGCAACAATTTGTCTGCAGACAGCACAACAGATTTGTCTCAGTCCACATTATAAGCAATTTCATCACCTTTTCAATATGGCTTTGAAAAGGCTCAGGATGGCAGTGGAACAGCACATGAAAATCATGGCAGCTACACATTTGGAGCCTATGCCACCTGCAGTGGTGCTCAGAGGGGATTCCACAGAGTGACAGAAGTCAGTACAAAACCATCTGTAACACAATTTACTGGCCTCCTTCTTCATGGAGGAGGATGTCAAGGCCAATGAATATAGGGGAAGTTGAGAAGGCCACTGAGATACCCAGCATTATCTCACCCTGGGAGTTCTGTATTCACTTGTTCCTGACAACAGCTTGAAGTTACATGATATTAAATGATCTGAACAAATGAATGTGGGTCAAAGTGAAAATCAGTATGAAGAGATATGTTTTCCCCAAAATGCAGAATCCAGAAAGGTTGTTTTTAAAAATGAAATGTGGTTGCAAGATACAGAACATGTCCTTCCTTTTTATTGATGACTTGTAAAAAAACAAGACCTGAATATATAACTATAGTAAGGCTCCCAAACAGGCAAAAATGGGTCTAAATCTAGAGACTTTCCCCTCACCTATGACTGTACACATACGTCAGTTACTCCGACGTGTGTACATAGGTCTCTCTATGAGGATACAGAAGTACTTCCTGCAACAATACAGTCTTTCTTCTTTTTTTCATATACAGCTGCAAAAAATGCTGCCCATTAACCTCATAATAAATATTGCATCCAAAGAGAGTTGCAACTTTTAAGTATATCTCCTTAGTGCCCCATAAGATCTTTTTCTCAAAAGATCTACTCTTGCTTCAGTATTAAAAATAAAAGAGCTGTATGGTACTTAGGATCACAAGGTAGGCACCCACCTCACAAATAAGCACAGATAATGAGATGACAAATTTTGTGTCATTTACATAACTGCTGGATTGTAGTTCAATGTCAGCACATTCCCACAACTGAAGTTTGAAAGATACACAGAAATAGCACAGTATTGTTTAACACATATTTAAATAATAGCTGATAACACACTTTTCACACAGTTTATTTTAAAAGGAATCAAAGAACCTTCTCCATGTAAAATTAATTGCCATATCATGAAAATAAATATGCTTATTCACTTGAATTACTATTTTCTTTATTCTAAGACTTGGGATCATCATTTCAGATGATCCGAAATCTTTCAGAAAGTTTTCAAGCAGGACTGAGCATTCCTCATGATTAAGCTTCTAAAGTCTCCTCAATAAACAAACTCTCTGATTTAGATCAAGTATAAAAGATCTAAATTATATTTTATATATATATATATATATATATATATATATATATATATATATATATATATATATATTGTATATTTTAACATTTGTTCTACTGCGAAGTGGATGCTATAATAAGTACCTAACATTCTTTTATTTTTGTGAATATAAAAATTGATGAAAAAATGATAATTGTTAAAGTAAAAAAAAAAGGCAAAAAAAATATTAACACCTGCCTTAACAATAATATTAAGTACAGCATAGATAACATGATTGTGCAACTCCATTAGAAAGCACTTCAGCTTTAGTGAAACACAGAGTTGATAATTTTCCCTAATTCTTCCTATTCTAACTTGTCTTCATTATTTCCAGGTTACGAGAATAAATAGAAAAGTATGTGAGAAAAAAATGTTAATCTGCAGTACAAATGCCTTCACCTAAGCAAATTTATGAAATAGGATTAGATCTCTTATAAACAGACCCAGAAATAAAATAACTCGTCCATGTTGCCCTTTCTTTTACTAATCCTCTTTGCAAAGCGCTTTTTGCTACACAACTCAAAAAACCTCTAACTCCAAAAATTAGCGGCAGAAAAATGGGGGGAAAGCAGGAAGAGAGAATAAAAACCATCAACATATTATACATAAATATTTTAAAGCTTTTGCTTTAAATATTTCTTTTTATATAGTCTTTCCCATGTAAAAGCTTTCATAGGTTCTTTGACTCAAGAGAACATAATTTCCCTTGTATACACACAGTGGCTTGCAATGCTGAAAAACCTTTCTTTAACTGTTCCCATAGCAACCAAAACCATTCTTTGTATTTAATTGTTGCCTTTTCAAATATTATCTGGTTTTTGTACAGGTAGCTAGAATCAGTGTGCTCTTTTGCCATCTAAATTACGGATTCCCTGAAGTCTATTAGGCATTCAATATAAATTCAGGTTTGCTTTCATTAATTTGAAATTTAAGGCATTTACTACATTTAAGTATGTAGTATTGCATTAATAAAATAATTCAGGAAGAAGAATGTAGATGTAGCACAAAGCTAGATGTATCAAATATTGTTTTGAACAGGTGAATTTTAGTAACTTCAACTTCAAATATGAAGGAAAAACAAGCCTTGCTAGAGCTCATATCAAAATTCCCTACCTGAATGACTCCCTTTTTGAACTATGACTCAGCTTTGTCATCCATTTTTGTTATATATCTGGACTGAATTCCAAGCCCTGTGAATGTATTCCTGGTTTTAGCTGACATCTTAAAAAAACAGAAGTAATTTCTAAGAGAATAAATAACAGAATAATGATTTGCCTGCTTAAGTTTTCTTAAATAATCTGGTTTGTATTGGCACGGTGACTATTCTCTGACTTGAATCTACAGCACAGTTAAGAGAACTGCAAGTAGAGAACTCGCAGATAGTATTTGTTATTACTATTACACACCTTACTTGCATAGTTCCATTTCAAGTCCATCTACATAAAACACTAGTTTTATGTGTATTTGTTCCAACAACACCAGCAGAGGTTTTAGGAAGTAATAGGTAATCTTACTTCTGAACACCCGTGCTTTCTCACTGACCCATAAATTTTATTTTCTATCTCCTCCATAAATTATCCCAAACAGAGTTCACTATTCCTTGGACAAGAAAATTAGGAGGTTTTTATTTACCTGTTTTAGAGTGCTGAAGCAGGCTTTGTCAGAACTGACAACAAATAATCAATATAGCAGTGTTTATCTAGGCTGTATCTGTGAAAATATTTACATAGAACATCTAAAATTTTCCAATCAAAAGTATCAATCACTTCTATTTACACATGTCCAGATAAAGAATACAAAAATAAGATTACAATATTAGATTAAGTTTTAAAAGGTATGACCAAAAAAGGGCCCAAAACACAGCCCTGTTAATAAGGGGCTCTTGCAGGACAAATAACTTGACATCACCTCACCTTTTAGTTCATCTGTTAAAAAGGAATTCTGTTTCCTCTGCTCTGCCTTTCAACTGTGTGCATGTGACCTTTTAGATCAATGCAATTAAAACAGCAAGAAATGTATTCTAAAACAAAACTATGCTTTTCTTTCTTGGTTCTCATAATGTTTATTCCAGATTGCTTTGTGACTTTGACTTAAGGTCCCTGTCACTCTGCAGCTATGGCTGCCAGGAGAGGTGAGCCGTGTTAACTCTCTATGTTCTAAAGCAGCAATCAGGCACATATAAAAACTGTACATAAATATGTCAGTTTTACAAAAGGACATAATAACTAGAAGTGAGGATGGAATGCTCCTGAAAAATTGGAAAGGCTGAATAAAGGGTTGGGGATAGAGCAGTAGATCACTACACAAATTAGAGGAACATTATCGTATTTTTGAATGAATACCCTATAGGCTCTCTGCATAAACAAATGAACAAACAGATCAATAAAGAGCTTTATCAAGAGTATAGTTTATAAGCATGACTAATTAAAACATGGGGAAGTCTACCTCAAAGCTACCTCACTATTCCCCCTGCCTGTGCTTCCTTTGATTTTTCCCAGGAGCTCACTCTAGTAACTTCATATCTGTATTTCCCTCTCCTATTTGTATTGCTCATCACAGGAATTCTCTTGGGATTAGGGGGATGCACTGAAGAAATATAAAAGAGCTGATCTGGATAGGTTGTAACCTGTCATATTTTGATGTATACCTACTTGCTCTTGAAAATACCACCTCATGCTTATGATAAAAGTATTGGCCTGTTTTTCTTTTCCCGCTTCTCTTTTTGAAGACATTTATAAAGCCTGTACACAAGCTGATGCTGTGGGCTGCTGAGAGGAAAGCTCTAAATCTGGATTATTACTAATATTAGGTGGATATATCTGTAATACATGCTGTTACATATTTAATCAATGTAGCAGCAGGAAATATTTTTTGATGTGCAACAAAAGCTACATACTACTCCCTTTTGTAATGATTAAGAGAGGATTAAAATACCAAAACAAAACAATTGGAGTGAAATCCTACCACATCCACAAAGAACTAGTAAACGGACCTGGAAGCACATGAAATACTTTGAGCTTCAGCACAGGAAAAGAAAACCAAAAAATATTCTTCCCTCACAAACATCTTTTTAGATGGTGGCTGCTAAAGCTATTGCTGATAAAAAGCAGCTGGGCTAGTTGATGTCCTCAGTATAACAGAGCTTAATCCTGCTCCTGGAGCCCAGGAGAAGGAACTTACATTTGTATCACTTTGCAACTGTACAAATAGTTTTTGCAGCATTTGGCTCTTTTAAAAACACTTATTTGGTGCAACATTTGTCTTCACAGCCTAACGCTACTGCAATATAATTTCAAATTTATTTCTTAATCCAACTGCACCGAAGCTGCAAGTGTCCTAGTGTGATGATGCACAGTCTTTTTACTTTTATTTCCTCTGCTTCTTACCTCCCCATTTCCCATATTGCTTTTGGTTGGTTTTTTATGCTGTAGGTGTTTTATACATCCCATATGGTGGCCAATGCAGTCAGTGTATTGACTGGTAAAAAACAGGAGGGTGAGGAGGAGATAAAAGAGCAATAGCACCACTTCTTTTTTAGCTATGGTCTTCCACCTCTACTATCAGTAAATCCATGCAAGTAAAAATAACATATTGAATATTCACTGCAAACATAGATTTTGATAGGTTATTAAAAGTACTGCTCCCAGGGCTATTCACAGATACACTGAGAAATGTACATGGTAGAGAAAGTGGAATATTGCCTCTATTTCTTTGTTACCTCCCGAAAAACAAATAAGAACAAAACAAACTGGAGCTAGAGGTGGGGATAAGGAGATTGTTCTTAAAATTATTTCTGTCCTTCTCTAATATCTCTTTTTTACTCTGCAAAACAGACCAAATCTTGCTCTTAGAAATACTAATATTTAGATTATGCACACTTCTGGAGTATCCCTCTGCATTTAGTAGTTCTATATAAAAAGCTAACTCCCCCTGACAGTATGTGAAACATAGCATGCAGGTATAGATATATTTTTACATAATTTCTTCCCTCTAGGATGCAGCTAATCTCTCAACCTTAAGCACCATGAAACAGTCTACATATTTTTAAGCAGTATGCTGATTGAACTTACATTTGCTGCAGTGGTATTCCTATTTAAGTCATGATAATATGATTTAAGAGTAGTGTATTTTCTAACAAAGCTAACCCTAATATAGCCACTGCACAGGATGATGGTTTTCAGGAATGTTCTGCAAAATACCTGGTTTAGAAAACCCCTCAATAAGCCAGTAATACCACCACAACAATACCAGTATTTTTCACACATTAGATTCAAAAGAATACCTGATAATGCTTTCACTGGATTTGTACAATGAGCTGTGAAACAGCACGGCACAATAGTCCAATAGTTACACCATGCAATTATAAATGCAAATGTACCTAGTTTTTCTGTGACATTCCTCCTTTCCCTACTTCCAATGACAGTAAGAAATAAGAAATGCTGTTTTTTGTTATGCTTCAGAGAAATTATTAAATTACTGTGAAAGTGAAACAAATATATTTCTGCTATGCACTTGAACTGTTTTTTCTAGTTTTAATCGACAGTACATTTGTCTAACCAAATAAACTACTTTGCAATCCCAGTATTACATGTACAAGCATATTTCCTTCATATTTTTCATTTTATGACACTTTAATTGTTCACAAGTAATAACATAGTTGATTAATTTTTATATTTGATGCTGCAATTATGCTTTGAAATCTAATTTGTAAGAATTGAGGCTGTACCTTAATACAAACACCACAGGCTTCTAAATTAAAAAACAAATGATCCCCTGGTCCCTCCTCCCCAACCACCCCACTCTCATCTCTTCAGCATTTACATAATGCTACCCCAGTCCGATGTTTCTGCTGCACAAAGGTACAGACCCAAACCTGCCCTAATTTCCTTGCAAGAGGATCATATACAACCACTGCTCTCAAACAGAACTCCAGGTACAGTTTAGCAACAGGCTATGCTTTTACAGACTAGAAAGCATAACTCTGTTTCTGGAGTGGTTCCTAAGATCAAGGACTTCGACTTCATTTAGTGAAAGCCTGAGTTAAAGATTTAAAATATAGTTTAACAACTATATTTGCCCAAATTTTACAGCAAAATAATTTTTGTATATTTTGAAGATTTTGGATATACAAGAAAAATGAATAAAATGGGCATAGCTAGCACTTCTCTCACTCTCCCCACTTGAGTGAAGCAGGCTTGTTCCCAAATCTTTGGTTCTGTACTTGGAAAGCATCTTTCTTCAGTAAAGCTTCGCAGCAAATTCTCCTTAAGCAACACCAGGCATCAAGGTTAACAACAGGAACTAACACTGCCTTCCCTGCAGTGTTAGTAAGGGGCTCTTCACTGCTAACTAGTGTAGGATGTTACAAGAACTGGTCATTGAAATACAAATTTAAAAACTGGTATATGATCTAACTTTACACTCAGACTGTCTAAAAAAATAAGTCCAGTAAGGCCATTATTTAGAGGACTCTTTGTGCTGCCCCAAATACAAGTGCCTTCATCCCTTTTAATAGGTACCTGGAAAATAAAAGCTGTAGATCTCCTTTAATATTTGAAACTGAGGATATAGCAATGCTTATTCTGAGTGTCTATGTTGGACATGAGTTTAGGCTGGACAAAAATGAAGTCTGTTTCTTCTTTTAAATCCAAAGGCATTTCCTGCATGGCCCACTGTAGCCCTACCTCTGAAGAAGATGGTGCCTGAGTGGCTTTGCAGTCATCCCAGCAGAGGATGGGTGTGCTCTACAGGGCTTAGGCAGCTGCCACATAAGATAGTGCAAAACTCTGTAATTTTATTAGAATAACAATGCTGTGAGTGACAATACCAGCTCTTCAGGTGGACGTGTCCAGATAAAATAATTGATTTTCAATTGCCTAAGCCTGTCTTAAACATCTCTGCCTGCATTACTCATAGTAACCATCCTATTCAAGCTTGATTGAACCAGGTAATGTTTTATTTACTTCAACTACATCTTTTAGAATTGTTCCAGACATCAAGGAGTTTTGATATACATAAAAAATAATTTCCATTTCATCACACAGCAAAAAATCTCAGCCCAAAATTAAAATTCAAAACTCTGTCTTCTGGTTCATTGTTCTAATTAAAATGTACTTGCCAAGAATATTTTGCAAAGTATATTGCAATATTTTGCAATACTCAAGGCCATCAGTTTAGAAGAGTTCTTGGTTGCCAAGTGTGAGACTGCCACGTTGGAATTAAGTTGATATTTGTAGTCTGATTTGTAATTCTCAGTTATGCAAATAAAGCAGACACTTCCAGACACTACAGAACATACAGGAGAAAACTTGCACTCTGGAACCCAGCCTATCTTAAGCACCTGCCCATATATGTATATAAGAAAGGCATATTTTTAAATAAGTTCTTTAACCCAATAGTGCAAAATTACTTATCTTGATGCATTTCTTTCAGGGAAATTTGTGGACATGAAGGACAAGCAAGTAATGTAATTAAAGCTTCCTCTATTGCAGAAATGCCCAGTGGAGAATCTGATGATTCACAGAGAACAGAGAAAAGAAGGATGCAAGGGAATGCACAGATTTTCGTTTAATTTACAAATTAAAAACATTTCTCAGATCTGATAGATAAACTGATAATCTTACTCCAAATGACATTCTTTTTAGGGTGAAGGCCAAAACTAGAATGACATTATGGTATCATAAAGGTATATAATTTAATGTATTCTCAAGGAAACAAAATGATTTTGCTATAGGCGAGGCTGTTTCCTAAATGTCATTGTGATTTGGTGACAATGTTTTTCTTATGTTCACTTCAGATCTAGTTCAGGAACTGTAGTTGTAGATGCAGTTATGTTGTCCAGTGTTTGCTGCTGAAGCAGGGGAAATTTGTATTCCTAATTACAATAAGTGCACTGTCCTTTGTTTGCGCAGTTCAATGTTTTAAATCAGCTTTGGCCACACTCTGCCAATGTACATTACAGTAACTGTATTTTGACTTGAAAAGTTCTATCCAACTTTTCACCATCTGGTGCTCAGACATATATCAGCAAAGTTGTATTATCCCTACATAGTCCCTCAATTTTCTTATTTTAATGAAGACTAGCTACACAATGATACAATGCATTCATCTTACTTTGCAGTTACAATTACCTCAACTAGAAAATGCTGTAGTTTTCTTGATACTCCACATTTTGATTCAAAATGACCTCATTAACTACCTTGCTTAACATTCCACCCCTATATCTTTTTCTCAAGCTGAGTTCAGCCAGATCAGTAATACTTTAGGGAAATGATTGAAGCATTCACAGTTGATTGTGTATTAGAAACCAAATCTCTTGTCATAGGAAAGAGGAAGTTTTCCAAACAATGACTACACTTGCAAATGATCAAAGCTTCCTTGGCAGGGCTATGGAGAAAATCTATGTAGCATCATCACAGGACAACTGCCATCACTCCTCTCCCTCCTACATTGTTCCCTACCACACAGGAGGAAAAGAGAGGAGCTGAATTACAAAATATTGAAAATAGTAAGTACAGTAACTGCAATTAGTCAATGGCTCTCCAAAACCAGCTCATTCACCATTTGCAACTCATGATCAAATTAAGCTGTAGAGAATTGCTTCACCCCTTGGCTGCAAACAATTGCATAAGATATTTAAATTACATTTGTAGATTGCTTTCCTGTCAATCTCTCCTATAAATTGATCCTTGCAGTGACTGAGAGGGAGCATGAGAACTGATGATACTCCCATTCTATAAACAGATATAAGGCTTCTTCCATATTCACTTTGCAGTGCAATTTTATTTTCTTTGCACAACTGTTACCTATAATGGATTTTACAAAATCATTCGCATTTTTGCAGTGGCTGTACACAGGGAAAAATAGAAACAACAGAGTCTGGTTTATTTTCCTGTTTTTCCTCAAAGCAAGAAAAAATAAGTTACCAATATGAGGAATCTAGACAAGAGGCAATGTCAGGTAGTAGTTTCAACTACTTAGCAGACCAAAAAAAAATGTGTAAAGGCTGTATTCTTACTATTTTTTGAAAAGTTTCCCATTTCAAAGGAGACATGAGTACAGCAAAATAACTTCTTTTCCTAATATGTGCAAAAAGCAATACAGGGTGCACAAGAGACCACATGACAGACAACACAGAAAACAGAAATATTCAGTTCCCCTTCAAGTCACTAAATACAGCTTAAAGACTAACTAGCAAAATAGATAAAAGAATGCAGAAGTAGGCTACTGACAGCATAAACACACTGTTTATGTTTACTCTGTCCTAGGTTGACTGTATGATGCCTTTATCCCCAGTCATCTGCTCTGTTTATGTTGAATAATAAGTTCTACACCTGTAAGACTTGTTCCAGGAGTGAAGGGGGGGGGTGAAGAAGCGCGGAGTTTGTTTGCAAGAACTGCACTCCCTCCTCCACATTCCTGCTCCTGGACTGGGTTGTCTGCGGATGGACAGACAGCGAGAGAGAGCTCTGCTTTGCTTTTTCTAGTTAGTTTTAGCTAGCTGAGGCAAAGACTTCCCTGGACTGTGGTTTTTTCCCTTTCTCTGGACCTGCTCTGGACTGAACACCAGAAGAGCAGCAGCAGCAGCACCTGTGGCCCAGCGGGCCGGGCCTGGGCCGCGGCATTTCCAGTGCCAGAATGACTGATCAGAGACTGAGTGAGCCCAGCGGCAACCCGGGGGATTTTCCTGAGTTTGTCTCTCTCTTGGAGTGGCGAGAAGTTTTATTGTTTAATAAACAGGTTTTTTCCACTTTTTCTCCAAAGAGGTATCTTTCCCGAACTGGTTGGGGGGAGGGGCCAATTGAGTCTGCTTTCCTAAAGGATCCCTTTTGGGGTTCTTTCACCAAATTTGCCCTGAACCAGGACAACTCCATTTCAAAGTATCTGCTTTAAAGAAATGGATATAAATGCTATCTCTCCTACCTATTATCACTACAATGTAGTGGTGGAGAGTATACTGCAATCCAGCTGATGTCTCAGGTTTTTCAGCTGGGCTGGAACCACAGCTTTCAAAGTATGGACATTCCAGAGCAACACTGACCATTCCTATTCTTTTCTGCATTCTCTCACCTAAAGAGTGACACATGCTTCCATAGCCCATTGTCCCAATCACCCAGAAACTGAAAGAGTACAATCATCTTCTACCTGCTTTTCCAAGTAAGTGTGAAAAGCATTCCTGTTTCACATCACTGAAAGATGCCTTTTTGAAAGGATTGCCAGAGCAGACAGGAATCGTGATGTGGACACCACTGCCTGACAACGCAGCTGTTTTAGAGACCACGCTTCACATCATCACTGAGGGGCTGTAAGGACTTAAATGGCATTTGAGACAGGCAAATGTGATTTTAAGGCCACAGAAGGACTTTGCCATGAGATAAGCACAGGATGGAGTGGCAGGGTGGCCTGGCTCCAGGCATGGCACATCCTAGATAATCCATTCAGACAAGGGTTCCTACTTTGACAAACTGTGCAGAAGCATGTACACATATTGCTGGTATCACCTCAACACCTTGTTTACACTTTAATTCCAGCAGAGGCCTCTCTCAATAATGGGATAAAACAGAAGCATTAAAAATAACATATGTAATATACAATCACTGTTGCTTTGAGGGGAAAGAAAATATTCCCTGGGATTTATCAAGAATGAAAAAAAAAATACAGTGAAAAAAAATGAAAGGAAATCCACAACTGGTAAGTGAAGAATAACACATAATCAGCTGATTTGAACTTCTTTTGAAAGGAATTAGGCAAGGCTTCAAGAGTCAAAAAAGATTACCAGTCTTCTGATGTAGCAATTATAAACCTACAACTTGAAACTCTGAGAAAGGAAAAATAGGCTCCTAAATTTTGGAATATGCTTACTGCAGCTATTAAATTCAGTCTACATATGCACCAAAATCTTCCTAGATTCCAATATGTATTAGTAGTGAAATCCTGGGTTAGCATCTGCACTAAACAGTGCTGTACAGAATGGCATTAGAGCTGTAACTCTCCCCCTTAGCAGCACCCAGGTAGTCACTGTGATTTCAAGAAGCTTTCTCATGTATTTGATCTCACACTTAAGAACCTTGCTCAGGTAAGTACAGTTGCAAGGTACAAATGAAAGAGCTTGGGCAGAGACAGAATATTGAAAAGACTCACTACATAGGCTCATTGAGGGTTTACCAGAAAAAAAACAACTTAATCTTAAGAGTCTGAAGAACTGTCAAATGATTGGTGACATTTAAAATCATAAGATAAAATCACTATATTTGAGTTGTAAGGAACTTTTAAATGCCATCTTATCCAATCCTTCTGCAGTAAGCAGGAACACATTCAGCTAGATCAGGTTGCTCAGAGCCGCATCCAACATCCCTTGAATGCTTCAATGGATGGGGAATCCACGACTTCTCTAGGCAACATGCTTCAGTGTTTCACCATCCTCACTGTAAAAGCCTCCATCCTCAGATCCAGTTTGAATTTACCTTCTCCCAGTTTAAAAACACTGCCACTCATCCTATCATTTTTCTAGGCTCTTGATCTGTAAAGCTCTCCTAAAACTCAGGAAAATATTTCTGACATGAAAAAGAGTTGTCAAATGACTATGTCTGCTTCATGACATAACAAAATCTGTAGCTCCAAGAACACTTCAACAGCAAATAATACCTTTGAGTAAAAATCAAAATCAGAAATATGACTGAAGTACTGAAGTACTAATGCAGAAACCACCTTTAAATTAGCCAGTTCAGAGGGTTGCATTCTGCCCTCACGATTCTGAACTGCAGGGTAGCCATATCCAAAGAAACACATCAAATGAAGTGCACAACTATCAGCTTGACTTTAAATCCGATTTAAAAATGGTGCATCTGAACTTCACTATACTTTTTTTCATGCACTAGTAGCACATGAATCGTTTTCTGTATTTACCTATGAACATCACACAGCAGAACACTATCTGCTCCAAGACTCGTGTGTCTTCAGACACTTCTTTTTCCATGCTGCCTCTTGTAGGCTTACCTTTCAGCCCGAGAGTTTGGACAGTGATGCAGATGCTAAGTTGATTTAAAGCATAACATACAGTTCCCTGGGCCATGTATCCTCTCCCATGCTGCCTTGTAAGAACTTGAAACTGAAGTGAGGATTCCTCATGCTCTGTGCCAGCAGCTGATTTATTTATATTATAATTCAGACAGGGAGGACTAAAATTAGGACTCTGTAAGCAGAATTCACTGCTCAAAATATTCCAATTGTTTTAGCATCTGGACACCTTTGAGAACAACTGACTGATGCATCACTATGGCAACACAAAGAGGCCTCAGTAACTTGAACTATTAAGACAGCAAGAGGTTTTTCAGGCTTGTATTTCTACAAAATATGGCAAAGCTAATGCAACATCCTAGACAAAGTGGAGGGCTGAGAAAACAAAATAAGAAAGAGCTCACATTTCCTGTTTGTCACCCTAACCTCACACTGACCATTGATTTTGCTGCCTCAATGCATGTTGTGGAGTGAAAAGACATAAACCACTAAGGTGTGCTCTTCCTCTTGCCGAATCTATTCCTGGTGAATAACTGAGGTAGGGATTTTGCCCAGTGCACAAGCAACGAGTCAGCAATTACCTGGCTACCACTATGAAATTACTCCCCGATGAAATGGTTTGAGCTACCAAGAATAAATACAGGGTAGGGGGAAAAATTGGCCCTTTACTCCTGCAATCCTGATAAGAACTTATCACGGACACTTAAAATCTCTTTAAGATCTGCTGCTACCACTTCTGGCACCATTTGCTGCTTACAAAAAAAATACATTAGGCAAATACATTATTTAAAGCCACTAAACAGTTTCTTTCTAAAACAAAATAACATCATTAATCAAATATTATACAAGTAGCAATAAGAGGTTTTTCTTTTTCCCCCTGCCCAGTCTTCACAGCTTCTTGTGTCCTGAATGTCTTGGATGTAATTTTACTGTGCCATACAAGAGAATTATTTTTAGCTATTTGTAACTGTTTAACATTTTATTATCATTAATATGCATTTTATCTGGTTTGGATTACAGACTTTCTTATGTAGCTTTAGAAAGCATTAGTTATTTTAAACACACTCTGTCCCTGTAGAGCCTGAAGGCAGAAACTTCTCTCTACAGGACCTTGATGGCTGGCAACTGTTCAGCCCTCTGTGATATGCACAATTTTTGGACATGCAAGTCAAAACCATATAGATACACAAGGATAAGTATAAAAATCAAAGCATCTGTGTCATTTTCCACATGAATTGAGTATCAATAACAATAATCCACACATGCAGATACATGGAGTCTGCATTCCAGTCCACAGAATTCAACAAACACCAAGGGCATGTTTACATTGGAGACAGATGACACTGGGATACTTAGACACAGGAATTAGGATCTGTTTTGCTTCCATTAACCAGATATGAAGAAAGCTATCTCCATGAAGAAAGCACAGGGTGAAATGCAAGATCAGTATGCTGATATTTCATTCATAATGTTGGAGATTTTCCTGAAGCTGTCTGCTTTCACTTCCCTACAATTACTTTCAAGGTTTCTACAAACTTTACCAAATTCCAGTTGCAATCTTTTTCCAGCAAGATGGTTCTGTTTAATTTCAAATATATTTGTCAGAAATGTTGGCTTAAAGACACTTGTGCACTGATATAGTTTCATATCGAGACGTTCAAATACATTTATTCTGTTTAAGCACAATCTTGTTCCTCGTTGAAAGAATTCCAGAGCCAGAGGTTGTATTTTTAAGCATTAGTATTGAAAGAGTAGCAGAGGTTAGAGCATATTTCTGAGACCTCTGAGTGCTTAGGAAAAGTTATGTCTGCGTTCTTAGAAGATAACACTAATCAGGTTGTTAAAAAAAAAAAAAAAAACAAACCAAAAAACCCAAACATGCCAAAAATCTGGTAGGTGGCTTCATTCAGCACATGCTAAACAGATATCAGAGCTTCTTACTTTGAATTAATAAGACAATCTCATCACAGTAGATGAAAAAGCCAATCAAACAACAGTGCAGGTTTCCCTTTTAGTGAAGACAAGAAAAAATGTTCTATGCTGCTGTGAACTAACCAGAAAGATTATTCTGGATTTCAGCACAGTATTTTACAGTCCATTGCCTTTCCAATCTCTTGGTATTCAGAGAACCACACAACAGAAGCATTACAACAATTTGATGCCCACAGCATTTCAAACCCTTGCAGTAATACCTAGAGAGCAGGTAACATACTGTGTTAAATTTTAAGTAGAGGTAGTCTAGATGAAATGGGTTTATCACCATGTTGAAAAAGATACCACACCCAGATACAGACTTAAGTCATAGATCTGGAGCAAGATCAAAACCCATCTAATCTACTCTAATCCACCAGTGGTGTTTTGGATGTTTCAGGGATTTTGGGGATGTGGGGTAATGTTTTAATTTTCTTACGATAATAGGCATGTAAGCCAGGACTCCACAGACGATGTTAAAGCTAAACTTGTACATACCAAGAGAAGCAGAAAATTAAACATAAATGAACAGGAATGATGTTATCCATTGTCATATTTTTAATACCTTCCACACTTTAAAAGGCACAGACCTCAAGTTTGTGTTATGATAAAGCCTTATAATTGTGTTTTCTTTCTTTTCATTAAAACAAAATTACTTTTATTCTCCAAGGACTCAATCATTAAGAAATAACCATCCAGCCTGGTATTGCAAGGCAAATGTTACCACATACTCTGATTTTCATCTAATGCAAGATACCAAAATACACTGTAATTTAGTAAACAAAATTTCTCTAGATGAATGCACTACCACACTTTTGAAGATGCCTCTTGTGCCACAGAGGTAAAATGGTCACTGGAAAATACTGAAATATAGCAGATGAGCTGAGCATTTACAAATCACCTTCTTTATAAAAATCAACTACTTGCAAGAATGAAAGGACTATTTGAACAAAAAGAATCACCTTATCAAACCTGTTTAAAAGTCAGTTTCTCAGCATATAAAAGGCTCATTCCCTCTATATATATCATTACCAAAAGTCTTGGGAAAAAATGTAGGCTAATGAACAAAAGCAGCAGCTTAGCCTCAGGCCAGTTTCTATTTTTGGAAACACCTATGAAAGCCTAGATGAAAGAGAAAGGAGGGTGTGTATGCACACCCATGAGAAGGATTCTGGCCTGGTGTTTAAATTGCAATTGTAAAAGATCATATTATTTGATAACTCACTGTTTGGACACATCAGGCATTCTCATCTGTTCTTTTTTCCTTGTATCCACTGTCGTCTCTACAGGGGCAAGTACTACAGCAGCACATGACACTATTGACTGGCATGAGTCTTCCCGGCACACTGCAAAGATAAAAAGTATCAGTGTTAACCACTGAAATCAGTTTGCACTTGAAAGGAAGAAAAAAAAGGAAGAAAAATATCTATTCATACTGTGATAAATACAAATGCAAATAATTAATCAGGCTTCACTGTGGTCACATGCAATGAAAATGCTATTATTTTTCACGTTTCCTAACCTGCTTATTTTGCACATTTTTTGCCACTGATTGATCATTCACTAAGTTTTACCTAGCACAAGATCGGCTCTCAGTCTGCTCTAGCTCATTGGTGTGTTTGAGTCCTAAAAGGACTTATATTTCATAAATGACATCAGAGTATGATTCACTTCTTAGTTATTTTTCATCACAGACTGAAAATAAGGGTGGAAATAATGAGTGGTTTCCAGGCAAACCTCCCACTTTCAAAAAGTTCGGAATTTTTTAAGAAAACAGATTTAAGAAAATCTAATTAGTGATTTATTTTTCACTTTTATGATTCATTTTACTCCAAAAAGGCCAAATCCAAACCATCTAGAAGGAATATCTGATATCTGACTTATGCTTTCTTATAATAAAAATAGTGTCAGTATTAATGTGCTGAATGTTACAACTTAGACAGTATTTAGAACTAGAAGAATGATCACGCACTTGAGCTGAACATTTGGATCAAATAGAACTAATAAACTAGTATCTAAAGGTTTCTGACCTTTGAACAGACAACTATATATATTACAATTCATGAACATTCTTAAAATGTGAATTTTAAGAGTCACTAGTAATTCAGCTTCTAGCAGTGAGGACTCCTACTGATTTTGAAGCTTTAGATTGCCTTTACAGCCAAGGCATGAAACAAATGAAAGCTGGAATTAAGAGTTGGTTTCATTAAACAAAGCATGACAGCTTCTTATCTTTCATTTGGTACTTCAATGTATTATATACAAGCAAGAAGAAATGTGGGGGCCTGTGTTTAAACAGAAAGACATGCAGTATTTTATAACATACAGAACCCCTTCATACAGAGTGAACACATGTCCACAGAGCCAATAACATAACCTGTAAAACCAGAATGACTGTGGCAAATTCTGAGCAATTCAAACCCAGCAAGAACACATTTCACAAGTACATACATTTATGCAGGACTAGTACAGCTGAGAATTGAACTGTGACATTGATTTATTATTATGTTCTCCACAATCATGTGCCCCCTTATTGCCCACAGACAACATACCTTTGGCACAGCCTATGCTC
The DNA here is from genome assembly GCF_048771995.1 of Taeniopygia guttata. Classification (NCBI taxonomy): domain Eukaryota; kingdom Metazoa; phylum Chordata; class Aves; order Passeriformes; family Estrildidae; genus Taeniopygia; species Taeniopygia guttata. Next base: position 52,868,161 of record NC_133028.1, read on the forward strand.
CCCTTACAAAAGAAAGAAAACTGGAGTAAAACTTCACCTATCTTGACCTGACTGGGTCAAGAACAGCTAACTGTACCATTTTAAAACCCTTACGACTTACTTCCAGCCCACACTCAGCACATACCAACAGGACACAATGGTGCTCCACAAACACCCTGAAACACCACCAGGTCGGGGCTGGATATTTCTACAAAGGTCTTTTTCTGCTTTCTGAGCAGTTCTGAGCCATTCAGCAAGCAGTACAAAAGACTCAAGCACAGGCAGCTCTGTCAGGAAGGAAACCTTTTGGGGAGTGCTTGTAATTGCATTTAATTCATCTGATGTTGTCCAGTATTGTTTATGTTTGTGTTTTAAATATTAACATGCACACTGTGCTAAGTGACTAAGCCCCCTAAGATGCCCAGTATTTTACCTTACCTTCCTTTTTTCTTTGGAACCAGCATTACTCAATACTTTGTCACTATCACAGACACACATCTCCAAAAAACAGTCATACACAAAGAGAACTTGCCACATTGACTGCAGGCATGCAAGCAGGATTTCTGTTATAGCTTGATGCACAACAGATTAATTTGAAACAAATGCAAAATACATTGAACTAAAAAGACAGCTTAAGAAAAAATTGAATTTTTGGTGACTTTACATCCTACTATATTATGTACAACCTGCACACCATCTACTAGCACGATTCTGCTTGGTAGGCACCAAGTAATTTATGAAACAGTATTTCCTCATTATAACCAGTGACTGAGTATGTGCAAAAAAAGAACATTTATGTCTCTTTGTCTCTTTCTTTACAGTCAAAGAATTGCCAAAAAATAAGCTTGTACACCGCTGATATTCAGCATTTGAATTTTAACCAGAAACACTGAGAGAGCATAAAGGATGAAGCAAATACATATTTTTCTTCAGAAGACCTGCATTACTACTAGAGTATCAAGTTATTACTTTAGAACCCATAAAAGGTCTGGTGACAAGCATCACAGGGGAGGGTTTGCTTAGATCAGGCACTGTCCACCAGAGTAGCTACAAAAAATGATAAAAGAGGGAATCACATGTAACAAAGAAGATAGTGCAAGTCTCCCACTCTTTACAGAAAATTCATTAATGAATAAAACTGTGAAATTGCTTTTGTTTAATAATTAATGCTATACAGGTGTTGTATAATCCCCTAATTTACAGCTAAAGACAAACCTAGTGGTCATCCAGTGATTGCAGCTCATGGAATGTACTATCCCTCCATTCCAGACAGCAATACTCTTTGGTATCACTTTTGAAAATCACTGCGATTCCTCCTTTTTATCTCAATTGTCTGTGCACAGTCGTAAGTCATTATCGACAGCATAATTAACTAAAATGTCATGAAGTAGTGATGGCACAGCAACAAGCAATTTTCACCTACTGGAGTGTAGGCTCTTACTACCTGTTCATAACCTTCAATAAAATAATGAGAACGTGCTTGAATGTGGACTATCAACTTTAACACTGATGGGGATGGGCATTGTTTTACTTAAGACTGCATTTTACATTTCAAACTCAACTCTTAAGTGTAGCTTCATTTCTACAACTCCATTTTTTAATCTACAAGTGGCTTATATGACCCCAAAAAAGACCATTCATGACGTCTACACATGCCTATACGTCTGTACTTTTATGAATTGAAATCTGTTCAATCCTCAAACTATCACAATCAGAAAAACAATTACTCTAAGGGATCATTCCTTTTAATCATAAATCCTCTCACGCATCAAACTTGCTCCTTAACATCCAGCACGAACTGAAAAATTTAGCCTTCCCACATGAATTGGTAAGGAAAGCAGAATTTTTCAGTCATTTGAATTAATGCTCGGCAAAGTCATCAATGTAATCAGCTGTCTCAGCCTACTATATTATTCCTGATGCAGAATGGTGGAAAAAACTGTACAAGTTATCAACAAGGGGGAAAATCAGCCTATTTTGTACTACTTGTAGCTGTTTCTTAAAGAAACTAACATTTAGTATCTCTGAAAGTGTTATACACTGAATAACTTCAGAAAAAAGAAAAGCTATTTGCATGCAAGTGAGATGGCATTTTTCAGTCCTTTATTCGCAATCCAACCATTACACGAACAAGCTAATAATTGTAGTGAAATAACACAACCAGAGGAATATCTGTGTTATCATTATAGAAACATATTTTTCTTAGTGGAACAAAAGACACTACCTACAAATTACAAGTCATGTAAAGGACAGCTCAACAGAAAGGGAAAGCAAACAGTCTTAGCTTCACAGACTACTATTATAAAAGATCTGTTCTACTTCTGAAGCTGCAGTTTCTCCCCAGATCCTTCGGTTTAATGATGCATGCAGCTTGTTTTCTTCCATCGCCAAGTGTTTTAAAAGTACCCCATTGTCATGGTTTGACACGGGAAGAGAATTTTTTTTTTAGAAGGAAGAGGTTCACCAGTCAGGGGTCAGGTTTAGATACTGACACTTGGGGTGACCAATTGAAGGTGGACACGCCCCTGAGAACACAGAGGGGTTAAAAGCGAAATTCCCAGGAGGACTCGTCCTTCTTTGGTTCCGGTCACCGCATGGTACGGACCTCCCCTGCCCAGCCCGGGCTGGGTGGGGGAGGGGAGCCATGCGGCCTGTGGAGGTAGGCCCAAGGGTGGAGGGGATGCAATTAGACCTGGCCCCCTGCAGATGGAAGGGTGGAGAAATCTGGGATGTCTCCGCTCCCCCCAGAGTCTCTCTATCTCCCAGGAGAGAAAAAGAGACAGAGACTCGGTGGTTTTATCAGCAGTTCGCCGCAGGGAAGGAGAAGAGCGGGGGGGCCGCAAGGTGCCCAGCCGGGCCGTGGGAGCTGGAGCCTGGGCAGCGAGCCATCCTTGGGAGTTGGGACTTTTAACCCTTCCTGAGAAATGAAGGCTTTATGAAATATTACTCCTCCTGAATTTGAAGAAAAGAGAGACAGCTTGAAACCTCAGATGTTTAGAGAAGAAGGTTGGGGGCAGATGATAGAGTGGCTTTTTGGCTGGACTCTGCTTGTTTACCATAGACTGAACCACTCTTTCCTTCAAGAGGGACTGCATTTTAGGGGGATGCATTGGTGAACCAAGAGACCTTCTGCAGCAACTACCAGTTTTGGAGTGGACAGAGAGAGAGCTGAGGAGGGTGTGAGGATGCCCTCCATCTTCAGGAAGAAGAGAAGGCGATCTCTGTCTTTTGGACCCTCGGCCCCAGGGGAAAATGGGGGGGACTCTAGTCCCGAATTGTGATACTGGACTGTTGTTCCTGGTGGTCCTTGGCAAAGCATCCTTAAAGGGGCCCTATAAGCAGTCTCTGTCCATGCCCGGTGGTGAGAGCACTGTGACATGGAGAGGAGAATGTCACACTGGCCCGGGGTGTCTGGTCGGTGCCACGTGTGACATTGGAAACACAAGAGGTGGCAGCTGTGTTTCCTGGGGGGGTCTATGGTTGCAAGGGGGACTCCTCTCTTCCCCGATGAACTCAGTATTGATTATATTGAAGGGTGAAAACTTGATTAAGGATCCAAATGAGTCTCGCTGGGGTTTGGTGGAGTTGGGTGGAGGGAGGAGAAATGTTTTGGAAGGTTTTCATTTCGAATTTTGTGTGTTTTTTTTTCCTTTCCTTTCTTTTCCTTTTATAGTAGTAGTAGTAGTAGTGTAATAAAGTTTTTCCTTTGTTATTAAGTTTGGTCTGCTTTGCTCTGTCCTTGATCACATTTCACAGCATTTGATTGGTAAGTTGTATTTTCATGGGGCGCTGGCATTGTGCCAGCGTCAAACCATGACACCCATATATTTATCACTAGGAGTGCTGGCTTGGATTTACTCTAGCTGGTTTAGGCAGTCCCAGAACATCATTCACTATCAAAACAGATCTTTACATCTGGAGAAGAAAAACATTAGTTTTTGGTTGTTTTTTTTCTCTGCTGTTTCTTTCAAGAACAATGAGAATGACTAATTAAACACTTTACTCCTACTTTGAACCAACCAGTGAAAAAATTTTAAATCCTTAAATAGTAGGACAGTAGGAAGCCTTCAACAGCTACTGAATAGAATGTGTTTCTCCAGAGAATAAAAAGATTTTTAAACTCTAGGGATGTCATTTACATCATCTATTTCAAACACTTAATTGTACACACTTCCCCCCCCTCCTTTTTTTTTAATTGAGGAGAAAGAAAATCTGGTTATCAGTGGTAGCTATCAAAAAAGTCTCCCTTGACACGATGCAAGATGAAATTAGCAGCAAGTACTACCTGCTTAGAGAAAACAGAAGGGAAATGTTCACATGAAGTGTGCAATGAAGCATAAGGGAATCATGACACAGGGAGACTAAAGCAGTGAAGTATTTCTGGATTTGAGAAATCTGGGCACTTATCCTGACAATCCAAAGTATTTACATTTATGCCTATGAAGTTTAAAATTACCAGCTCTCATCATTCAAGAGACAGATCAAATCTGGAAACAGACGCTGTTTTAAACCAAAAATCCTTCTGCTTTGGTAAAAAACTAAGCAAGCAGCCAGGAGAGCATGGAAGGCACTAAATGCTTTCAGTAAATGACTGAAAGATCAGTCAGCTGCCACTGTAGGAGACAGGGGACTAGGGCATGAGGGAGTAACATCTGGATGCCAAGTATCCAATCCCACACCCCTTTTACTACCAGGCCAGACATTATGTTTTAACAACTCTGAAACACCAGTTCTCTTTGCAGGCACTGAGAACACTTTGGCACATGGTTTCCTAAATACCTCTCTGCCATGAAAAGGCTCAGGAAATGAGTCACCCTCTGATATGCTCTGAACAAAGGACAAGAGGTGCAAAATATGTAACCCCTACACAGGTTCCTCAGACAAGGGAAATCCAGGACAAAGAGCTGTTACACTTAAAACAGAGCTTTCGCTAAAACAAACATGCTAACTAAACCCAAACCACAAACACACCAACCAACCAAAAAGGAAGAGTGGATATATCGTAAATTCCTTCAGTATATTAGAACAAGTCAAGAACTGAGGAAAAAAAAAACATTTACAACACACAACTCAAGTTATTTTGTCAGGAAAATTGCTGACATTAGAAACAGCATATAAGAGAGGATCTTGAAATCCAGTCTATTAATTCTGGTATGTCCAGGAAGAACTGTGACTAACTACCATCCTTCCTGGGTGCACAGATTTGGCCTCTGATAGTCCTAGGTCACTCAGAGGGCTCAGAAAAGAACCAGCATTCTGATTTGTTTCTCCATCAACCCCAAACATCAGTTGCATGAAACACTTCAGCAAAAACAAGTGTATGAATTCAGTTCCATACCGTCTTTCTCAGCCCCAGAAACAAAATAAAGTCTTTTACTACTTTGTTATTAAACCCTAAAGCCCAAGAAGACTTTCAGTCTCTTTAAAACAACACAAAAGGTCAAGGTACTTTAAATGAAAGCTATTTTTGCCCATCTACTTACTAGAAAAACCTTAATTTAAAAAAATAATAATAAAAAGGCCTAATTTTCCTGCTGCTTGATCCTAGATTTGATGATGGTCTTTGGAGGAGAAAGGAAACTAAATTCATTTCAATCTTTTATTAGTTCAACTATTTTTCTAGGGCCTCTTGTTCCCTAGAAACAGCTACATTTCACAATATTGGTCAAGTGAATACTTAAGAGAATGAGTGTATATGCTCACAGTCCCCAAAGGGTTTGCTGTAATAATTTTGCAATAAAACCACAGGCCTGGTTCTTAAACACAATGTAGTCACAATCAGAAATTTTGTAATAGCAACAATTACAGACCCATTATGGGCAAATGAATTACTTTCTATCAAGTTCTTATGCTTCATGGCTCTTTTATACAAAGGCTGCACACACATACCTGCTTTGTGCTAGCTAGACTGGTACAAAAATATAAAGGATACAAAATGCAGCATTAAGCAGAAGCCAGGGAATTCCTCTTACACACCAGCAGTTCTGCAGTGATTATCTGCAACCTTGCTTTTGTGTCCTAAGTTTGTTTCTTGTCACAAGCCACTGTGATAACACAGTAAGAGCTACAAGTGAAATTTGGGACTGGTGACTTGTACTCCATGCATAGGAAATTAAACTGTAATTTTTCAATGTTCATGCCTAAAGGAACACTAATTGAAAGGGTATGCCCTGATCACCTAAGAACTGATCCTACAGACATGGTAAGTAATGCAAACACCAACTCCTAAAATAATCGCATAGGTAATGACAAAACTGATGACCCACTTCTTGAATATTTTGTTAATTCCACTGCATTGAGAGAAAAACTGCAGTTTGGTTTCTCCCGAGGCAGAAAGATGCCCCAGAGTAGCACCTTTACTCCTGATTAGTCTTCTCAAGCAGCCTCCCGCAGCTTACAGTGACTTGCAGACTTTCTTCTACAAAGTGATCGTGCCTGTATTTACTAATCCCTCAGGAATTTTATTAATTTGTTCAGTTACTTATATTCTTGCGTGAACTTGTAGTATCCACAATGTTCTGTAGACTTCCAAAGCTGACTATAGCTTATTTGAAGAAATATTCTCATCAGTCCACTTTAGACTTGCTACCAGCTTGTTTCATATCTGACCCCCCCCAGTGTTAGTCTTGGAGAAGACAATGCCCAAATTCCATCTTCACCTTCCTCTCTGCATTTTACAGACTTCTTTAGGATATTTAGCCAGCCATTTCTTTTACAGGCTGCACTATCTGCATGTGCTCCTGTTTAAAACCTGTTCCATAGCCCTGATCACCCTGCTGACCTCTCCACAACCAACCATTCCTTGTTGAAGGTCCTGCAATGATGGATCACTATAGCAAGGACAGAAGAAACTGTAACTGCATTTCCAGAAAATTAAGTGGGTTATTTTTTCAGCTGTAACTACTGTACACCTAAAACATTCTAAGTACATCTATTTGTGCTTGAGGCTGCTTCTGAGATACTTTCTTATTCACAGTGAACTACTTAAAGCAAATATTGTTCCAAGCAGCCTACACAGGAATTGAAAAATCAACCTTTAAAAATAAAGGCATATTCTGTATCCAGTAGGCAGATATCACTTCTCAATGTCAAAAAGCTTTGGTTAAGTGTTAATAATAGAACTTTTAAAATGACTACTAACTTCATTAGCTTTGGCAGCACTATCAGTCAGGATGATGTCACAGGCTTGTATTTTTAGCCCTCCAGTCTATGACTTGTCTTGTGACACAAGCACGAATAGGAACTGTGTGCATAAGTACACAACTGTGCGAGGGAAAGGTTATAATGAAGGACTAATTATCTGAATCCCACCAATCATATCTGTTTCTGCCAAAATCCAGGAAATCTCATAATTGAATAGTATTTATACTAGAATAAAAAGTGGAGGCTTAGTCATTTGGTCTAGAATGTGTGGTGCTAATCACCATGTGGGCCAAACAAATGCATCTATTTATTCCTAAAGAGTCTTTGAAGACAACTGGTTAAATTAATTAAATAAATTTACCACAGAATACAGCTGCAGGTTGGTTCATGGGGGGAAACAAGGCTTACCCAGACCTCCCCTTCTAGTAGCCTCTGCCATTCTTGGCAAAGCTGCCTCACTGGGTAATAAGAACAAAAAAAAAAAAAAAAAAAAAAAAAAAAAAAACCAAAAAAACCCCCAAAAAAACCAAAACCACAGGATCTGGGTGATAGAAGGAAACAGAACAGCCCAAAACTTCAATTTTCCAGTAAGAATGAAAAAGTTAGTACTGAAAGTGCCAGTTTCAGGTGCAAGCATAAAGCCATGCCCTGGTAATAGCCATAAGGTACCAGCAACTGGGAAACTTTTGTGTCTCTTCCTACATGACATGGAGGAAATCCCAACAGGGATGCCACCAGCTGCAAGAGCTGTCTGCTTCAAAATTCTTTTTTCAGCCAAGAGAAGAAAAATAGTTTTAGTGCTGCTTTTGATCACATTTGGGTTTCTATTTATGTTATGCCTTCAAGAAAATGAGAGAAAAAGGAGTGACTGTGACACTGGCATCTTAAAAGAAGGAATATAAAAAGGCCTGCAGGGCATTTCTGTAGGCATAATACAATCCCCTGAAGGAATGACTACTCTAACAACAATATCCTCGGCTGTCACTCACTGCAAGTAAAACTGTCAAAACTCAATAGCAAGTGTTTTCAGGAGCACAGGCTCCTGGCTTCAACTATTATTCTTGGCCTAGCTGAAATACAGACTGACAGGCAAGCAAGATTAATTTATTGTGTTTTGTATTGTTTTCTATTGAATAGCTGTAGTCACAAGAAATTTACTTCAACAATTAATATACAGACAAACCTCCAAAAGTACAGTTTCCCAAGAGAAATTATTAAATAAAATCATAATGTCAGGTTTCCTTGCAGATTCTGAAAGCTCACCAGGAAAATTACACGAGGTATTTTTGTTTTGCAGGAGTATGAGGCTATCTGGCTTTCTATTATAGCCGTGCTGGCAGTCACTAGCAGAAGCACCAGGTACAGCTGCCAGTAGAATTGTACATCTTCTCAGCTGCAGAATGACAGCCTTTGTCAACCCCAGTGACAAGCAACTCAGTGCTCAGTCCCTACTACAGCACATTGGTCATAGCCATTCAGGACTCATTCCTCCCTTCACAAAAGTCACTCACATACCAAATATTAGAAATTTACACCAGACATTGAAACAAATAAAAGGATCTGTAACAAAGATGATTTCACTCTTTGCTCAGGGAAGATATTTTCCATATTTATTATAAAACGCAAGCCATTTCTTTTATACCTTTGCTCTCTTTAGGGTGATTCACTCCTATAGAAAAGCAAATTCAGCCCAAATGTCTCTCTGCAGTTATTCAAGAATCCTGCAAACCTGCATGCACAAGCAAGCAGCTGCCTACTGCTCCAGCTGACTGCTCCAGTGTAACCACAAAGCAGGGGAGAAATGAGCAAAGTGGCTAGGTCCTCCTCCACAGTCTTAGCACTCAGTACTGCCACAGCAATGGGACAGGCCAGCAGGAGCGCTTGGTGACAGACCTCTGAACCAAGAGGGGAAACGGATGGGCTTTAAGGAAGAGCCGGTAAAACTACAGGGTTAGACAGAGTACACAACACCTTCCTCCTGTGGGCACCTATGGCAGACACCCACTAAACCTGGGTGTGAAGGAAGAACATTTGGATGTTCCAAGGGCTGCCAAGTGAAGGCTCTTCAGAGGAGTGCTGCGACAGCGAGCAGAAGATGGACTCCAGAAGACCAGTAAGCAATTTCCTTGGCAGTTCTCACAGTTTTTCATGCAGTACCAAGGAAATCATGTCCACAAGTTGGCTGGGTGACAAGAAAGGTTAGCGGCAGTTGTGGAATGATACAAAGCCTCTCATGCCACAAAGAAAACTGAGAAAGAGAATATTATTTGATGTACCTGCAGTTTTAAAAGGCTGCCCATTTGCTCAGCTTACAGATTTTGCTATGCATTGTACTCGCTGAATATGATTTACTACATTTCAAGGCCAAATGAAACTACTGGGATCATCTGATCTGACATGTGGCACAGGCACATCCTGTGGCTCTTCCAGAAGTTCAATATTATAGTCCTGATGCAAAACTTTAAAGAGTACAGGTCACTGCTCTGCCAGGTTTGTAAGTGATCTGAGAAATTCTTCCAATTAATGGTCAAAATAACAGCATAATTTTTCCAATTGATTTTCAGAAGTACGGACTCCTAGTCATACATCTATGCTGCAGATAAAGCATATGCCAAGCAATATATATATGCATCTTTCTGAAAAGCAATTAAAAAATTGATCGTTATGCTGATGCCTGTTCACACTTTCTCTAAAAGTCTCAACTATTCTTAAAAAAAACCCAAATTCACTAGGGCTTGAAGTCCAACCAAGTTTTGAGAGCAATATATTTTACCTTAAAGACAAATACATTGCTATAGGAATAGACTGTGCTTGGCAAAAATGGCTGACTTCAAAATGACAGGAATGTGAGACAAGCTCAGCAATATTGAAGAGCCACTAAACCAGATGATTTTAACAAATTTAAATGTTTAAATAGAGCCCAATGCAGGATTACAGCCCTAGAAAGAAAGAATGTAGACAATCACTATGCCTCTGAGGTGCAGTTTCAGTCCAGAGCAAACCAGCAACTCAGTGTGCTGCCACTGCAAAAATGTCCAGCATAAGCATTGGAATATATACAAACATGGAATTGGTGACTTTGAAGTCACTGAAGTCAGGCTCAACTCAGTTACCATTCCAACTTCCCAAAAAGATGACTGAAAGATACACTACACTGTATGTGATCCTGTATGTGTGAAAATTCCAGACCACCCTAAATAAGCAGAAGTCAAACTGGGGCATTAAAAGCAATTAAATTATTGGGGGGGGAAAAAACCCACACACTAAACAAAAATGGTGACTGTCTGTCTATAGGCATATTTAAATTAAGATTAAAACTACGATGTGTGTTTGTCAAATATATATATATTTTAAAGTTGCATAGCACAACTTGGCAAAGTATAATCACCTTGCTATTTGGGAGGTTGGACCCTATGAACTGAGGTCTCCATCTGTTCGAGTCACAAACGTTGGTTGTCCTAAGTCACATTTCAAAGATGTGACATAGATGCTCCAGTTGTACCAATCCCTAAGCCAGTGTTTTTAATTATACAAGTTTTAATTATAGAAGCATATAATTTTTAATTAGACAAGCAAAATAGTGTTAGCACATACAGATGCATTTTGGAGGCTGTTTTCTTTAAGAAAGTTACCTGAACCATTTGCCCCTAGCCCTAATTTTCAAATCTGCTATTGATACTTACACTGCAGCCCCGCAGAATCAATGGAGGGATAGAAGAATCACGCATCAGAAAATGAGCTATAAAACCACATGGGGTTAATTTCTTTGAAAAATATTTTCTTCTGCATAGGTAATAACATGCAGATGTCTGTTAACTGGCCATGTACTGGCACCCATATAAAAATGTCTGAAAAACTTGAGAGCAGACTACCACAGGACAACAATGCATCATTGATACAGACTGATGCTGCAAACAGAATAACCAGAACTCAGTTGTGTCCACTCAGGCCTATATTACATTTGTTCTAACCTCATTACACATTAAAAAAATTACTAAAGAAGAGTAATTCAAATTCCTAACGTGAATCAAATAAAATTTTAACTTGCAAAGAAATTCAGTTGCTTCTCTTTGTGTTATGCATGACGTTCTCCACAGAAGGCAGCCATACAAACCTTTGAAGCAATGCAACAACTAAAGCCAAGCCATTACAAATTCATCAGCTTCTGTTTGGATTCTACCAGTGGTATCAAATGGAAATCAAAGAATGAACAAGTCAGTTTTCCATTAGTGACAAACAACAACTTGGACACTAGATAATAAGAAAATAAACATTTGCATATTATCCCCCAATTTTGATTTAAACACCTTTCCTCTGGTTTTGGCTCTGAAAAGGAAATAGTGCCATTTAGTGGCCAGGTAGATTTGCTGCACTTTTTAAAATGAATGCAGTAGTACACACTGACAATATTAGCATGGGAATTGCAAATGCTGAACGTTGGCACAGTCACTAATACTGTTGTTTTTACTTGAGGAAATAGTGTAAATGTCTTTTTGAGAAGTATGATGTTTTATTAGAAGCATGATTTAGAAGCTGCACTAAATATTTTAGCCGTGTCCCCCTCAAGAGTAAAGAACTGCATGCTGTTCCTCCTGCTCTCCACCAGATGATAAACTAGGCTCTAGATTTTATGATTACAGAAGAGGATACTGGGAAATTCTGTAGGAGCTGGCAGGAAGGTTAAGTCAAAAACCTGGTCCACAGAAAAAGTCATTATGTTCTAAACCAGCAGAAGATGTATAGAAATTAGAAATAAAACCTACATTACTGATTTTCAGTGAATAACACTCCAGCTGAAGCTAAAAAATTAAATTGCCAGATTCACCTGGAGCTCTCTCTGGATTCACCAGCCTCAGAATTTCTGAACCCAAGGTGAACTGGTTAAATAGAAGCAAAAAAATGAAAGCTCAATTCTCAAATAGCACCATTTGTCAAAGCAGATGAAGAGTGTTCATGAATATGGAAGACTAGTTGGGCATCTGTGAATCCAGCAAAATCTGGCCTAATGACTATTTAAATAGCGACAACACATTCACAGCCCCACGTTCCACTTTCCCTTGAGAAATCTTCCATCTTTACTTCAGATGTCATGCCAGAGGCATCCAAGGAACCAGTCAAGTACAACACATCCTGCTGAAAGTTAGCCGAGTGCAAGTGGACCAGATTTCTAGAGGTACCTAAAAACTAAGACAAACCACTTTTTTCCTAAATCACAGTGATTATGGACTGATCTTTTACCTACAACTGTGTATCACGGGATGTGACCTTTTAAAAACTCAGCTATATCCATCAGCCTTCGCCATTTGCTTCCAAGGGACAAGACTCTCCTTTACTGCATATGTATGCAGCTGGCTCCAAAAGGGTGGCCCACAGAAACAACACATGCACAAAGTCCAGGCTCCAGGAAAGTTGTAACCAACATAGAGAATCAAAACAAATTGGCTCCAAAGTTTCCAAAACGTAGAGCACTCAATGACACTGTTCCATTCTCATCCAAATGTCAACAGCCATCCCCTGCATGATGTAATTTAAAATCCTGGCACTCACTGGAAGGAGTCCCACTAACTTCAAGAATACTCCAGACACCAGGGCGCAAAGGTTACGCTCGTCTCTTCAGAGGGAGGGTGACTTGTGGGATCTTCAGTATGCACAGCGCTTCTTTGCATTTTGGAGCACATGGCCACCAATTCTGGAACCTCTTCCCACCAGTTCTCTAAGCCATTACATTTAAGAAGGTAATTTACTTCACTCTCTTACTGAACAATTAAGCTCTTAGCTGATTAGAATTTAAGAGTAGGCCTAAGATTAACACTTGACATTTGCTAGAAGCCCTCAAATTTAAAAACAAGAATTATCTGGAAGTCACCCAATATTTTAAATATCATATGTATTAATCAAAACAAAACTTCACTTCTGATAAAATCTTAAATATAAATGTTATGTACCATAGTTAATCTAGAAAAATATTCAAAATATAAAGATCCAAAAGGTGAAGGAAACACACTTAACACATCATCTGCCTTAAAAACACCTCTTATAATTGTCCTATATTGTTAATTTGTATCCTTTGGTGGCATTTGAACGAGCTAAATGCTTTATACACTCAACAGCATAAAAAAGCTGGGAAATCAGCTATCTAAATTATCTTTATTGCATTTGAAAGAGTAATTCCTGTACTCTGATGTGAAAAGTCACACATAAAATGTGCTAAAGTACCCATTTAGATCTAAAAAGTGGACAACACATTTTCTACTCAGCAAAGATTTCTCACTGTATGCTTTTAACTTTTCTTCATATATTCACTATCTCTTTACTGGCTTTGGTGTCAGAGGTACTGCCTAGCCTAAGAATATAAAACATAAAACACTGTTATGAGACAGCTGCAGTCCCCAGGGATTAAACACATGACCAGTGTTTCATTTGACTACATTTCTCCATCAGCCTCTGAACCTATGTTTCAGCAATGTAAATGGCAAAGATTATGTACAGACCTGCTACCCACAGATGAAAATGCTAAAAAAAGAGCAATACATTAAAATTTTACATTGACCCTACTTCTGAATTCCAAGCATCTATTTTGATTTTAGATCTGCTAATGGATTTGTTACAGAAATGTGTTTGCAATAGAAAGTATTACATTAAACATTTTGCAAACTGTCAACGCTGAGACAGAATAGAGACTGTTCAATCTAACTAGCAAATGATTCCCTGAGCTGTATGGTCAGTGTTAATGATGTCAGAACATAATATATGAAATAAAGGAAAGATTACTATATACAGCCATGGCTCCTTCTGACAGAGCAGGAAGTAAAGGTTGCACAGTACAGGTATGGGTTCACTGCAGCTTCACATAGGATACATGTAGCCCCCCATCCCACAAGAAAAGTCAAGAACATCGCAAGGACCAGCACTCCTCCTCAATCCCTTGGAATCCAAGTAACAAGTAGCTAAAGACTGAAAACTAAGTTAGACAGGAGTCAGGACAAATGTGGGATTCAAGGCCGACTATGGAGATCTCAAAGACACACATTTACTGCAGGACACATGAAAGTTTCCTTCTTAGAGAACTAATTTAAACTATTAGTAAAAAAAAAAGCCAAAAAGTGGTGTATTTTCAGCATGGTGGAAGTCAGGATTTCTGACTCTATCAGCCAGAACTAACAGCCCTCAGCTTGGTGTCTGAGTTAGCAGCTAAAACCTATGGGGCAGGAAGTTTCTACTTAGTTCTGGGGGTCACACTTATGTTATCCTTTTATTTTTTTCTGTTGGCATAGCTCTAAAGAACACAGAAGAAGTAGCTTGTATTCCAATTGAGAGCAAGAGAACTGTTGGCAAACTAGAAGGAGTTGGCAAACCAGAAACAAACTGTGCGTTGATACAATCTCAACTCCAGTTTCTTTGATCAGCAGCAGGCTAACGTTAAAATCACCCAGTTACACCTCCGAATTAAAAAAAAAAAACAAACCTGCAGTGAAAAGGTGTCTACAGAGTGTATCAAATGTAAAACCTTCTGTAAAATCCAGGATACAGGTGGTGTGCCCAGCAGCTGTTCTCAGTAGGAGTTTCCCACACCCTAATTAAAGACTAACACAAAGATGTGGAACATGCTGTGGCATTTAAGCACCCAAGAGGTCCTGCTGATGTATAGAGACTGTACAGTCAATCACAACACACATTGAGCTCTTCTCTCTCTTCTTGGGTTGTGGAATACCTTGCTTGCCACAAATATAAAGAGAATGAAGCAATATTTCTAAATTAACACATCAAAACCCAGTTGAAATTTAGCACAGAGAAATGTTTTTAGGCATTCTCCAGGTTCTGCCTTGATGACACACTGAAAGCAAGTAACAACCATTTGGGATTTTATACTTTCTCACAGGACAATGAAACATCTCAAGTTTGTGGGCCAAGGCACTACTACTACTACTAAAAGCAATACAGTCACAGGCATCAGGAGAGCACTCAGTCAGACATTTACATCCCCACTGAGATGTCCTTAAAAGATGAGAAAACACTGCCATCTTGTTGGAATTTCTGGGTAACATACACAGATACCTACACAACGTCTTCTAAATAAGTACAAATACAACTGAAGAAATTATGAACTGATGTGAAGTAGAAAGGGTTTCATTGAAAGGCTGCACAGTAAATGTCTCAATTAACCATGGCTCAAGAAGCTTCTACATTAGTACTGCCTTCAAGCCTCCACCTTCTTGCCTTGAAACCTCAACAGAACAGTTCTGGCTTGCAGAGCCAATGAAAGGAAAGGCAGAAAAACCTATACACCCTGCCTGATTTGCTAGTCAATATAAGGCATTGAAAAATAATCCTTTTTTGTTTCTTAAGGGCTTAATACCAAGTAAGTATCATTCAGAAAGAGTATTGTTTTCCTTTTTTAAGGATAGCATATTTATTCAAGTTCTTACACAGAGACTCAAAGTGTTAGTTTACTCACACTGAAAAAAACAAAACAAAACAAAACAAAACAAAAAACCCTCTAGTTTAGGGATTTCAGCACTACCAGATACATTCCTGGTGCAGCACTGCACTGCTCCAGACTTATCCCAGCAGAATCCCAGAAGACAAGGAGAGCTGAATGGGACCATGGGCCCCACTACACACTGCAGTGATGCTCTGGGAGGGAAGAAGGTTTTAGGTGCTGGGTTAGAGCCCTGCCCTCTGACTAAGATTTTCATGCTGACAGAGTATCTGATCAGCAAAGTTACTGCTAATGTCAAAAAGCACTTTGGTTCAGTAACAGAAAAAATACAACCACACCTTAAATGTCAACTGCTTTTCAAATCTTTTCAATGCCTAAATTTCTTATGGCCTTCAGATATGGACCATTGCCTTCCTGATACAAGTAGTGCATGTACCATGAAGACCTTACACTGTAAAAATACCCCACAGGGAGGTTTTATGCAAAGGAATAAGCAGGGCTGTGACCCTGATATTTAATGGGGACAATGCCAGAGGTACACTTTGTAGAAGGATTTGCTGTTTAAGAATCTGATTAATCTTCATTAATTAGTTATTGGATAGAGAGAGATTACCATTCAAATTCTCAGTACCTTGTGTTGATTTACAGTGATAAGAGTAAATCTGTAATTGCTCTAGATGAAATATTCTTTTTGGGTTTTGTTTTCATTGGTGTGGCTTGTTAGGCAGTCTGCTAAACATATGAAAACACAGTCTCTGAAGATGCAATTACCTTCTTACCAAGTTGCTAATTACTGCTGAAATTACTGGTATCATGTAAGATTTTAAAATAATTATATAAGTTGCAGGTAAAAATTAAGTTTTCTGTCACATAAGCAAATAAACACTATCAGAATTATTCTACCTACAAAACATTATTTGTCTCCAAGGTCAGGACCACAAACTATGCCATCAACATGTTTTGGAATTCACCGGCATCAGATACACAGGAAAAACAATTTTGGTGGAAGGGCTAGATGGGACATGGAAATGAGGATGCAGAAGGATAAAATATAATTTCTCCACATTCTGCCATATATCAGAAAATCAAGCTGAACAAATTTTCCCTAATGCTTAAGAATAATATCAGGGTACAGAAAGTTATACAAGAGATGAATTTGGCATTTTGTGCTGTTATTTTCTTTGTGGTTTTGAGTAAAAAAGTTCTGATCATCTGCCGTATTATAATAGAAATATATTTAGTTCTGCAAGATCTTCTCTACAAAAAGATGAGTTTCTCTTCTTTGTTGCTAAGGTCTCTCAGGTAAAGACAGGAGAATGAATGAGTTCTAATCCAGAACAGAAACTCCCAGGTTACCATGTTATTCTGGCCTTTTTATAATAATTTCTATATATAGGAATTCCCTGTACTTACAAATCAATTTTTACAAAATGAATTATCACCTCTGTACTGAATTATTTATATCTAACCCCTTATTATCCCAAATGCAGCTAGACTACAATCATAGGTAGGGTGAGAAATAAAATAATTAAATATTACCAAAGCCTGCTTCTACAGTACCTTTTCCTTGTGGCCTTAATTCTGGTATTTCAAGCACTTTATAGCCAGTGAATTGCTTCCTTCTTAATTCACATATTCAATTTAAGCATTTTACAGCCACTGAATCACAGCTTTCCTTTAGACTTTCATTTTCCAATCAATGCTCATAGTTGAAACTGTATTTGCAGGAGCATAAAAGTATATTCCTCTGCATAGTGGTAAACTGTTTTGAAATACTACCTTAAGCTCAAGGATTTTTAAAAGTAGTTAAGTGTACAAGGTATCACAGTCAAACTAGACGTGCATTTTGAGTGAACCTTAAAATAACCTTCTTTAGACAAAAATGGAGTGCAGATAAAGAGGCTGGACACAACAAAACTACCATCATTCCTAAATCCATCACCAATACAGCAAAACTCATGTGAGTAGATAAATGTAATGTGCACACATTTCTTGAATCACAGCCTCCCATTTTGTTCATTATGTGAAAAAGTAAAGCTAAGACACAGCTTTCTAACACAGATGCGCATGTTGCTTTGCTGAGGCTGTACAGCTTAACTGAACCGAGCCTTAATAAACCCAAAAGTTTTAACAAGCACAAAATTCAACACCTCACTCTTTTTGGATGCTGGACTTCAGTCTGATTTCAACAGTCCATATCTGTAGTTCAACAGGGCTGTCTAATCGGTCATTCTGGTAGCCTGGGAACAGAAGCAGTTTAAATCATCTTCCTAGAACCAGCAAGACCCTGCCTAACTAGTCAGAGCAAGTATGGAGAATAATGTAGTCCCCGTGCAAGACTGATGTCTCCTCACACACACAGAAAATTGGCAGGGGGGGCTTATTCTGCTTCTAGTTATCCTCTTAGGCACTGAGAATTTTTTGGAGTAAATGTTAATTTGAATTTTAAGTAACACCCTCTGAAGCCACCATTTATTACACAGTTCTGTAAAGGACAATTAACACCTTAAAATGCTACAGCATTAATTATGTACATAAATCACTACACAAAGGACACACCGCTAATTTTAATCATTAATTTATTGTTTGCTGTTTTCATTACAAAGACCTAAGGTTTAATTAAGTACCACAGGAATAGTCTTTCATGTTCTCTGACAGACACTGTCATAGATGAAAGTGTTTGGAGACTTTCGTCCTCCTCCCAATTAGATTGGCGTCCTCCGCACTCATCCTACCAATTCAAGGCACTGTAACAAAGCATATGAAGACACCTCACAGAGCCAGGCACGACAAGCAGCTACCTGCAGCTGACCACACACCCCCAAAGCTCTTCCCTCAATGCCTCTGAGGCTCTATTGAGTACTCCCTCCAACAACTGAATGCTGTCATAACATCATTTATGCTGCACATAGTGGAGATACATCACTCATTTTCCAGCTACTCTGAAGTTTTCAGAGACTATTAGAGTCTTAGATGGATGAGGCTGCTTTTACAGTTCAAATTTAGTGACTTTGGAGACCTGAACACCACAAGAATCAACTCACACTGCACTGTTCAGGCAGTTTATTAAAAGGTGTCACAACAAGCAGGAAAGGATAAAACTGTGCTGACACTTACATATGAAAAAGAGCTTCAACAACAGAAGCAAAAGTTAATTTAAAATAAAGCAGTGAGGCACTGTTACACTGAGGTAGCTGTATTTCCATCTATGACAGCAGTTATACTTCTCCAGTTTGTAAACTAATATTCTGGCTGGTACAACATATCATACACAGTAGTATGATAGAGCCTCAGATAAAACTTTTATCTTCTGTCACTAAAAACTTTGCAGAAGTAGTTAAAAGCTACACCTCTCTTGCTCTTAATGATCTGAAAGGAATCTTACCTCATTGTTTGTTAAAATTTAGCTTGTTCACACTCTAGTTGTCAATGCAAATCCTTCAGCTGCATCCTAATTCTTTTTTACAACAAAGATTGTACAAAAAGAAACATGTAAAATGGAGGGAGTTATTTCTCCTTTCAAATTATCATAATTTTATTATTTCATAGCAGTTTTATTCATTCAAAGCAACTGACACCTAAGAGAAGATGCTGAGGATTGTGGCAAAGAAACAAAAATTATTTCACTGAATATCCTGAGCTGGAAAGGACTCACAAGGATTACCAAGTCCAACTCCTGGCCCTGCAAAGGGGGACACTAAGAATCATACCATCTGCCTGAGAGCACTGTCTAAGTGCTTAGTGAAAATGTGGGACCCTGACATCCCTACACCTCTCCACCTCTAACCCTGCAAGAGTGCTTACTACCTTTAATGCATTCTTCCAGGTACTCCTCAGTCATAGCATATTCAGGAGGCTAAGCTTTTCTTCAACCCTTAGATGGAGAAACTGAAAACTGAACTGAGTTGTGTTGTTATTTGTTTTCCATGTAAACATGAAACACTTTGGGAAATACACTTCACTTAATGACACCCAGGCTGAGAAGAACACGCTACCTTTAAGAGTGACATGAGCACCAAAATCCATCTTCTGAAATTGGTACTATTCAAGCTCACATTTAGGCACCTTGTAAGCAATCATGGATGATCAAACACAAAGATGAAGTGCAGATCTGAAAGTTCAAATGCAACTTCAACTGACCAAAGTGAAATCATTTTCTGCCTTGTCCAGTTCTGGGCCCCTCAGTTTGAGAAGGATGTTGAGATGCTTTAGGGCATCCAGAGGAGGGCTGGTGAGTGGCTTGGAACACAAGCCCTATCAGGGTTGAAGGAACTGGGGTTGTTTAGCCTGGTGAAAGAGAAGGCTTACAGGTGACCTTATCACCCTCTACAGCTTCCTGAAGGGATGCTGTAGACAGGTGGGGGTCGGTCTCTTCCACCAGGCAGCAACTGGCAGAACAAGAGGACACAGTCTCAAACTACATTAAGGAAGGTTTAGGTTGGATATTAGGAAAAAAATTTTCAATGAAAGAATAATAAAGTACTGGAATTGTCTTCCCAGGGAGGTGTTAGAACCACCATCTCTGGATATGCTTAAAAAAAGACTGGACATGGCACTTGGTGCTGTAGTCTAGTTGAGGTGTTAGGGCATAGGTTGGAGTTGATTATTTTAGAGGTCTCTTCCAACTTCATTACTCTGTGATTCTGTGATTCTTTGAGAGTTTCAGATACAAGAATATTTATATTTTTCTGGGGAGTGATGTTAGGTATTCACTGGAAACATCATCCCAGCATGACTCAGTGTGGGAGAGTCTTGCCATGCCCTGTATTTATTCTCAAAATTATTCCAGAGCAACTACATTCCACTTATTACCATAACCTTTTCTTTTCCCTCATGGCAACATCAGAATGCTTAACATGGCCTCTGAGTTTCTTTTTAGGCTAATGAACCATTGCTAATATAAATCAAAAGCAACTCACAGCTCTGTTGATTGAAAAACCTGTTGATTAGGACCAAGGAGAAAAACATAGTTGGCTTCTTCCTTTTTATACTCTTTCTTCCACTAATGAATTAAAAGATAAAATGCAATGAACAAGTCTAGATATTCAGTTTTGTCAGAAAGTGAGCAGATTAGAAAAAGAATATGCAACTGAACAAGATGGTATTTACCTGGGCATTTTCTTTACCAAAATGAAGAAATCCTATTGTTTCATGGAAATTATGAATGAAAGCAAATATATGGTAATCGCCTGTATGTTTTAGCTCTGTGTGTATTAAGAGACTGAACTCAATCTCCTTTACAATGAGGTTTAAACTACCAGTGGATTAGCACATCACTTAGATCTATGAATGCTAGATAAAAATAAAAGACAAAACATGGAAAACTCCAGGTAACTGGCAGTAGTTTCATAACTTAGATAATGGAAAGCTGATAGGAAATACACTACAGGAAAAATCCTGCACTGGCAGAAAAAAGAAAGAAGAAAACCAAACAAAAACCAACAAAAACAAATATGCCAGGTGAGGTAATTAGCTCTTCCCATCTGTAACTCCTGCACTATCCAGCTCTACGAGGCGATCTGAATGCTGCTGGTGAAGTGATTAGCAGCAAAAGAGGCAAAACTGGCACGTAAAATTTCAGGAGTAAAGCTTGAGGCTTGTTTGCCTACTGTTGGCATTGGACAGTTTACACTAGTTGGAGCAATAATGACAAATTCTTTTTCAAATACATTGGCGTTCACAGCAGGTATTTGGAAAGAAACCAGCAAAATGAGAATTGTTAGACATAGCTGGAGACTGAATTTATCTCATATTTAGGAAGTCATCTCAATAGCTGCTGAAGTTAGCAACTTAATCTGCTTTGAATTTAAAAACTAAAATTAATGGCAGCAAAAGAAAACAATTTTCAGCTCAATTTCAGTATAATGAACAGGAGCTGCATACATAAACAACAAAGGTGTTCTGCATTTGAAGATTACATAGTGAACTTGATTCTCTGGCAATTCTTCAAGCAAATTCCCATTTCAGTCAATTATGGACTGTTTATTTCATTGCTTTTTGAACCTTCAAACATCACTGCATTTAATCAATTAAACAAATAAGCAACAGTTTGACTAATCAAGTATATAACCAAAAAGCCATTAAATAATCAGGATCAAGTAAACTTTCCCAGCAACTTCAAAACAAGATCACATCAATAATGTTTTGTCAGGAAAACAAATAAATAACAGAGGTGACATTCCGCAGATACACAACTGTATGTATTTAACTACAGCTTTACCACAGAATCTAACAGGCATCTGGTATGTCTCAAATACAATCTTGTTGTATTTGCAAGCAAAAGTAAGCAACTGAAATAACTTTAAAATGCTGAATATAACACATGGTTTAAGAGGGACATGGAAGGAAAAAAAGAAAAAAAACCCAAAACAGAAACCTCTCAGAATTCCAGTTCACATAAATGACTGACACTAATTATGAAAATGACATCAAACTCCAATGCATGAAAAAATATTCATCCTACAAAAATGTTTCACATTAATATAATTAGGCTACATTCATGTATCAATTAATTGACATCACTTATTTCTTCCAGCTAAGTGACTTTAAATTACTCCATACAAAATACAATCAATGTAGGTTACTATGGTGATCAGCATAATTCAGGAATAATTAGGTTATACTTTAAACAAACACATCTGATTCTTCAACCTGAGGCTCAGAAAACATTCAGTAGGCACTCTGAACTTTAGCTTTCCTGACTGAAGTCCATGACACAGTGAGGAAACTAAAACCTCCTCCAAGAGAATAATGCATTAAAATTATCTGCCCATGATGCTGAATTATGTATAAAAACATACCATCCTGCCAATGATTTCTGTTGAGTAATGATATTTGAAACTTACAAAAACAATTACCAGGCAATTTGCCTGTAAATTGATATGACTGCATTTAACTGATCATTTTTCAGACATGGTATTCCAAGCAGCAATCTCCCCACCACAACATTCACTGCATCAGGCAGGCCTGACCAGAATTTAGATGAGGAAGCACTGGAAGAGCAAGAAACACCTGTGTCTTGGGGATGGGTTGTTTGTTCAAGAAGAAGAAACAAGTTCCCTGTCCCAATACCAATCAGGATCATACTTGTGCCTTTTCACAGTAACAGCACAGAAAGACAGATGCTTCCTTCATTAACATAAGCCATACTACAGGCTTTTTTTCCAGAACTACAGTGATTCATACTGGCTCTTAAAATCTGTGTTTGTTGGCTGGATGAAAGATGTCAAAATATTTTCACACAAGAACGGATGGTCAATTATGTGTTCTTTCAAAATTTCGCCATCTGATTTTGAAAGAAAGCATTTCTATGCTTCTGCAAATAAACAGATGTTAGCAATATCATAATTACTAAGTTCTACACTAGAAGCCTCTCAACTCTCAATACTAGTGGATACCAGAAAACCATACAGGGAAGGTCTTGTAACCACAGGACTCAGTAAGTCACAAAACAATCCCATCTATGATTTGGTATGGAGCATACTGGTAAGTGGAGTTTATAAAAATGGCTCAGGTGGTTTGCAGTGTTTTGCCTTGTTGTAGCTTGTTTTCCAAACTGGGTTTTAAACCAAGAACACAATTAGTGAGATAATTCCATTAGCATTGATTGCAATGCAATTCAAAATGTTATTTTGAAATAAAATATTTTGAGAATCTTCAGTATGCAGAGCTTCAGTTAAAAATATGGGTATGTGTACAAAAAATATACTTGTGAATGAAATACATATCACGTATTGGCAGGATACGTACGATGAGAGCACACCTACAGATCTGCCCAAAACAGAATGACAGCACAGGGCACTGGAGCCCTTAGACCAGCCCCCTCCTCAGTACAGACTCATCAGCACAGCCTGACGACGCAGCACTTGATGCTCCTCATTCCTGATACTCCAGATCAGAATTTCCTGTCTGCTTCTATTCACTGTCAGTCAAGACACCAAGCTCCCTATGGAGCAGTTTGTTTCATCACTGTCAATCTGAAAGCTATTTACTTTCTCTTTTGTTAAGAGTAAACATCACTTGCAAAATTACAGCAAAAGAAGGCGTAACAAAAAATTCCTCAAACAATCCAGTCGGTAACAGAATGTTATTTGCAAAACACTTACGGCAAGTTATTAAATTGCAGGATACATTACAGCACTTGTAATCACAGTATATAAATACCTATGAAAAAAATAATGCATCCCAAAATGATCCTTATGTGAGAGATAAATACTGATGAGCAGAGTACCTTGTAGAGGATTATACAAGACAACCTGTGGCACAGATAGAAGCAGATCTCAAATTTCCTGAAGTGACACTACACACTTTTCCTTTAAACTATGATTTATTTTTGCTTGCCCACAGTACATCATTAATTCCATTAAAGGTTCTGGGAAGGCCATAAAACATACCCTAAAAAAAGCTGTTCAGGATACAAAATAATAATATAAGTGGGAAGTTAGTGATGGTTTAACTTAGGTTATCTGTAAAGTAAAACTAGTTTAAAGACACATTAAATTCTTTGTTAATATTTACATAGCCTTTACCTGTACATAGCTTATTTTAAGAAAAAAAGTCAAAACTAACAAGAAAAATATTCCTACCCTTCCCACTGACTCTTTCCTTTTTTTCCTTCTAAAATCCCAGAAATCAAACAACGTAAACCACAACATTTTTGTGACAGCCAAATTACTGACTCCTGGACCAGAGGTGCTGCAGAGAACGCACCAATCTGCACAATGCCCTTGAGTGTTAGATCCCTCTGCTAGAATTCCTCTGAATTATGTGAAAGATACACGAGATCTCACATTCGTTACCAGACAAATTCAGTTGCCTACTGGGTGCAAATGAGAAGAGGATCATTGCTCAAATGTCACTCCCCACAAAATCACTGTAGTAAATTCTTTCATCTGACTCAACAGCCACATACTTAAAATTACCGTCTTTGATTCCATTAATCCACACAAGTAACTTTTACTTTGTTTTAGTATTTAAAATACACTACATCTCTAAGGAAGCTAACCAGTCTACACTAGAAGATATGAGTCTTTGAAACTCAGGTTATCCTTGATCCTCCCCATTTTCATTAGAGCTGAACCAACTCTAATATCATACAGCACCAAGGAAGGCAGTCTGAAAAAACAGCATAATCAGGCTGATTTGCATTTTTTAACTGAAGCAAAATTACATCTTTACCAAGCTATTTGCTAGGGTTACTTTCAAAAGCAAAGCAAAGTTCTGCATTCATTTGGAAACTCAAGTGCCTAACACAAACATTTCTTTGAAGTAAATCTGTTTATAGAATTATAGGGACTACAGAAAATATTTGTTGTTGTTCTCAAAGCCAATATGCATGTAAAAGCTTATCACTATCTTAGCAATGCTTTCTTTTACCAAGAATGCTGAAAAAAACAATCTAACATAAATGACATACTGAATATTACATTCCCTTCCAAACTATTCTCTAAGTACTGAAAAAGTGCTACAGGGCACAAAGAGGTTACCAGATAACAACCACAAAAATCTCATTTGCTACATTAACAGAAAGACAAAAATTGATGCTTGAAGATGACTGGAATTCATGGTTACTCTTCACTGGAAACTCTATGTAACCCATGCACTGTCCATGAGAATTCCCTTTTTGTGACATCTGCTCTGTCACCTCCAGAACAGCTGACAGCTTCTTTCCATTTGCAAGTGACAAACTGGAAGTAATAACCAGTAACGAATCAGTAGCATTGCGTGGCTGCCACCTCAAGAATTAAAAAAATGAAAAAGGAGTTTTAAGTATTTTCAGCATGCAAGAAGTCTTGTTTCTCTAATATTGCCTCACACAAACATGCTTAAATCTTCACAGAAAGTACGTGGTAATTTTTCAGAATGAGCAACAGCTTAGGAAAAGAATTTGAAAAAATATTACAGAAAATAGTCTAAAGCTGTACAATGAATACATTGTAATACTCATTACAGTACTTCCTATGGAAAAAACATTTACAAGTTTTTAAGCTAATACGTTAAATCCTAGGGTGAAAGATTGAAAAAAATTCCCAAACAAACAGGTAAATGTTTCTAAATCCTATCCTCCATTCAGACAGCACACTGGCTATTACTTTAAAATACTTAGGTACACTAAATGCAGGAAAAGTTATTAGTTTATTCTTGCAGTCTGGACAGCTATACTAAACAGAATAAACCACATGAATAGCAACATAGAAGACAAAAACAAACCAGAAAAACTACTGAGATAATGAAAGAGTAGAAGGCCAAGTTCCACTCCATGAGAAATTACAGCTCACCACATTATTAACAACCTCAAGAACAATGGCTTCATAGACCAACTCCTTCCTGTAAGCAATCTGTACCTAACCTCCTTCATTTTTACATCCATGCATATCCTACTTACTGTATGCATGCTCTGTATCAGATAAAGAAAATATGGAAAGCATTATGATTTTTATTAAATCATAACACATTATACTTGAACTGCCAGTGCTCCATAACTCCATAAAATCACTTTAATCAGTGTACATTTCAATAAATTATTTGATTACTCAGTACCTGATCAGCAGGCTAAGGAGCAGAGGTTAAATCACTTAATGGCACAGACTACATACTCAGCTAGAGCTAAGATGTCATTAAAACACAGTAGATAGCCTCTGCTTCTTGAGACAAAACTGCTTTTCCCAAAATTGTGATTTGATCCCACAACACACAACCTCTTACACAGTAGCCTCCAAGTCTTTCTCTGGGTTTTGACTAATTTTTCCCAGTGGGAGTATTCTAGATGTTAGTATTAGATGATGTCAGAGATGGAAAAGCTTATCAAAATCCTGTGCTAAAAAAATCTTGTGTGGAAGAGAGCAATTTTCGTCACCCACTAGGAAAGTCTATTGGAAAATACATGCTCAAGATACAAAAATCAGAAATTAAACTTAGATATTATGGTCTTTGGTTAGGTAAGAAAATCAAATATCCTCATTAAGAATTCCCCATTTAGATTTTTTTTTTTTTTATTCCTTTAGTTTTTTAGGAACCTACATATGTGATGAAGGCTGCCAGCAAAGACAAAGTTAGACCCAGACCATTCAACTTGTTAGGCTGACAGAGGAAATTACTTACAACAATAAGTAAGACAGACGCCAATATTTTTTCTGATAGATGGAACATATCAAGGCACCTTATTTATGCAAGAGAACAAAATAATTTTAAGATCAGAGATAGCAAAGGACCTAATCAGCTTCCTATGTCTTCCTACATTATACTAAAGAAGCAGTCTCACATCACTTCTAAACAGGGCTGTAGTGGGTTAAAAGGCATGCTGAGATTTTAAATTAACCTCATCTAAATTAACCTTGAATAAGTTATTTTTGCTGTGGGTTTACTTTCTCCTCACAATTGCTTCCAAGGTCTGAGCAGGCTATTGAGTGTGCCAAGTCTTATAGAAAAAATAAATCTGTTTAATACATTTTTTCTTTAGGAATAAAGCCTTCTTGCTACCTATTTCTACACTGCTTGGATGATTAAGAACTAGTCAGAAATTATGTCCGCATTGTTTTGGGAAAATAGCAGAGTTTGTATGGACTAAGACTCACTAGGGAGGAGTACTTTCTGAAGGCTTTTTTTCTCTAAAAGATATTAACATTTTAATTTAAGGATGCATACTGTGCTTTGCTACCAACTCTAATTTTCCTTGCAATATAAATAAAAATGCTGTGCTAGCTTCAAATCTTTCTTTCACATCCATTCCTAGAAAACGCTTGAAATTAAACACACATGGCATCCCCAAAGTTCTTTACTGGAAAAATAATCATTATCCACAATATGACTTTTGTTCCTCTAAACTGTGCTGCTGCTGCTAATAAATCAGTCCATATAGTAGCTTCAATTACAAGTTTCCTATACAGTTTATTTTTTTACCATATGTTCGCAATACTGTACTCACTGTATTTTTAACCACAGCATAATCATGTTTAAGGTAAATGACAGAAACTGAGTAGCCATAAAAAAGAAACCCAGTCTCACAGGAGACACTGGATGTATCAAGTCCAGGCTCCAAAGCCTGAGGTCATTTATGAATGAGCTTGAATCTGAAGTCTGTGATCCCCTCGACTTCAGTCGAGCTAGCTATGTGCCTTAGGCTTAATATACGCTTAATTCTCAGCTGAGACTTACTCACAGCAAATGCTTGAAGCACCAAAAAATTTCCGTTTCCCAAAGGAAAAACATGGTTTTTCTATAAATCATTGATACACTAGTAATGTTTTTCCCAAAAAAGAAAGCACATCCATTTATACAAACAGGTGAAGACATAGAATAAACTTAAATCTAAAGACAGATCAAAGGGAAAAGTGGTAAATGTAAAACATGCTGAATCATCCTTCATATAGATAGGAAGTTGAACAGAACAGTAAATGTGATGACGTAAGCCCCGATGAAATATCAGCATTTCAAATATGTTTTTGCAACAGTAAGTATAGGGACAATTTATTCCCACACGTAATTAGAAAGTATTCTAATCTCCAAGGACTTCTGATGACTCCAGAACATGTAAACTGTAATTTAGAAATACAGATAGCATTATTAAATAATCATGGTAATTCTATTCTACATCTACAGTCTATTGGGAGACAGAATTCTTCATTATTATAGATATAAAAATCTGTCAAACTCATCTCAGCTGTCTAGACTTCTAAGACTGAAAGCAAGCAAAACTCACTATCTTTTACCTACAGTTTCAAGTATTACTGTTACCTGAATAAACTTAACTGAAATCAAGCACTAATCAAATATTAAAAATATACAAAATACAGAGGCTGTCAGCATCCCACTCCTCAATATGAGATTCAGACAAGAATGTACAGTAGAAAAAAGCCCATCAAACCACAATTCTTTAACAGCAAGAAAACAGAATTAGGTCAAGAGAAGGACTAAAGATGAAACAGTAATGGGTTTTTTGGTTTTGTTTTTTTTTTTTTGCATGACAACTCCAAAATGAGCTGAATTTGCAAAAGTAGTTAACTGATTTTATAAAGCTGGCATCATAATAAATGCAGCTGCCATCTAAGGTAACATAGGCTCCTGCATATTTCCACGAAGTACAAAAGGCTTGGCAGGTAAGAAAGAAAAAGATGTGTTAAATGTGACTGTGGAAGGGGAAGCAAAACAACGTCATTTCTAGTTAAGAAGAAAGTGACGCATCTGGAAGTGTCTTCCTTTAACCTACAGTTTGAAAATGTGGGAAATATAAATTCTCCTACTGAAAGAAAGTACAGTCTTTCCTGTCGCCTCCTCCGGCCTTGCTGCGCATCCTTTGCGACTTGTCTAGCACATACCACTGAGCTGACTCAACAGCTCATTATTCCTATATTCCGAGGGGAAAGATCCTCAGAGTTTTTCTTGCAGATGAGGTAAGAGAGCAGGCTGTTGTGAAACTAGATGTACCAGCTAACACAGGTCTCCATCACTCCTTTCTCTGCATCTGCCATGGGGATGAGGGGGAGTAGCAGGTGCAGGAGGAACACACATGTTCCACAGAGCCCCTGCTCACGGCCCCTGCAGCCTGAAAAACACAAACTACCTGGGATTCTTTCAACCTCTTGATTTGTTTTCAGAAGAGAGAGACAGAATACTACTTCTTACAGAGTTTGAAAAATTCTTTAAAGCTGCTTGTCAAATATCATTCTGAATGAAGTCTAGAGAAACTTCATTCCAAAACCTATTTTTCCAGAAGCTAAAGGTGAGATTTTTTCCATACCAGTTTCCTTCTTACCTCTATTTTTTTTCCCCTTTCTGCCTACCCCTACTCTTTACTACCTGTGTTAACTCAGTGTCAAAGGATCACAGTGTGGGTTTCCACAAAAATTCACTACAAGGCGATGGCTTTTGCCTGGTCAACCTCAATCTCAGAGCCAAACCCACCCCTTCCAGATGCTCAATGACACAGCCAACAGTTTCTCCATGTAACTCCACAGAGCTCTGCACAGCCCATCTGTGAATACAAGACTGCTGTATTTGCAAACTGAGGGCTTTGACTGAATATGCTCAGAACCAGGAGCTATTTGCACTTAATCCAACACACGCTGACAGAAAGATGGTTAAGCAATGTATTTATGTCATTCTAGCTTAAACCCCATAATTTACAAGTATATCACATCAGTAATGTTATATTTAGGAGTATAAAGAATACTTTTTCCTGAATCCCCAATCCTGCAAAAATCTCCAAATGAGTCAAACAAATTAAAGATTAAGCAGGGAAGAAAACAATGAAATTGAACCTTAGAAATAGAGTTATTTCATATTTTATTAAAGAACAAAATATATTAGAAATACAGAGACTTGTCAAAACTATTTTCTGTGAAATTAACAGCTTTGGGAAGAAGCACAAAAATAATATTACAACACAGTTGTACTTTCATTTTGTCTACTTCCTGCTTTTCAATCTCCAAATAAGTATATTTTTATAGTAAATAGCTTTTTTTATTAAGAAAAACCTCTGTGAGAAAAAATTGGTCACGTCAGGAAGATCCTCAACAGGTTAATCATGATGTCTCGGCGTTTGACAGCCAGCAAAATAAATTTATTATTATAAAAAAGTTTACTACCAACATGTTTTTTTCATAACAGTTTCTCAGGCCCTAGGGTCTCTCTGGTTTCCTCAGCCTTTGCAAAGACATTGCCGTAGTCCTTTTTTTCTAAAACGTATGTGAACTGTGTTTGCAGGGCTGGAAACAATGAGAAAATGAGCACATTATCCATCCTGCAACCAAAAGGCACTACACTTATTTACCATCCGTTTTCTGTTTCATTTCTCACATTTCTCAGATTCAGCAGTTACTGTGTGACAAACAAGCATCACTATCAAAAGCTGGATGTAAGGAATTAAAGCATTTTAAACACTGAAAGAGCTCAGAGGAATGCCTTTGGTCTGTCAGGTGTGTTTCACATTTGTATGCATGCCAGTCCTCAGGTACAGACATTTCTACAAAGGCTATTTTAAGCACATGCACACAGAGCACCATAGGCTGAGGGATGATGCATGGGGCCAGTGTCTCCAGTAATCAACTCTTCACAGCCACTTTTTTTTCCACAGCCACTATGGTTCAGCAACTCCTCAAATAGCAAACTCACAAATGCTTATTTCTTTGTCCAAAAAAAAAAAAAAGTAAAATAAAAAAGAAAAAGTATAGGGATACCCATAGATTTAGTAATACTGCAGTGTGTAATAACAATTAGTACATAACTTACCCTTTGCAAGATCCGTGCATATACAAGTTACCCATCCTGCAACAGACCATTTGCTTCTCATTCTCAAAAGTGCATTCAGAATACTTCCCACTGCAAACACACTTCCCTTTAAATCTTACCTAGAAAGTGACACTCTCTTAAAGACATCACAACATTGCAAAAACAGGGGGGGAAAAAGAGCCCTCAAACCCTGTAACACTGAGGGTACCCTCAGGAGGCTCAAGGAATGCATTGTTCTTTGATGAAGTTACTGGAGCAGTAGCAGGCAAACTTTGCTTTGACAAACTTTCATTGTCAAGCTGTTCCCTACAGGAAGGGTTACATGGAACAATTTTGAGAATTGGAATGTGGTAAGGAGATTGCTGTGCATTATTCACTTTGGGTCAGATGGAATATTCCTAACATAAGCCTAACTACGGAAGGTACAACTGGAAAATTTTCTTCAAGGTTACCTTTCAGAGTTTATCTCAAATTGTTCCCTTGGCAAAAAAAGGTGTACAATGTCCTTCATAGTGCAGATAACTAGCTAGGCTATACAAACCAAAAGCACAGCTTTCTTCTAGGGGTCCCCAAGAGGACAAAACATTCTCAGGTCTCAGGAAGATCCTGTACCCCTTACCAACCTGCAAAGCATTTGCTACCTATTGAATCCCCCTCCTAAAACTGAACCTAGGCTGCAATAAATCTCAGGGTTTACGACCTGCACAGCATTTATTTCTGAATTCCATCCCCCTCAAGGGAAGTTGGAGGTTAAAACATAAATGAAATTCAACAAAATCCAAACAATATGAAGGATTTGATAGAACACTCACAGGGACGAAAGAATGAACAACAGAATCTCTCATCACAAGAGATTCAGGTAAAGACATACAAAAATAAAGTCACCTAATATTTTCAAACACTACAGCAGATTTGACCCAATCTTTGAGTAATGAAGGATTTTGAAAAGATTTTAAAAGTAATTTAGATTTGATCCCAGGCTTTAGTTGATTAGTATGACAGGCTCTTGCAATATTTTTTCCTCTTGTTTATATAAAGAAACTTGTGGTTTGCTTTGGCATTTTTTCTGCAGAAGGAAATAAAAAATCATAGGAGAAATAACAGTAGCGGATACACCAGCAACAGCAATGGCACTGTCTGCTCCACTTCTTGGAATGACACATGAAGAAGCACAAACCAGAACATAATTGGCCTCTAAAGAATGAGATTACTCTAGTTATTACTGCAGCTCCATCCCATTGGTATCACGAGTATCTCTCAGACTTTAATGCCAAACCCCCATGACTACTGGAGCACCACTTATGTAAAGTAAATTAAGTGACAAGCCCATGCTAACACTGGAAATCGGCATCAGAGAATCCAGCTCAACCCAGGAGACCCACACTCAAGTTTTAACTATCAGACTACTATTTCTTTCTTTACCTAAGAGTGAAGCTACAATGATCCCAGAGGTAAGTATTTCAAAAGATCAAAAGCCATCAATAACTCACATAGAGTTTCAGTCTGACCTTGAAGTAGGATCCCTGCAGAAGTTGTATGGAAGGAGTAATTGTTTTTTTACATAAAGAGTTATGACTGTTCTGTAAAATAATTATAAGCTCATAATTGTTTCTCTTACTCCCTAAATCTCTCACAAAAGTAAGAAGATAGGTCATACTCCTCCAAGTTTTTCATCACATTTTCATTTTAGCAAGACATCCAGTCCAGATCTTTGTAAATTTACAAAGCAGGAGAAAAAAAGCAGTATTTGGCATTCTACTTAAACTTTGCCATTTAGAAGTGCAGATTTGCTTTAAATAGGACACTGTGCTTTGATTTGTCATAATGTTTATTATTGCATTTATTTTCTGCCTGCAGATATTATTAAAGATGATGTTTCATCTCAATGTATGTATAAAATCAAAGGAATGAAGAAAGGCAATCTGTCTAATTTAATTACTGTCCTGATTCTTTCAGTAAATGATGGTTGAGCATACCAATATGAATAAGGATTTGTAACTAAATGTCACGCTGTAATTATAAAATAGAAAGAAATTGAGATACAGACTCTGAATCTAATTGTTCTATGATAACCATACAAATGCATCTCACTCAAAAGTGTTCTTTAATGACCCTGAAGTTCATGACAGTGCTCTTTTGCCCCTCTTGTCCATTAATGAAAAAAATCTCTTTGTATCTAAATTATCTGATGCTCTATGATAGTTATCCACTTAAGTGAGTAGGATTTACAAGTACATATCACTAATAAAATTTGTAACAGTCAGATAGGAATCTAACACACACAACCCCATTTGGATATATCAGTCCTTCACCACTCTTCACACCAAAACAAAGAGCTAAAAATAGCAGTTTGCTCAGGAAACTGAGTATTGTCCTTGATCCACTGAGAACACACAGCACAGGCACATTATCTATATCCCAGACACGTTTTAAACATATTCTGAGGAAAGCATAGCTAGAAGCTAGTCCTACATGTTTCCTCATCAACTAGGTTTGGTTACAATTCAACTTTTAAAGTAAAACACACTAAAAAAGATGTAAGATAAAGTTAATTTGGCAACAGTTCTAGGTTGTGTTTTGCTTTTAGCAATTAAAATTGAAATAGGATTGCACCATTCATTTACATAAAAAAGGGAACAGAAACAGGGCTCAATCCACTATTTCTTTTCCAAAATATGGATTAGGATGCTGGAAGACTGACCTTGTATTAGCCTATAATTTCTAACTAGTTCCATTCCAATTTCAATTCACTATTATTTCTTCTTACTCTCAGCAGCTTACACTTCCAGAGTCCTAAGGCCGGCCTAGCCACAAGTATGCAATGGTTACTTGAGACTAACATAAATATGCTCTTTTTATTTGATACTGCCACACATACTTTCACTTGCAAACCCTGCAAAAATCCTTTTCCTCCATGCCCAGTCCTCTTTCAAAAGCTATTGATCATGGTTAGAAAATTTTAGAAGATGCCAAGTTTTATTTAATTCCCTGGAGACCTTAAGTTATTCGATTACTGTGCAATATTTATTAAACAATGCCTCAGGGAAAAATGTGAAGCTTAGTAGAATAGGTCATTCTGAAAATATATAAAAAGCCCTGTTACAAATTTTTCTAGATATATGGAAACTAGTGGCATGTGACTTTCCACTCAGTACTTCTATGCTGGAATTCTGACATACATGTGAAATCAGGCTGGCCACATGTGGCTCATGATGTTCTCTCTTCACCACAAGAAGTTTGATGGAGGAATTGCAGGCATTTATTCAGCGAGACGTTTGCTCTTGCAAAACTGAAAACTAACATGAACTTTACCTTTTAATTTGTGTTAGGATATCTGTAAAATATGTAGTGAAGTCACACATCACTTTTTGTTTTGTTCATTATTAGTACTCTTTACTTTTTTATTGCCTTATCCAAAATTTGTAGTGACAGGGCAAGATACTAGTTATCTAAATTACCTTTAAACCTGTTCTTTGGCAGAGACACAGAGTTCTCTATTACTTTACTGTCATAATTTTACTCTGTTCAAAAACTTTAAGTGTAAACCAAACTGCTATTACACATACCAAACAGAAATCTGAAGAAATGCTGCTCTAGCATGCTGCTTTACACTGATCTGTAACACATACAGCTCTGAAAGATGGCATTTGGCAATGACGAAGGTTTCAGAAGTGCTCAAGGAGCTGAGTGTCCAGTTCCAATTAAAAGTCTGTTTTGACAGGTCACTGTTTGCAAATGCTGCTGCCAACAACACATTTATGAGCCAAGCAATACATTCAAATTAGTTAAATACTTCTGCTCTAGTTCTAAGCAGCTTTTTGATTAGAATGCATAGTTAGGTCTTTTTTGCCTATTATCTATTTATAAGCAAATTTAAAAATTTGAAAAATTTGCTTTCCTTGCACTAACAAAATTCTGGTCCAAAAAAAAAAAAAAAAAACCACCAAAAGACCAAAGGTGTTTCATCACAACTCAGCATCCCTATTGTGTACTAAAAAAATTTTTAAAATAATTAATACATTGAATTAATAAGATGCAGGAGGAACTCCAAACTCATCACAGAATTTTCACACAGTTTGTTCATCACATTCAAAATACTTCAGCAACTACCTAATTAATATCACTGGGTCATTACACCAACAATTTAGTTTGGCTGGGTACTGATGACTATTGATCTGCAGACTAGCTGGATTTAAAAGAAATACAATACAAATGCCAGACTTTTGCTTCCTAAAAAAACAAGTATACTGTGCTTTTGTTGGCAAGGCAGCTAATATCTAATGTAGGGATGTTACTAAAAGATCATATTCTGATATAATAAATTATTCTAATTTGATATTTACATAGGTATTTTTGTATATCCACCTCAAAACTCTTTCTGCCTTCCCCTCAGTCTGCAAATCCCACGCTGTAGTCTGTCATTTCATTCATAAACCTCGGAAAGAACCAAAACATGTATTACGACAGAGTTAAGAAAACACTTAAAATGCTTCTAACAGACATGGTGTTAACTTAGGTTTGATCAAAATGTGTTCCATCTCTGAAAGTATTTGGTTTTTTAAGAGCTAAATAATATTTTGATGGATTTTGATGGATTATAAAGTTTCATATTCATATAAAATTTCATATTTCCCTTTTTTTCCTCAGCAAATAAGATAAATAATTTCATTTCTGAAATATGCTGAGTGGAGTAACTATGCTTCAGTATACACTGGGTCACAGCTTTTCAGCTGAGGCTGGGGCATTTAATCCAAAACAGCTAAAGCACCGGCCAAAGACAAATCTCTCCTAAAAATTTTAGCAAGCTACATTATTCAAAACTATTCAGCAAGCACTCCAGCAGCAACATGATGGATGCACGGGCCAGTATGGGTACCCAGCTAATCAATATCACACCCATGAATAGTCACTGCATAGTGTGGAGCCTGATAGGGAAGAGACAGGAGCATGTGCTTAATATTCAGCACCAGGAGCAGTCCCCCAACTTCCAGCCAGACCACTCACTGCAAATCCCAGCTACACACACACATCTTTGTAGGAGGATGCAGGGCACACGTTTCATGCTACCCATGGCAAATACTTAAGGAATTACCAAAGCCCTTGGATAGCTGTGCTTTTGTGAACTTTCAGAAAAAAACCTTCACTCCTGATTTAATGACAACACCAACCCCATAAACCCGTTTGGTTTTCAATAGGCTACAGCACAACACCACCACACAGCTCACACATATTAATGTGCATCACTTGAATAAATTCCCCACTGCTTGTATCACTGAATGTAAAGGTTTTCCTCATACATTTGACTAATCAATACTTGGAATCAAATACATTGTGTTTCATGAGGGAAAAGGAAAATGAATGAAGTTAAATTAATGCTGCCACTTTCCATAAACCTGCAATGATTTCCCACTATAGAAACCACTGACTTCATTATTTTACAACTGGAAATCAAACTGCAGCATATTTTAAAAGTCTAATTTACTCAGATTATAAAAAGGCACCCTCAAGACTCATCATGTATGTCATATTATGCTTCATTTTAAGTATTCCATCTTAAGAACAGTATGCAAAACTCTCAGCAAATCACATTGATTAATATTTTGAATTTGTATGCAGCAGTGCTCTGCACTCACCAAGTACCATATAAATATTATTTTATTAAATTTCAAAGCAATTGTTTTAGGTGGGATAATAAAATGTCGGTCTTACATTCTTTGTCTCAGCAGTATAGCCTTTAAAACAGAAGCAAAAGTAGTAAATTAAAGCAGTAAACTCATTTACAGAGAGAAAGTCAGAAATGTGGGAATATCAGACTTCTAAAGCTGTGCTAAGACCAGCAAAGCACAGACACCTATGTCCAAAGTAGAAGCATCTGCATAAGGTTTGCAGGTGTCTCCTTACCTTCTGTTCTATGGTTAGAGAAAAAGTTAGGGATATTTTTTAATTTGCTAGTACTCAAAAGGATTTATAGCACTTTTTTGCAGGAACCTCATTTCTTGAGGATGATGCTGGAGGGCAACAAGCTCATTAGGGAAAAGCTGAGAGGGCAGAACAAGAGCACAAGTAAAAAAATGAGTTGGAGTTATAAATAAATAAATAAATAAATAAAATCCATAAACAACAAAAGAGGTAACAGATCTATGTCTCTTTCTCCTTTCTATCTCTATTAACATAGCATACCACTTTCTGCAACACCTCCTTTCCTACCAGCTAGCTTGAAACTCCTCTTGAAAGCTCCTCAATAGAGAATTCTCCCAGAAATCTTTCCAATATAATCTTATTTTCTATTCATAAATGGTCACGAAAACAATGGCAGATCAATACAGTACAATTATTTTGTTAAATTAGTATTATATTGTAAGCTTCAGTACAAAGACTTATCCTAACATTAACAAATACCATTCTTTAAAACTATAGCAGCTAAAAGCAGAAATTATTGTAAATTATGTCTTAACAAACAAATCTCTAAAAAACTGGAGCTCCGAATGGCATTTAAGAGAATTTCTCAACTTGCCATTAATCAGCTCATCAATAGTGTTTATTAACTGCAGCAGTACCCTTCAGAATTGTTAAGTCTAAACAATACAGCTTGATGTATACAGCCTCCTCACCAAGGCATAATATTTGATATTCAAGTTAGAAATGTGATGTTAGCCCTTGCATTCATGTAATTTGTCATTAGAAATTTTCAAAGCCTTATAAAGAATAGTTATTCCTAGTTATTCCTGAGCTATCACTCTAACAACTGAAGAAAGAACTGAAAAATTTCCCTATTATACCTCTTCATATTCCAATCTATTTGTTAAAATACTGAACAGAGCTTCTCTTGGAACATTTCTCCCCACAGTAATTCCTTACATAATTGTTTATCAAAAGCCCAATGGAACACAGGTGAATGGCAATATATCTCTAGGACTCATGGCTTTAACCAAATAAATGCTGCAATCAGCATCAGTACATAGAACATCAATAGGATTTTTACTGTACTACAAATAGTCACAGTACTGCTGATACCTTTGCCTTGCAGAAGAGCATAATCTTAATGTTTCCATTCAAAAAGCAGTATTTTTATAGTCATGAACACCTTTTTTTGATAAGACTAAGAACACATGCATTAACTCTCAGTTGACTTCAGTATGAAACATGTCAATGTCAGATCCATAGATCCCCTGGAACTATTAGAGAAACATGAGGAACTTTTTAGGAAGGTGAATAAATACTGTAATAAAATTGATTAAATATGTAAAGCTGATGTAATACAGGGCTGAATCTTCTACAGAAGAGACAGCACATCTGTCTAATCTCTAACTAAATGAGGCTCACAAATCTGTAAGTCTGCAACTGTCTTGACTGAATTTCACTGAAGCGAGCCATAGGTAAACTCTCAAGCCCATAGTTTTAAAGAAGCCTTCACAAAGAGTTCAACAAACCTGAAAGTGGCAAAAATTACAGAAAATCATCTACTTTTCAGGCCACTTGAAGAATTAAACAGTTATTTGGTTTAATTCAAATTCTATTAAAATAGTATGTTCTACAGTAACAGTACTGGCTCATCCTCCATGTGCAATCTGCTGTCTTCTTGTTTCTGAAGCAGGCAGAATTAAAATCTTTAAAACATATTACCTCCCAATTACCTGAAAGACCTTATATATGCATGCCCATAAATATGATCAATTTCAATCTAATTAATTTATGAAAATGTAAAGCTCTGCATTAAATTAACTCTATGTCTTTAATATGATCACTTTATGTATTCAGGTGCCTGTAGAACAAATTGCACCAAAATATTTGATAATGTAATTTAATTGAACAAGTTTGGAATTCTATTTAGGTATGAATAGAGATGCCTCTTGGAAAAAAACAAGCAAACCCAGAAGTCAAAACAGAGAACATATTGACTTGGAATTACTGAAAAGAATTTTTGTTGAAAAGTCTTAAATCCTGGAAGCTGGCTATAACTTAACAGAGGAATCAGAAAAGGAATTTGTTAAAAGTGTTTAAATGTCAGTCTCTAGTTCAAGGCTTTTATGTACTTCAGTGGTATTCAAATGCTAAATCACTAAAAATCAAGCAAACTGCCTCATATCTCAGTGTAAATTAAGGTGATGACTGACAATCACATGAACCATTTTGGGCCAGATCCTCACACAAAATAAAGACATCAGCTTTATTTGGTGAAATTGAGTCAACCCATACTGTGGCTCTATCCTTCCAAATCTTTCTTCCAAGTAAATGACTTTAAAAAAGAGTGACAGCTATGGAAATCCTAATTTTTTTTCCAGCTGGATTCACCATCAAACAAATAAAGCCAAAGAGCAAATATTACTAAAATAAACACATTTGTGTTTAAAGAAAATTTGCATTCTGCAGTGTGTGTCTCTACATTATTGCTCAGAACAGAATGGTCACCATACTTCAGAGGACAATGTAGATCTCTGCTTCAAAAGCATCTCATTTACTCTGGATAATGAGCCAAGAGCAGGGAGATTATGTGTCATATCACATCTTCATCTTAATTACTTTTCTATCAAGTACGTCGTTCAGACATTATTATTTTCGCTGTTCTAGAAGCTGCTACAAAATTTTTGTCATCATATACTGGACATAACTTTTCTTTCACTGTTAATTCAGTGCTTTGTAAAAAAAAAAAAGAAGGAAAACAAAGGTCAGGCCAAGTGCAACACATCAGGGAAGTTTATTTATGGAAAACAGTTCTGCCAGTTCAATCCTTTCCAACCAGTCCAGGGAATAAATAAGTCTGAACCCCACATAGTTTCTTATGAAATGCAATGTTTGTTTCTGAAACCACATTTCTTTAACCAATCATTCAACTTTCTGTAAAAAGTTAATAGTAATATTCAGAATATGTTAGAAAGGGCCTTTTCTGTGGAGTTCAGCTTCCAATAATTTAGAAAACTATAATCATGCATATATTACTGCTGCAACTCTCCGTACTCCCTAACTAAGCAAATGAAACATCTGTTTTATCCTAAAAGTAGATATGCAAACAGGTTTAAAAGCACGGTACAATGGTTAAACAGAATTATCAACGAGATAATTCAGATATGTTCACAGAATAATCATACACAGAAAATATGAAACAGGAGCACAATTCAAGCAATTTATCTGCAACCATTACTAAATTTGCATATAAGAAGGGACCAGGACTGAAGATGGTCCACACCAGCCAGAACATGTCTCAAAAACTCCATTTCCACTAAGTCTACAAGAATGTGCAGAACATGGACATCTGTTTGGGTGAATGGAAAAATTGGGATCAGGAAGCAGCAGGTAGAAGAGAAGGAGAGAATTCCTCATGCTTCAACACACACTGTCAAAATAGAGCATCAAAGTAAAGTACAAACCCAGAACTCTACCTGGGATCAAGCACAAATCCTACATCTGTTTGAAGACTCTCCAAACTTTGCTGAGTTAGCAGGACTTCTGTTCACAGACGAGGCCCTGCTGTCCACATCCCAGCAAAGGAAATTGCTCTTCACATGTCCCATAATTTACCTTGCATAATTCTATTATAAAATGGTAATAAACAAAGTATATAGCAATAGTTTATTGCTATTAATCAAGGCAGTGGAACAAGGCTTTAACCAAATATGAGAGAAACCATCAAGTTACACTCATGTTTCAAGTCATATCTCCTTTATTTGAAAAATATTATACTGGCACATGCAAAATGTGATCACAATTATTCCACTGATGTTCTTTTGTTAAGCGCCTGGGGTAGGCAGCAATCATTTTAAGTATTTAGCAAAACAGATGGGTCTGCCCTTGGTACTGAATTCTGTAGCTGTAAAAATCTCTTCCATTTCATAACTGACTATATGAAGTCCAAGTGCTGTGTAAACAACATTTTTCTGATTAATTACAAACACATTTAGAAATAACTTTAAAAAAATAATACCACTCTAATACTTCCAAGAAAATGACTGCTTTTTATTTCCAAGTAACTGTACTAAACATATTTACTTTTTATTCCTAGAATAACATTACCTCACTGAAGACAGACAGCATTTATCTGACTTACCAGAACGCTGGTGATGTTGTTCTTCCAGGAACTCCAAGTCAAGCATTAGGTCATCTTCATCCAACTCACAGGAACCCAAGTTATTCAAAACATCCTAGTACAGTTAAAAAAAAAAAAAAAAAAAAAAAAAAAAAAGCATTAGAAACATTTAGACAGATGTTTTAGCCAAATTATTTCCAATCAGATCTGAAAACATGTTTAAGGAGGAGCTACAGAAAAGCTTTCTGCTAACATTAGACCAGTGAGAAACATTATGAAACAACTGTCCAACCTGAAACGTGTTTGTCACCATTGTCTTTTTAGAGGACCTCAAATATTTAACAAAAAACCCCAGAAGTACAAGTAATACCATCTACCTTTTTTTTTTTTTTTTTTTTTTACTGTTCAGTGGTGGTTTTGTGCCTTTCCAAGTTTAAGCATAATTTTTTATAAAGAATAAAATGTTATTTTTAGCACAACATAAAAATATCAGTGCATGCTTTTTTATTAAATTTTGGAATTCTGAGCACTGCCTGCCCTTACTAATATACTTTGAAGAGAGATTTATTGTTTTATTTATCAAAAGGATAAAGAGATACAAATTTAGCATAAACAGGAAATTCAGGCATGAATTATCAACTTGTCAATTTTTAAGTATTTATGTGGGTGGCAAAGGCTCATATAGACAGAGAAGAAACCTGACTCTTAAGTGTAGCTGCTTAGGTCCCCATTACCATTTGTTTGCCAAGTCTTAACCATAGACAGCTAAGGCAGGTGTACAGACAGGGATAATAATTATCCATCTTCTGCCCATGTGTACTTTATTTTATGGTCATTTATTTTGATGTGGTAATACAAAGATTTTCTCCACAGTCACCAATACCTAACCAAAGCTAATACAATGCCTACTCCAGCTGGCATTTTGTTTGCTGATCAACAAGCAATATTGCAGGGCTCAATTTTTCAGTCCATCTACAGGCAAGTAAATCCTTAGATACTGCATGGGATGGATGCTGGCACCCTACGCACTGCACATGCTCCCAACACCAATGTAACATAACAAATCAGAGTGATAAGGGGACAGATTATTGTCCCAAAGCATTGAACTGTCTGGGAGATCTCTGCACAGCAATCTGCTGTATACAAAGTAGAGAAATATGGCAGCAGTATACATTAAACTAGTTACAGCCCTTCTTGACTTCAGTTCCAACCATATATTTATGTTCATTCTAATTCTTTAAAGTATTTTCCCATCACAATAGATGTCACCTCTTATTCCTACTCACCACTTGCACCTATTCAACCCTTTGGAACAATTATTTCTTCAAATTCTGTTTTCTACTCTTTCACAAACAACATACAAGCAACACAATGACTTTTTCTTGCACTCTTTCCCTGACTTACCATCAGCACAAGAGACTTCTTATGAGATACAGAAGCCACTGCTAATGCTGTTACTAGATTTTTGCTCCCTTTTTAAATGAAAATGCTATTATGCACTCAAGCTTAATCAAATGGTATCTTAAACTCAGAATGCACAACATACTTTGTTTACATATTGTTTGTTCAATGTAACAAAAGAATTGGTGAAATCATCCAGAAGAATAATCCTTGCAATTTTTAAACAACACCTAAAAGCTTTTCATGCCAGTAGAGGCAAAAGATAAAAAGGTTGGACTACACAGGTTTGTTCTCCACCTTAAAATTATTGTCTATACTACAGCTGACCAACTGAATCCACATGGATATTAATGCTGAGCATCCTTTTATAAGCTGCACTAGCAAGGAACAATGAATTTGTGCTAATTGAGCATCTCCTACATCTTGTGCAGTAATTTATGTGTGATCTGAAATCCTGGGAGATTGCCTGCAAAAACATAGTGACTCACAGCCTTCATCAAGAAACAAATTCCATCTGATTTGGAATTAACAAACACAAACACAATTTTCTAAACTGAAGAGCTGAAGAACTGTGTAAGAGAGACAAAAAAAAAAAAAAAAAAAAAAGAAAGTTGTATTCAACTCTCCTCCTGCTTATTACTGCTTTTCAGGAAGCTCTTCACCACCTGAGTAACATTCCAAGTGGAGGAAAACCATGATCCATCTATCCTCTCTGTTCTGCAAGGCTGATGTACATCCTGCTCCACAAAGCAACATCTCTTCCCGTCCACCTGAGTTGAGGGCTCCCAACTGCGCTTCCAAAGCACCTCTGACCCCCTTGCCTTCCCTTTCCTACAGCCCCTTCAACTGCACTAACAACACCAGGCATGATAAAGTGACAAAGAAAAGCCTCCCCTGGTTTTTCTTTCTTAAGTACTTCCTCCAGGGGAACAGGAATTCCCCTCTGCTCCCCGGAGTTCACTTGCTCTTTATAAAGGGACAAATCACAGGACTGGGACCAAACAAATT
Organism: Taeniopygia guttata; assembly: GCF_048771995.1. Classification (NCBI taxonomy): domain Eukaryota; kingdom Metazoa; phylum Chordata; class Aves; order Passeriformes; family Estrildidae; genus Taeniopygia; species Taeniopygia guttata. Next base: position 52,911,378 of record NC_133028.1, read on the forward strand.
AGAGCAGCCACTGTCAATCATGGCAAGAACAAGGGCTTGACAGAGCTGCTCCCCCTCCAAGGATGTCAGCGATGGCAGTCTAGCCGATTCCCTGCTCTGATGTCCCACCTGTGGGCAGAGTTCTTCCATGGACATGAACCAAAAATGAACTCGGGAACACAAAAAGTTCACCCAAGCAGAGAGCATTAGTTAGATTCCCAGGGCTGTTCTAACTAAGTACTATTTTCTGAAAACATATAATCAGAAAATAAGAGAGCTGAACTCTCAGAATGACTTGCCCAATGTCACAGCACAGCACAGCAATAAAGCTGCAAGTGCACACCAACGTCCTCCACCCTTCTGACTCCTCACCAGGATTCATTACTCCTTTGTTGCTATGATAATCAGCAAAAACAGTAATTTCCTTTAAAGTTTAATATCTCTTGCCCTTTGCCAATTCTTCCCCTCACCACTGCCACGGCGGTCTTTGAAGAACAACGCAATTAAATATAAAAAAAAATAAGAGAGAGATTGAGTCATAAAGAGCATTCCAAATGAGAAGTTTCAAACCTTTGCTACATAAAAAATAAGAAATTAATTCTTCCATCAAAGTCTCAAGGAACCATTTATTGTCTGTTTAGGGTGGCATACCTTTTATTTACTTTAGGAGACAAACCATTTAGTTGAGGCACAACCTTGCAGCAAAAAGCTCCTTATTACCCCATAATAGGCCTTCAGAGCCTGAAGCCATACTGCCTACTTCCAGAGTGTGCTTCACTTCTACTACCATTTTGTAGACTCATAACAGACTCTAAATTAACTCGATGGTGCTTTTTTCTTCTAGTCTATCTGGAAGTTGATCATAACCTGTGAGAAAAGCATGGGAACACAACCAATCATTTACCCACACGTCTCAGATTTTTCTGGTCAACACAGCCTGCAACCGGTTTAAAAACTAAAAAATTCTGTTCGCCAACCATACTTGCCACCTTTGAGTTGGTGGATTACCACTGTTATTTTAAGAAGTTTCTTTTCACACAATTATTCAGCAGTAATTTAAACATCACAAACTCAGACTAAATGGCAGTGATTCATACAATGGTCCAGGATGTGACTGATACCCAATAAGCAGAACAGGATGCCAATCTTAAAATATTTCAAGCCATCAATAACTTATTAACAAATTTCAGATTTAAAATTCTTACAGCAACCACAAGAAGTACAAACTGCTATTTTGATCTGCGTCTCTTACATGGGACTCAGTGAATTCAGTGGTATTCAGCTTAGTCTGTGCCTAGCTACAACTTCCTTAACATTCTTAAGTTATATGACCTATGAACAGCTTTAGTATCAAAAGATACCCAGTGGTTTGCATGGGTATAGTACAGAAACAGCTAAAACTTTTCAGCAATAAGAGATGTACCAGGCACACAGTTCCCCTAGCCAGTAACTTTACTCAGGCTTGTTGAAGAGGATTTCCTTCCTACACCTTAGTACCCTCCCTATATCCTTTCTCTCTTCCCAGTTTCCTTCCCTAAGAACAGAAACTGAAAAAAAATCTAGTGCATAATACATACATTTTAGTCCATTTCCAGAATAGCAAAGTATTTAATTAAATTTATACCTAAACTATTTTATACCTTAATTACTTTTTCAGTTCAGAAGACAACACTAAAAATTAGTCTGAAAGCTGGAATAAATAACAGCAGCTTTAGCAGTAAATATATATAAAATGCCTAAGATAACAGGTCTCAAATCTACCATTCAGCTTTAAATAATAAAAAGCAAATAATATCTCTTTATGAAGGCGTCTTTACTATGGGGTGTTTTTTCCTAATTATTATTCCAAATAATTAACTTACATGTATAAATACCTCATCAAATTACTGCTTATGGAATTACAGTAGTCCTCTAAAAATTGACTATTCTGTTTTTTAAAAATGGCAATGAAATACACATATGAAATAAATACGAAATATGCAAATAAACTAATCTATATTATTTTGTTAGGCAATGTAATTCAATTCCACACGGACCAAGCAAAACTGTATTAATTGCACAATACATATAAACCAAGTAGGCTAAACCCATGCAGAATTCAGTTTAGGTAACAAATGTTCCCATTTGAACCAGCCAGTAATCAACGGAACCAATCAAAAGATTCATTCCTTCAGGTTTTCACATATCTTTATTCTAGACTTCTTGCTTACCTAAACAATTGAAATAATCAAGTAACAGCAAGGTCCCAAAGGCTGCAGACACAGATTCTCTGTCATTACCAGCATTTTTGGAATGCTGTATCTTTTACTTTGTAATTTCATTGTAATTAACATGAAGTCTCTGGTAAACATGATATTAAAAAAAAATTTTGTATATTTTTCAAGTGCTATAGTGGTAATCTTGAGACAGATTCAGCCCTGATAAATCTTGCTTTGCTGAGCAAGGGGATGCAATTCTTTTTTACTGACCAGTGTTTTTGGTTACCACACACAGACTGAATGTGGGACCTTGCATTTTCCAGCTATCTCCAAGTTCTTTTACACAAATTGAGATTTCCATTTCATTGCTGTATTGTGTTAGTGCAACAAAATCTTGACAATTTGCTCCGAGATTGTTCAAGGGCTTTGAAAACCTGAGGTCCAGTAAGCACCTTAAGCTACAAGACTGAAGCATTGACATGTTCACAATTATTCAGTTCAAAAAAATTTCTCTCAAACACATCCACAGCTGAAGAAAATACACACTGGTTAAGTTAACTCTGGTTATAAATACATTGCCATAATCTTACTGTCATGAACATATTGACTATATTTCAATCTTTAATGGATCTTTTGGTCAAGCTTTGCTCAGTTTGACACTCTTTTGTCACTGCACTTTCTCGGATACTTGCCTTGCAAAATTCTCACTGCTTCTCCAACTAAATTGAGCGGTTGAGATTTGGTCATGGGCATCCCCTCTTGGAAAGCTGAGTCTTGTACACACACACATACAGATACATTTTTATTCAACTGTCTGTAATTCTGCCCCACTGCCTCTTCAGATTGTACCAGGTAAGCCCTAAATCACAGGGGAATAATTTTTTAACACTTTTTCCCCCCCAGAAATAATAGCAAAGGTCTCATTTGCATAAGTGATTGTGCAGCAATCACTGGATTTTCAAAGATATTTTTAGAAACACAAGAACTATATTTTAAACTCACTTTTTGTTCTGCCTTCCTTTCCTCTCATGTTGGCCTCTAGACATCTTTCTGTCTTCCTCTGCACTACTGTTCCTAACTATTTTCTAAATACAAATTTATATATATATTACTGGTAGGAGAGGGAAGGATATTTCCAAAATGCAAGGATTTAATGTTCATGCCTCACCATTGAAATTATGTACTAAATGTTAATATCTAATATTATAGATTCCTTTTTTTTCTTTCATGGCAGAAATATATGTGGGAGGCGATTTCAAATCAATGCCATTGCAAGAGTATATAGAAAACACACTCTAGGGAGAATAATTTGATTTTTTGTGAAATCACATGTATGACAATTCACCTGTATCAGCTGAGGGTCACTGCATATCTGATGCTGGAGAAGAACAGAATTAAATACTTATTTCAAGACTGAAATGATTTCTAAAGATTGCCAAAGGATAGTACTTCATCAAAATTGTATTCAACAAAGGAACGTGGCATACAATCAGCATAAGAATGAAAACTGAGACATACTCAAGGAAAAAGAAAGACCTTGAGCTATTTAAAGTAATGTTAGCTGCTAGAACTGTACCTGAATAATTCATGGACATAATGAAGTATTTCCCCTTCTGCTCTCTCCCACACACTTCAAAGGGAAAATGAAAGTATATGAAATCCAGCAAACAGTAAAACTTTTAAAAATATAGAATCTCTGCCAACAGCCTGAAAATCTTTGCATCAAGTGTAAAGCTTATGGATTACCTTCATATACCAAAAGCAGCTTAAAACAGTTCTTTTCTCCTGAACAGCACTACCAGAGTATTATTCCCTACACAAATAAACTGAAGACTATAGAAAGAAAAAATAAATCTTGCCATGTTTGGCAAAAACATCTTCTGTAGCTAACATGTGAAAATCCAGTTATATAATAAATTAATGTGCCCTTAAGAACCAAAGACAAAAAATTAGCAGTGGAGGGAACAGTCTAACTACAGAGCTCAGATCCATCATGCTATTCTTCAAAATATTTTCTGCGTGCACTCTTTCGGCTGTGTAAAGGAAGAGCAGTACTTTCCACCTGATTGGTGCTTCTGCTCTTTCGATTCTCTCTGTGCATTAAATCAATGTCTGCAATGATGCTCCTCCTGGCTGAGTGATTCTAACTGATGGAGTCTCCCAACAGGCTGGCACTCACCCACGCAGGGCTCACTGTGCCACAGAACCAGCCAGCTCCCTGCAGCCGCACAAGGGGAATGCAACCAAGCCCAAGAGCTGCTGCTGAGAGGAACAGGACCTGCCTGTGCTACTGTCCTGCCACAGTGTCAGCCAAAAATAGAGGGGCAATAGCCAGTGTTTTGGCAGCACAGGAAAGCCACCTTTAGTACAACTGGTAACAAAAGTATTTTCTAACACTGCTAAGCACAGGAATATGAATTGTTCCAAAGACTCAAACAGAGAATAGTGATGTATTTGCACAAGCCATGTGTAGCTAAACACACAAAAAAACCTCAGAAATATTATAACAGAGATGATGTGACAGGCAGAAGAGACAAGCGATGGGAATCAGAACTAATCCTCATTCCAAAAATTAGATGACCTACAGGAGAGTCCCTTCCCTTTCCTTTTTGGGGTGGAGGCTGACAAGGACAAAGCCATCAAGGACAAGCGTGCAAAGATGAGGAAGGAAGAAGCAGCACACATTGGCTCCAGTTTCCAACACTTGAAAGAGAGAAGCCTGGTCTCCACAGACTCAGTGAGGACGATGGCAAGGACCATCCCAGCAAGACTGACATTGTTCCACATCTCCTAAACAATCCCCTTTTTAGTTCAGCAGCCATCTTTAATTCATACACATATACAGCTATGTGCACACACCCACCTGCAACACAGACACAGATAAACAGCTCTGAAGAAAGCTGGGAGGCAACAGGTGGCCTCCAGTTTTACTTTTATACCATTTTAAGCAAATTTAAGCCATTTTAAGCATTTATCTTAGCATTCTAAACCCATGTTCAAGCCAACCCTAGATATAGATCAGCTCTTGATAGACCTGATGAAAGACAGCAGTCACCTATCCCTGAATTCACTACGTGTCAAGACTTTTAAAGTAAAAGCCACACTGAAAATGTGCCAAAGCTCCCATGCAGCAGAAGGCCTGAGAAACATATCAGTGAAAAAAAAAGAAAAAACTCTCAGAGATGCTTTACTGAATGGTCACCACTCTTTCAAATAATTTTAGAGGGTTGAGATTCACTTTGCTTGTAAACAGAATCAAGACAATGGGATTTTCTGTGTTCAAAAAGTAGTATACATTTTTCATACATCAATCTGGAATTTCATTTACAGAATCCTAGGGGAAAAAAAAAACAACTCTTAAGAAAGTATGAAAATACAGTAAAAAAAAATGCAATAAGGCTTAAAGGGACCAAACACAGCCTCCTTTAATAACTTTTTCTTTTTCCTCCTCACTCACACACACATATGCTTTCCTCCAAGCAGAGGGACATACCTGCAACATGTAATCTGCTTTATGGATTAGTTAATGTTTTTACAGCTTCTGTAATAGGCAAAGCATTATGCAAGCATTCTAGTGCAGTCATTATCAGAAGACAGCTTTGTGTAGTTTTGCTACACTTTCACCAGATTTTTCTGCCAAACACAGAAAAAGCTCCTCAAGCATCTCTAGCCTGCATTTATATAAGATATAATTTAGACCACTCTGTGAAGCTTATTTGTATATACCTTAGAGATGTGAGTACATCTTAACAGTGTCCAACAGTTTATGGATTGGTCAGTTATTTTTTTTCCAAAATCACTCAAACTACAAACATAACTTACATCTAAACTTTCTGTCACTTGAAACTTGGTCTGTGTCCTGAAAATACCCAAGTCAGTGCTTCAGTCAATATTTAAAGGGTCAAAATTTGCTTTATGACACCTAAGGAACTTCAATTCTATTTTTGCCTTTTCTCAACCAGTGGTACAGAGAGGGGAAGAAAAAAGAATATAGCCATAGAACTAGTGAGAATCTGAGTGCCAAAAAGAAAAAAATTTAATATCAGGGGATACAAGAGAGAGAACCTCAGTATTTATATTCATGACAAACCGCTACCACTCCTCTGTCAAACTCTTATCTGAGGAACATCATTGTTCTGACAAACTATAGAACAATTCACCTATTGCCACAATCCAGCACCAGTCACATTCATCTGGCAGACACAGCTGAATTCAAACTCTTTTCCCAAACAGGTAAAGAGCAAGTTCAAGAACTGATTGATTTTCCTTGCCAGTAAAAGAATGTTCCAGTTCTAGTTATATCAGCTATAGTGTTGGAGTCAGCAACTTTGGATGTCAAGTGAGAATAATCTGTTTTATGGCTTGAGCATGATTTTATTTCTAAGAAAATACTAAGAACTTTCTGTAAAATCAAAAACTCAAAACTCTTCTACACGTATGACTTAAATAAATACTTTTTTCCTCCCCAGTATTATAATAAGCCAATTAAGGCTGAACCTTCAATTTCTAATTTTAAATTCTAGCCTCTAATATTGGTGATAAATCACTGAAAAGTGAGCCTTGTAGATGAAAACACAAGTGACCCTTTGGTATAATGTCATTAATGCAATATATAACAGGTATGCTATGGCTAATAATATTTGAATTTTTTCCGTTTCCATGGCAACTTCAGCATATAGCTGCTCTGGTAAACAGGGGTTTATAGCATTCTTTGAGAAATTCTTCTGCTCAAATGGCATTTTTCCACTACTGCATACTTTTCTCCACTTTTTTTCGTTCAGTTTCTGTTTAGATTTTTTCTTTTTCTATTGGAAGAAAAACTGTAATGTCAATTATTGGTCCAGAAGAAAGATTTTTTTATTTTTATTAGTACAGTCGAGTGCATAGCAAATTGGGAACTTGAAGCAAGGCAAAGCATTACAAACTGTGAATAACAGCAGCAATACAAAATGCAACATCCCATCTTGGAGAGTTATCGAAATCACAGACAGAAACCACAGCCACTTGCTGGAAACCCTGCAATGCAGCCATTTGACTGGCTTTGTTACTTCTCCCCTGTACTTTCAAAATTATTTGATGCTTAAGACACCTATCTCTTTCAGTATCTACATCTGCATTATCTTCTAGCAAATATTTAGCTCTAGACCACAGGATGAAAGAACAGCCTCAATATGTATGCAACAGTGACCAGTTCTTTCCCATTATTTACACAGGTGCTACACCTGCACAGAAAAATTTGGCACGCCAGGCATCCCAGCTTAACAGCAGAACACTGTATGTGGGTATCAGGGCTCACCTGGCTCTTATGTCCAAATTCAGAGATGACCAAAACTGCACCAAAGCTGCCACTCACCTTGCCAGCTAGGAACAACCATCAGAACCTGGCTGTGCTGCAGCATTCACGTCTCAAAAAAAACCAGTATATTAAGAGGGTGATCTCCCTGCCAGAGCAAAGCAGAAAGGCTTGAGAGCACAACACTCTTGGAGAGGTATAACACACCTTGAACTAAGGCCAGGGAAGATAATTAGGCTAGCTTTAAAGCTTTTGGGCACCCCCATCTGTCCAGCCTACTCTAACAACAGTCCTAGTTTCAGCACTGCATCAGAGCCTAAAGTAGAGGCTGAAGATGATTCCCTCTGTAAGGCAATGAATTCAGAGTTCATTTTAAGTACAACATAACCCTCAGCAATGTTAATTGCCTCACACACTGTTACTTGCTCACAGGACATCCACTCTTTCAGTAATTTGAGTCAATATAGGAGCTTAAAAACCAGACTGATGTCAGGCTTATCACATCGAGAAAATGTAGTTGCTGATGCGTTCTAACCAGTGAAGTTCAAATAATAATGTTACATAAAACGTATGTTATATATACATGCATATGGGGTCCAAATGTCATATAAGTATTGTAGGGATTGTATCAGTATCTGGATCAGAAGAAAAAATACTAAAATACTAGGTATAGGATTTACCACAAAGCAAAGCACAGAACTTGTTTTTCACTCTGCTTATGGGTCTTTTACCCTCAATTCTGTTTCCATTTCTTTCTGTTCACTGTGTGGCTTTGCTTTTGAATAGTATCTGGTGTGTTTCTTTGACAATTCCCATTCTTCCTATAAATTTAACAGAAATAATGTGCATATAATATGGAATAACAAAGAAATAGCACATTTTTGGCTTAGAAGGACAGTAAGTGAAAAAAACGCAGGAACTGAATCAGCAACTTCGTTGTTTAAGGCTCTCTGGTTTGCCATATAAGTACCATATATGAAGTCACAGAAGTCTTCGTCCTGAGGATGTGACAAGCCTGGTGTTTGAACAAATGGAAATGGGTGGCTTATTACACTTATGAGTTAAACCTCAGCCTAGAAAGGCTCAGCTCTGCTAGGAAGTACTCCAAAGACCTTTTTCACTAATCAACATTTATGCATCTTCAGTCTAGAGAGCAATTTAAACTCTTTGAGGTCATGGTAAAACTGTCAGAAACTTTCTCAAATCTTAACCAAAAAAGACTGTCATTATAATGATTTTCACTTGCCATTAATTCTCAGCTGCCTAATTTACTACAGCAGAAAGCAGTCCCCCAGTACTAATTGGAATAAATTTTTAATTTAATAGTCTAATGTGCTCCAGTTTGGGACTTTTTTTCCTTTCATCAAATCAATGCTCTCATTATTTGTTAACAGCTAGGTGCTCAGGGCAAATTGCTAAGAAGCCTAAAAAAAGCCTCTTGGTCAACGGTTTAGACTTTAAAATGATCACAGGTTAAGCTATCATTTTCTTTCAGAATTAAGTAAAACACAGTCTTCTGATTTGAATGGCACAGTGGCATTTATAGGTTCAGACAACAAACTGTTTGTTTCATTCCCACTCTAAAAAACAAAAACCCAGACTTGCTCAGCACATCAGGTTTTTTATCCCGTAACATCAATGAGATGAATCCTCATGCACTAAGCTTCAGTAGGTCCATCACAATAAACTCATCTAGAGAATACCAGCCACAAAATCTTATTCAGCATATAACAATTTTGAAATTTATACTAAAAAGACCTTAGTCTCTTCAATGAGACCAGTCTTCCATGTCTATATAGTGAGGACTTTAAGAATAAGCTGAAGTATTAAACATCAAGTATTTGATGTCTTAGAGTTGGCAGACTGGCATTATTTAGAAATGTTCACAAAACTGAGCAAGTACTCCTACTATACTTTTGAGTATCTTATTCTGGAATAATGGCACTATACCAATATTAGTAATGTTAAAACTACGAACTACTTATTCTCAACCAGGTTCTAACCTCACTTCAGTCAACAGGTTCCAATATCACTTTTTACAAGGATTAGCAGACATCTTCACACATCCAAAACAGTGACATATTCCTTCTTGGTCAGTATCCCTATTTTTAAGATGCTTCTTTGCTTTTCTCTTTCTCCTAGTTGTTGCTGCTTTTAGTGTAAAATAAGAAGTAAAGAGGTTCCCAAATCAGGCAGCAGAAGTTACATGAAGACTACATACTACTGAATGTGCTGAGCAAAAAAATATGATCAAACATTAAAGCCCATCCCTTCTACAGCCCTAATTCTGTATGTACAGACTGGATTAAGCAAAAATTAGTTGTTTGGTTTTTTTTCTTTCCACCTACTGGAGTCATAAAACAAACACAATCATTGTGAAAAAGCCAGCATATGCAAAGTCTCCTCTGGAGTTCAGCACTATGCAGTGCTATTATTCCCAGCTCCGCAGTGGAAGAGTATACAAACTTTTACAAATAACTTATTAGCCTACCTTCCTCAAGAACAAGGTTTATGCCACCCCATTGTCTAAGCACAACATTTTTAGTCCTATCCATGGGAAATTCTGAACCTCTTCAGCAACATTCACTAAATTGGAAAGTGACAGTCTCAAAGGCAAAATGCAGAAGCTGGTATTTGTAAGAGTAAGATTCAAGCACTGCATCTGCTATAAGCAAAAGCCAGGTGGAAAATCAAGAGCTGTAACTGCGCGGCCATAATGGCTTCCTTCAGTTGCAGCATCCTATGCCTATGCAGAATGACAAAGATGCCTTTTAATCAGTATCTCTATGCAGTGCCTAGATACTAAAAAAAAAACCCAAAAACCTCATGGTTTAGTGCAATATTAAACAAAGAAAATACACAGAGTATCTTTTTTTCCATGATGTCATATTGCATGAAATTTAACTTTCTCATTTCGGTACAGTGTCTATTATTAAATCATTCTTTTCTGAAATGTCCTGAGGCAATGTATAGTAAAAAGGAAACCAAGTCTAAACTATCCTATGCCTCAATACAGTAAGATTTTATTTTCCCCTCCATACAGTACCTGCATTGCTACTAAGCAACAGCTCTGAACAATTAGATACTCTCACTCTGCTACTCAAAAAGCTGCAAATTTGTTTTTACAGCCAGATGATGCTTAAAGAGGCAGAGTAAATGCATGCTGAGCTGGCCTGTCCATCAACTCACTCAAAGCATTCCTACACATCATAAGAGAACTCCTTAGCCTGCCAGCCAGAGATGCCTTTAGGCATCTCTTCCCCTTAGGCAACACCACAGAACTCTAAAGTTGAAGCTTGGCACATGACCTTGCCGAGCTCCAGCATAAGGATTTCACTTGCCATGGTATTTTATCTGTCAGGATTCTTTACTCCTGAGAGATCCCACATCCTTCCCAACTCCAAGGACAAAGCACTGCCAGTCTCTTAGCACTGCAGCACACACAGCTCCCTGGTTATGACAGTGGCATCATCAGAAATAAAAAGCTCAAAGAGGCTTCCTTGCCATGTGCCTCACCTGCCAAGAAATCAAAAGAACCCTTCTTGCTCTCTTCCCAAAGCCTCAACACAGTTTTCTACACTGCAGAGTGGCATGCTGCTCCTAAATGCTCTCCAAATATCATCTGACTGCTATTTGTATAAAATAAGGAAAACATAAGCCATGTTTTAATCAAAAGGCTTAACTATCATACTACACAAGAAATCGAGCAGCCTTCTATTCCGAAGCCGAGCACATTTTACAGCAGCGTCCATCATTCTGAAGAAGCCTAGTGCCACCAAGTGGCTGAGTGGAAAAATTAGCTCCTGGGTAAAATGCACTGATCTGCAGAAAGCAGACACCTTTCCCAAAAGAATGACTTAGAATTGCAGTTGGCAGTTTGTTTGTGTTGAGAAAATCAGGTAATCAAAAACTAATTTCTAGGCACAACAGTAAACAACTTCATGGATCTATGAAAGAGACAAATGGGCAACTGGCACCACAGAATAATTGCCTTCAGTTTTTGCATCAGAGCTCTATATCATAAATTTATAGTATAATGGAAAGGTTTATACATTAAAATATTAAATGCTACCAAGAATGCAAGAAGTAAAATATAGTTGTTGTTATCAGCAGCAGACTTGATAGCTTGCTGGCATCCTGTTAACATGAACTCTGTATGCAGAAGTTTCAAGTTACACTTGTATTCCAACCAAACACACACATGCTTTCCTTTTAAACTAAGACCAGGATGATATGGTACTTAACTGCCTTTTGCCCTTGATGCATTTGAACTTTTTAGTTCAAAATTTCACAGCAAAGAAAACAAGTTTCTAAGAAGTGAATTGAAGAAAAGTTTTATTGAAAGAGGGTTTTTTTTAAATCCTCAGAAGAAAGTTCCCCTTAAAAAAAAAAAAAAAAAAAAAAAAAAAAAAAAAAAAACCAAAACCCCAACCTGTGATTGACAATCATCTGGCTCATTCCTTATTTCTCCATGGGAGTTCTTAAACTGAACATAATCTTGTTATGGAACTCTGGCCCATTCCAGATGATTTGAAGATAACTACAAAACACAGTGCAATTTCTTCAGTAGCAACTTGTCATTTTCTCTTACTGATATAAAAAAGCCCTTGTGCAATAACTATACCAATTTTCTGTATCCATATAAATTACATCACAGGTAATGCTTTACACCATGTAGATATTCTAAATTTCTCTGTTCCATTATCAATAAAAATAACAGTTCAGGATAATGAACACTGTTTTCTGTTTCATGTGATATATGGGACTAGCTGATACTTTCAATCCAAGCAAAAAGCAAAGAAAAATTGTGGTTTTAGGTTTATTTTTGTACATCTGCAACTGCCTCTACTCAGGTCAGAGAAAATAACAGCCTCTGACACATGCATTCTTACTGTAGTCTCAAGTCAGCAACGGGCAAAAAGAAAAGTTGCTAAAGATTGCATTTCTTTTTGAATACTGGGTGGTAGTGAAATTCCACATCATGACAAATCTATTCATAGATTGCCTGTGCACTCAGAAAAGAGCTATTAATTCAATCTCTACAGTATAACTAATAATCTTTGCTGCTTTTGCTGATAATACAGCCCCTAACACAATGTGATACAAATGGAACTAAAAGAAGCCCATCATTAGTCTGGAGAAGGTCAAGGAGAAGACAGATTTAGACATTCCACAGTAGTGCACAGCCCAGAGGACAAGACACTAGAGAGACATACATTGAAATGAGGTTCAGACTTGACATGTGGAGAAACCCATTCCATAGGAAGACAGACAGGTACTGAAACGCTTCCTTGAGGCTGCATGGTCTCCAGCCTTGGAGACTTTCAAGACCCAGCTGGATGAAGCCTGGAATAACTTGATCTGATCTCATCCCTGGCCCTGCTGTAAGCAGGGGGTCAGACTAGAGACCTAAAAAGGTCCCTTCTGACCTGAATGACAGTATTAGTATAAAAAGCTACTCCTTCATCAGTGGCCATCACTTGACATTACATTGTTGGTTTTGGCATGTGATCATATTCTAGTAGTGATAAGGTAATAAAACAAGAGGGTTTTTTCCTCAGACAACTCTCACATTAAATACATATAACAGTAGAGGTTCCCATTTGTAGAAACCCTGAGACTTTTCTAGAATTTATTAAAGCAAATTAAATGGGATTTCTTACCAAATAAGGTTGCACCTTGAATCATCTCCAAGAATCTGCAATCTTCTGCATGTCAAATTTCATCCTATTCTTTCACTCACCAGATTCCTTATGCTTTTAATCATCAGTCACATCTTCTGTTTACATTTAAGAGAGGTTCTTCCTATTCTACTCATCTGTAAAGCCTGTAAAAGCTTGACTTCTAGTCAGGAAGCTGGTAAATGTTCTTGGCTCCCAGCTCATGGAAGGGTGTCAACCAACAGCAATTATAAATACAAATGATAACCGTTTCCCTGAGGACATGATACAGAAGGAGAGGTTAGTTCACACAACATTCAAAATCAGCAACCAAAGCATCTTTTCCATTCTGTAGTTGTTTCATGCACTGAATATTTTTCTATGATTGTGAAAAAGAGTCTCCTCTTCAGAGTCAGACTCCAAATTTATGAGTTATGAAATTACTTTATGACACCACAATTCCTTAATTTAGTATTGCTGAATAAAATTTCCAATTCATTTGCATCTCCTGATAAAATATCAGAGGATTATGCTTTATGCTGACATATAAGGTGGTCATTACTACTACTAAATTTTAAGAATAAAAGTTAGCAAATAAAAATAGATTTTTGGAACTAATTTTGATGCTTAATTTTAGTCTCTGAACAGTAAACTCTAATGAACAGCAGAACTCTCTATGTGAAATCTAAGTAATGTGGTATCTGTCCACATGTACATTCAGAGCTCACATCACAAAAAGCTCCCAGCATAGCAGCTGCTCTGCAAATTTATCCAAAGGTGATAACTCATGGAATCAGCTGGTTGGTAAAGACAACAAAGCAGCCATGAGTTTACATGCACTGTCCCTAGGACTGTCCTTCCATCCCACAGACTTGCAAATTAATAAAACACTATCCCCAAGAACATTTTCAGCTATTCCTTTCCTCATGCTCCTTTAAAGAGAATTTGTTCTCAGAACAAAGAATTACATTTTACCAGCTTAAGGTGCAAAGCTAATCAAATTTCAGGAAAGGCTTTTGGACTGGAATTGCGCCTTGACTAACAGGAGCCAGGAACAACACTAAGAAACAGCACTTTTGAATTTATTCACTTAAAAATGAAATTACTTCCCATCAGTGCAATCTTCCATGAAAAACCCTTCTACCTTTAAAGGAGAAAGTGGGCAGAAATGTGTGACAAACAGCTGGGCAAGAGTGTGATTATTTCCAAGTGCTTATTCTGAAGCAAGTCTGTAACTAAGCATCTTAACATCACTGACTCTCCTAGATGTTTTATATGGGCCCTTTTCTTACTGTTCTAGGGAGGTCTGTGCTCTGGCTTCACATGGGTTCACATGGAATTGGAGCATTTAATAGTTTTGCTGTGCAAGCCAGAATGGTCTTCCCACTCTTTGGAATTCAAAAAAACCCAAAAAAAACCTTAACAAAATGGACTTTTTGTGAAAGAAATACTAGTGAATGCTTCTAATGAAGTCCCAGAACCTAGAAGTATGTAAATTCAGTGAAATATAGCTTATCTTAAAACCAACAAAAATCTGAATCCTCCTACCTACATTTCACTTCAGCTGGACATTCAGCCCTTCTTTCCCCAAGTTCCTGACAGTCTGATACAATTAAAGGAGAAATCATAGAAATAATAGGCAAATCTTGCACAAACACAAACCAATTCCATATTATTAGGAATCAAAATTTTTGCCTTTTTTAGCAGTGTCCAAAGTTATTGTAGAGAGACACAGCTGCCTTACAATTTCCACAACAAACTCAGCTCATTTTGTTACCATCCAATCCTAGTACCAACATCATCAACACTCCTGACCAAAGGCAAGCTTAGCAAGCATCAATGTTTTGCTCTTCTTTCATTTTTCAGCTCAGGATCCAACATAATTCAGGATATGGACTACAATTAACAACTAGGCAGAAACAGCATTCCTCAAATGCCCTACTAACATCACACAGTAAAAAAGAAATGCAGTCCTCATTTCTGTGCTACAGCAAATTCTCCACATGAGTACACTACTAGCAAAATGGGCCTACCATCAATTTTTAAAGTAAAACCTCCAACTACTGTATTACTACTAATTCTGTAGTGTTAGGCTTCAGACCAAGATAAATCCTCCAGTGAAGACACAGAATAAGTATAAAAAGCTATTCTTTCATCAATGGTCATCACAGATAGAAAAATAAGGACTACCTCGATGCCCAGCAGATTTTTGGGGGCTGGAAGAACAAATGACCTACATACAGTATTACATCAGCACATCATTAAAGTGAATTTCTGATCTGAAATTAATCACATTCTTATAAGGTGGCACACTGACTAATAAGAAAAAGTACTTGCTGGAGGCTGCAATTTTTTCCTGTTAGTAATGCTTCTGCTCATCCAAATTATTCTCATGAGCACCAGAGCACAGTATTCAATCAAGGGTAGAAGGAGAAAGGGAATAGAAAATGAAGTGGTAAATGGGGAAAATGACAGCACACCCTTAGCAGAGCTATCTTCCATCTTAAAATACTGAATATTTTTCTTCTCAACTACAGTTAATACATTCAGTGAATACTAAGACATTCTTTTAACTACACAAAATGTAAGTTACATGATAAATTAATTGCTGCAGGAGTTTCAGACAATTCTATAACATAAAGAGAATGACCTTACACAGCAGTAATTTGTGTAGGGGTGGGTGGGAGGGTTTGAAACAATACTCTGTTCCCTGAAAGATTTGCTTAATGATTTTGTGGAAGAGAAATAATGTCAATTCTATTTCTGAACACAGGACAAGTTATCACCTTTTCCCCTCATTAATAAAACTATATAAGAATATTTTCATACACAGTCTCAGTTTCAGATTGTTTCAAATCCATCAAAGTCACTCTACCAAGTGTTTGCTACTGCCGCTTGTCTCAAGGATCTGCAGTAGCCAACAAGAAGCACTAAAGGTGGAAGAAATTAGTGGAATATAAAATGACTGATCCTTGAAATACTTCAAACATCTCAAGACACAGAAGAGAAAACTTTGCCCCTGGAAAAGAGTGGAATTACATCAGTTTGGTGGACAAAACTGGCAGTTAGCTTTCCAGCAGCTTGCTGATGTCCTACCATACCACCTTGGAATGTGCAACTGAGGGAACATTTGAACTCATGACAAATTCATGTAGTTATACATACATATATGCACACATGAGCCAATACAGAACTATTAACATCACACACAGATTTACACTCCAGAACCTCTCTCAGACACAAGATATGGGTCTGGTAACATAACAGAACAAACAGAAAAAATACTTTCAGTTAATGGTGATCTAATAGTACTTTCTATCCACTGCTTATCCCAAATGTTCTTAAAGAGCTTCACAGTGACATAGATTCCACAATACCCTTAGTCAAACTGTCTGGTTTTTACCACCCTTACCCTCAGAAACCATTTCCTAATATACTTCCTCACCCCTCCTTAATGCAAGTCAACTGAGTATCAAGAGGAACTTCTTCAAGAAACAAAGGCACCAATAACTAGATGTGCTAGAGTATACTGAAGTTAAAACAGAGGTATATTAAGGGGATGACAAACATGAGTTCCAGATGCATAGGGAAAAAGTCATGGAGAAGTGGCCAATTATTTGCCTTCTGCTGGGTATTTCTGGGCTGGCACCTATGAATCTCTATCATTACTGTAATATGAGCGATACTAGAGAAAGCCAAAGTTTAACTATTTCCATTTTAAACCCTTTTATCCTGACACTAGTAACTTGCCCATGCCTTTCATAGTCAAGAGGTAGTTCTTCCCAAGTTAGCATAACCCACCAAACCAGCCTGTTATTAGTTCTAGAAGAATGCTGCCACTAATGAACACAAATTAATATCTAAAAATTCAGATATATTTCAATACAAAAGGAGGTATCTAAAAACTCATCTATATTTCAATACAAAAGGAGACTGTAGTGGGTGTGGGAGGATGTACCAGCAGAGGAGTTTATTTCCACTGTTCTCTTCTCCTGATGCAATAAGCACAGAGTTGGGACTGGCTTTTCAGACTCTTCTCCTGAATATAAATTCAGGACATACAACTTCCAATGGCTCAGACTACCCACCAGCAGTGTGTTTTTTTTCTGTTGGCCCAAGTTTAATATAACTGAAAAATTGTGCTTCAAAAAACACTATTTCATGCTTTGAGCCTGAAGCAGCAATATTTTTGTAGCACTTTATTTACCCGCGACAGGCTATATGGAGCTCAGCACCACTATCTCTTAATCTATAAAAGTGTGTTTTATTATGTGCTGGTGAGTGAAAGACCAGCTACCTCCCTGTATAATGTACTCTCACACTGAAATCCAAACTTGGGTTTCTCATCCGCAGTTCTGCAGGCTGTGCTGATCTGTACGATTAGAGCAGAGCCCAGCCAGGGAAGATTGCTCCCCTGGTGATGCAGACTTTGTTAATTTGATCAAGGGTTGTATTAAAGCATTAAGTAAACCTTTAAGTCACTGCCTGTTGCAGCTCTTGCAGGGACACTCACACTCCTATAATACATCCATATTGATAAAAACAACATATGAACACACAACAGCAAATAAAACCATATAAAAGTGCATATCTCAGAGAATGCTCAAAATTAACATCAGTTTACTCCCTATTCCTCCATGGAAAACTCGAGGGGATTTTTTTTCCTTTGTTTTAACATTTTATGCACTTCCCTCTTATAAATAAATACATAAAAGTCAAGAAAACCAACCCATGGCTATCTGTAATTTAAATAGTCCATTCTGCCTGTCTGTCCTTATAACAGACTTTGATACCATTATTTCATGTCCATAGGTAAAATTACAAAAATATAAACAAATGAAGTACAGTATTTCAAATGGAAAAAGCAAAACCCACCACCTGTACTTGCCACTGAAATACTGCATGCAACAGGATCACTACTGATCACAATTCAAAAGGGGAAACATTTTTATCCAATAGTCTGGAGAAAATGACTCTTCCACTTGGAGCCTACAAATCAAGTCAGCCTAAACTCAGCATTTTTCACACAGGCTGATAAAAAGTTCAAAAGTAAGAATGGGGGCTATTTCTTTTTTAGTTATATTAATAAAGCAATACAGTTTTAGTCCTCTACCATGGATAGCTGCTTTCCTACTCCTGCTTGACATACAGACAAAGTAACACTCCAAGGTTTCCAGAAAAGGAAAACTCATACTTTAACCAACTCTGACTGAGTATTTCCAATGACTCCATTGAACATCACAGTTCCTGGTGTCCTAGAAAACTGCAATCAAAACATATCTTAAGTTGAAAATGCAGTAGACTTCAGATCCATGCTTCAAACTGTTTCTCAGGAGGCAGCATTCCAGCAGGGCCTAGTTTTTCTTTTCAAAACAGATTATTCATTTTTATGCTGAGGTTTTTTTGCATCCAAATTGTTGTGTAGTCTAAGATGACCACCATGTGCCACCACTTGTAAAATTAATGGGAAATTTTAGCATTATATTTATACAGAGAAAAAGAAATGCAAAACCTAATAGGAGATAGTTTTAAAAACCAAAACACCCATGTCCTCACAAAGGGTACCTCTGTCACAAGTGTGAAAGCCTCTAATTGCCAAACAAGTAGATTGTTAATTCATCTTCACAATATTTTGCCGTATTTCCCTTACATGTCTCTCTTATCCAATGTGTTCTACATACATGCAATTTTCTATGCCAGATAAACAGCTTAGGTTCATTGCAACAGCTCAGCCATGCCTGCAGGCTAACTGGAGTCAGAGTTTTCATTTTCAACCTAAGATTGGATGCGCTTGACCAGCCAATGCACCACAAACCTCATTTTTTTCCTCTAGTAATATAAACACAATAAAGCCAGGGAAGGTAATGGAGGTTTCACTACAGTAAAAAACCAGGAGAACAGGTTGGCTGGGGAGACAGCTGGTTGATTTTTAAGTGCAATAGGAAAGATAGATTTCCTTAATCTGGGAAGAAAGTTAAGATTTTCCTTAAGCAAGTCATCAAAGTACCCTCTTCTCCCATAAGAATAGTAATTTTTGAAATAAATGTTTTACTGACATAAAAGGGTGAATTTTGTTTGCTGCTCTTAATGCTAACAGGAAGAAAAGATTACTTTCCTCTTAACAAATGTCACAAGGCTGAAAAGTCAATAGTCCCATAAAACAGATTGATATCCATAAATTAGCTATGCCATTTTTAATGAATGGAGAATTAATTCTGAACAAAATAATAGCAACTTGTTTGTTAAGTCAATGTTTTGAAGTATATTTCCAGCCTCAAAACCACCAGCAGAACTATAGCAATAATAAACTGGAGAAGACAACATTAAGTAGCTACCTCAGAATTACAAGCATAAATCTTTATCTTTCCTTTGTCATGCACATGTGCACAGCTGTTTCTGACACTATTCATTACAGCAAAATCCAGGGCTCATACAGGCTTTTAGCTCTGCCATACATTCAGACACTAAACTGAAAAGCACAGATTATGAGATAGCAAAACCCTTCAGTAAAATATCTTTTATCACTTTATGCTTCTAGGGAAGATAACCCCTCATTACATCAGCATTTTCACAGCCAGCAAGATGACTGTATTTTTTTTTTTTTTTCCAGATGGGGAAAAAATAAAGCAACTTAGCTCAGGCAATGCAGTGAGCCTGTGAGACAGCCTTACACTTACCAGCTCCTCATCTTTTTACAGTCCCAGGCACACAAATCAAAGTTCTTCTCCAAGAAACACAGAACCAAAAAAAATGTGTCCAGGCTTTACTATCCCTTTTATATCCCTTCACTGTGTTATCTCAGAAAAACAAGAGACACTCATGCTACATTCTACCTTATCTACAGAGAATATAACCAACAGGAAATAATCTCTCTTATGGTAATCAAACTTGTATTACCCAAAGATATGGATGAAATTATCACAAATATTTTAACATTTGTACAGCATTCCAAGCACACCACAAGCTTTGTACAGAGATAAAGGTAATGCTGTGACTATAAAGAGTATTCAAGTTAAACAGATCAGACACAAGGAGCTCTCCATCAGTCCTGGACATGAAAAAACTAAAAAGGAAAATAAACATGACTGATGATATCCATTAATGTGGATATCATCATATCATCAGTCATTACGATATCCATATCATCATCACAATGATATCATCACAAAGGATGGATGGAAGATTCCAAGTAAGAGGACTGTGAATAGGAGAATTCAAGGGCACAGCAATTGCAGGATTTTCCAAAAATAAATGGGACTATTTAGATAGGCTATAGAAATTTCTATCACAACGTTAAGCTTCCTACTTATAAACTATGTATTTGTGTTAAGGACCCAAATATCTGCATCTAAAAGTGAACTGTGAGTGCACACAATGCTCTGAGTATTACTGGGGGAGCCAGCTATGCACAATAACCATCAATGTACATTTATTTTTCATTATTTGTCATTATAATGCACTGTTGATCCTTCTTCTACTGTTCTTACACAGTGCTTATATCATTGCAAGGAAGGACAGAAGGAAAAAACCTCTAATTCCTGAAGGTTCTATTTATGAGTTGTCAACTTGCAAAGGTCTATAACCATTTGTCTTTCTTAGGAATTTAATGAGTGAAATGTAGCGCATCAAGCCTAAAGCAGATCTCACCCTGGAATCAGTAAGCAGGAGAGCTGAAGTGGATGATAAGGTGCTCTATAATATGTATGCATTTAGAAATAAATCCCAAAGAGAACAGCAAACCAAACTATCGTAATGTATCACTCAACAGAGGGAAGCAGGTAATGAAAGAGCAATATCTGCTCTTAAAAGCTTCACCTGTTATCTCTTTATCTGTTATTTTCATATTCTGTTTCTACCTCCACCTCTATCTTCAATGTATTGGCTGAACAGAGATAAAAATTTGCTTTGCCTTACTAGGATATTTTAATACCTGTTTACAACTCCAATAATCTCTTTCCTACTCTTGCTGCACACTTTTTCAACCCTCTGTGAGGGACCACTGACACATCAAGCATTTTTCATCTCAGTTTGGCTTTTTTTTTCCCAGCAGTAGGAGCATTTACTACAACAAGTAGTTGTCAGCCTTCCTGCAAAAATGAGAAGACAAAATTCTTGTACTACCACAGGCGCTTTTGAGAGCAGTGTTACTTTTTGGCTTTTTCTGAACATGTTTTCCTAGAGAATGAGTTAAGAAAAAGAGGACTTGAAGTACTATTTTGAAAACATGTTTTTATTTTCTCAGGCAAAAAGTAGTCTACTTGTTTGGTGACTGACATTTCTATGTTGATGATATTAAAGGTTTATTTGCTCACCACAAAATCTTATGTGCTCCTTCACTAATTTCTCAGGTCTTCAATTCCAGGATCATAAAATAAGAGGCTACAGTATCCCTTCAATTCATGTAAGAATTAATTAAAATATAACTTCCTTACAAAGAAGCCTTTGACTAAATTCATACTATTTTTTTCCAGACTTTAAATGAAAAAGCCATACTGAAAAAGAGGATTAAATCGAGTCTATAGTAAGCAATCTAAATTGAAGGTATTTTCAACTTTTTGACAATGTAGTTTATATTTTTAATATTATGAAGAATAATTGTATGATCTTGGCTATATCCAATCATTTACACCATATCCTTCCTCATGCAAAATTGTAATTGATTTTTCTTAGAAGTTCCCCAATACATTTCTTCTAGTTTAATAAAAAACACAGTCATAAGACAAAATGTCATGTACTCTGTTTATATTAATGCTCTAGGAAATTAAAGAGGGAAAATGTATCTTTTCCCAAGGTGATAAGAATCTTATTTCAGATAACACCGAGAACTAAATCTCCTTGACATACAGTTTGGAGTGTTATCAAAAAATGCTAATCAAATCTAAGAAATTCAAAGCAACAGTTGCAGAGGCCAGTCTCAGTTTCATCTTTCAAGCCTGCAACAAAATATTTACCTCTGATTGACTGACGTGGGCAAGGCCAGGATGAATAGTATGTAAATGTGTAGTAACCACAGACTTTTCAGATTATTATATTCAAACACACTTTCAGGTATGAATATAGTTTCCTGACTTCAAGTAACATTGAGTTAAGGCAGGAAAGCTGTCCTTAAAAAAACTGCTGTAGCTTGGTGATTTGTTTCATGGCTTTTACTATTTGTGTTGAAGGTTAACCAAAATCAAGTTTCTACCATTTCTGTTAATGATGAATAACACCCTAATGATGGACACAATAATATCTGGATGAAATCTGCTCCTCAGTAAATCTGTCTCCCATCTCCTCTCCCTGAGTTAATCCCTTTACCAAAAGGTTTCCAAGAGAAATAAAAAAAAAATCTCAAATTAATTCTTTCCACTGACTCACTGCAACTGTTTGTGATGCCCTCTGATACCCTTGTAGCCAGGTTTTCCAGATTTGAGTTTTTTTAGGGAGAACAGTGAAAAAAATCTACATATGGTTTAGAAAGGATGTTAACATTAGCCACTGTTATGTTATCTCCTGGAGGAGTCTGTTCTTCCCCTGACTACAAAATCCACCTGGGATATTAACCATCCAATAAAAGTTAAGTTTTACAAATAGGTCCAACAGATACTTGCTATACCAGATCACAGGGGACAAATGTCCAGTGTAGGGAGATGAGATACACAGTAGAAATAAGGCAATAGATAAGCAATTTCTTTATTACACTAGAGTTCTCAAGAGCTAGCTGAAGTTTCTCTTCCTTTAGCTCTGGGCTCAAATATTTGCTCTGTAAGAAAACAGAGATGTAATCTTCAGTATATAAATGAAAAATATTGGGCAGTTAGGCAAAATATAACAAGCTCCACATGCCAATTGCAAGATGGCCCAGAAGGAATAAAACTTTCAAGCCCATTCCTTGAAACACTCGGTCAAGGTCAGATTGACCAAGCCTTGAGAAAAGACAAGTGAAAAGCAGACAGGGAAATACTAAATATCTGAAGCCCTGCAAGAAGTTAAAAGCATAAGCAGTCCTTCCGAATGGAAGAACCAGTAGGCTTAGTGATACTACAAGTCAGAAGGAAAATATGTGGGGCCAACACAGACTTGAAGAGACAGCAAATAGGTTCCCTGTTAAACAGGCTTGTGCATTCACACAGGCATTTATCATATTAAAAGGGGGGACCCCTCTGGACTCACAAAGGGAGAACTAATGCAATCTGCCACCAGGGCAAACCAAAGCAGGTTCCAGATTACTGCAGCTGCCACAGACAGGGACAGCTCTACTCATCCCCTTCACAAGCCTTTTTTTCTAAGAAAAGGGAAGAAATGGCAACCCAGCATAATATTCAGTTGATAATGTTTTTTCTCTCTAAAGAGGTAATCAGAAACAGCACAAGGAAACCAAACAGCCCACAGGTTCTCAACAACATCAGGTGCAGAAAGCTTCATCTTCAAGACCTTCAGCATCAGGAGATTATCTTGCCTTTCTTTTACATGGCACTATCATCTAACTTTCATTCTTCCTTCTCTTTTCTTAGCCTTTATTCCTCTGGATATCTACATAATCTTTCTACAGCTTATATAAAAAAAAAATGCTTTCAAAACAGTTCTGCAGCCATCATATCCCCAACTGGGACATAAGGCTGAAGACTGACTTTCAGTTCTTAATCATGAGTGATGGGCCTGTGATTAGCAAAGAAACTTGCTATCAGTCCAGTTATATCACGCACCTCTCTGTTGCTCTCTCCTGTCCACACCTCTTAGGAGAAACAACCCTGTCAGACAGGACCAGGGAGACAGCAGCAGTCTCTGCAGCTATCACACTAAGATACACAATGCACCGTTAATTACAATGCAATCAAAGTGCAAGTCCCTGAGCTCATCACTCCCACTACGTACAAATGAGATTTTCTGTTACCATGAACTCCTTCTATTAGCTTATGTCACCTCCTGCAGCACCTCATGTGCAGATGTGGTAAGAGCACTTTACAGGTTGACAGCTTGAGTTAACAAGTATAGAGAAAATAACATGACAAGTGAGTGGAAATGACACAACTATTCCCCTGGTGAGCTTAGCCCCCTAATAGGGCTTGGCAGCTTTCACCTACAAATGTAAATTATGAAAGCTGCCAAATGAAGAAATGCACCATCTTTTATTTCTTTTAAATCCAGACAATAACTGCAAAGAAATAGGAGTTTGCAGTGAATAGCTGCAGTGGGAGATAAGCAACAGCATCACCTTTGTAAAAAGCAGCTATATGAAAAGAGTTGATAAACTACATATATATTTTTAATTTTTCTATCTATTACTACTCTTCCAGAATTTTCAATGTGTGAATGACAAGATAGTTTACATTCTGCTTGTGTTAGTTGAAAGCACACAAAAGCAGGGAGATGCACTACTGAAAAACTACATTAGCAGAATTGTTGCAAGCATGATTGACTAAAAAGCTATGAAAAACTAAGTTTACTAGAAGAAATAGTATCTTTTATCAGACCAGTTTTACAGCTAAAAAAAGAACATACTCCCTAGACACAAACACGTCTTCCAAGATAATTACTTATTACCTAAGGAACTGGCCCTGAAAAGGATTTCTGTGACAAAAGCTTGTTCATTTTTTGACTCTGTTTCAATTAGACTAATAAATTACATTACTTGTACTGCTTACATCTTTCTGCACCATGCTACAGCATATCTTTTGACAAAAACAAATATCCCTTCACAGCATCCGTGGAATTCAGTGCAAGTGGATGATAGATGAAGAACACTCACCTGAAGGCTGACAGACAAGCAGTTATGATCAGCAGCTCTTCCATAAAATACTTATGTAGCCCTCAAACAAATAAAAACCATTAAGAACATCAGCAACAAAGAAAATCCAAAGCAAATTATTTCCCATGGCACACTGGAATAATTTCCTATGTCATCCCGCTGAGCTACAACAGGACTCCTGCTTCAATGAATGCAACTGATAACAAGAAACGTGTTTTACTGCCTACACTTTATTTCCTTTACTATATATATATTGCAGGTATATTTGCATCAGCCTCACAGGAAACAGCAGTGGAAAATTATAAATTTTTACAAAAATTTACAAAGAGCCATTCTCTTCACTGAGAAAAATGCTTTGAGGGACTAGATAGTAATATGATTTGCATGAGTTACTATTCAGGTGCAGTCAGTATACCTTGCAGCAAAAAAATTATCTTCCTCAAAATTAAGATATGCATTGCTACTGGAGCTATCAACTATACAGAGTGGGACAGGAACAAGATGGTGATTTTTGTCTTTCTGTACCAATTATTTTCACAAATATATCACTTCTTTTGTTAGAATCAAACAGGTTTTTTTTTTCCTTTTGCTTAACCTACTCTCCCTAAAAAAAATTAATGCAGCCAAGTAAAAATCATAAAACCAATAAAAATAGCCAAATATTTTGCAAAGTAAAATATGTAAAGATCTCTATCTGTTCCAATAAAAAGAAACACAAAGGAGGTAGCTTTATAATTTATAAGTAGCTTTAATGAACAGAAAAATGTCACTTACTAAAAAGATGGACTTAAGTCCAGGTACACAAGACAATCGGAGGCCTAATGGCTGAAAGTAAAAACACAGCTACGATTAATTCAGGAATCAGGCCTGGTATTTTTCCCACAGTCTGTTTTTGGTGGTTTGGTCCATTGGCTGTTGTTTGGTTTGTTTGGTTGTTTTTTTAAAATCTCACACTTTCAGAATAAACTAGCAAATGAAGTCGTATTTATTCCGTCTCTTAATATTTTTCATATCCTTACTCCAACAGAACTCATTGTCCTTGAATCAGAGGTAACTGGCAACCTTTTATGGCAAGTGGCATAAAAAAGGTCTACCAGAGAATCCAATGGTCCTTTCTAGCTCTAAAAAGTTCTCAATCTCTTTTTCCTGTTGAAACCTGTGGGCACATATGGGTCAGGCACTTGTTTGATATCCATACACACACAGAAGCAAATGCTCTGCTCTCCTCTACTCTACAATCCCAACAACTCTTTTACTTCAACATACAGAGGACACAGTGCTTGGACACAGCATTGCCACTTTACCACCAGCATTCTACTAAAACACAAGTACAGAAAACAACAAAATAGCCTGGTTTTGGTCCAGAAAGAGTGTCAGCAAAATAATTTCCAACAGTGAGTATAAGGGAAAAAAAAAAGCCAATATAAAAGGTTTCTCAGACATCAGACAATATTACATAGCGTTTGAAATTTGATGTATGGCTGTTCCCTATAAATACCTATGAGCAGTAATAGGCTAATTGGCTTTTGTAATGCTAGTGGGCAAATGTTGTATGTAGCAACAGCGTATCAAAATGAAACGCAGGTCTTAAATGAAATCCTAATTCATGTCAGGATCTGCTAAATCCTTCTGTTCACCTTGAATATGAAAATAGCTTGCAATACATCTATGCAAAAATGTTCTCTCTCTGCCTTTGAAATATGCAGAATTAATGAAAATTGAATTTTATTTTATTTGCCAAACAATTCTAAGTTTAAACAAAGCCCCTGACAGATTCTGCACTGTTTGGTCTATTTTTGGAAAATAGACAATGTTTGCCATCACAACACAGAGGCAGAAAAAAACAGTGATAAGTTTGTTCACCGCCTATTAAAATATGCAACAATAATCAAAGTATCTGATAATGAAAATGTTTTTATTTACCATTAGGAACATTGGCTTTTCTTTCTTTACAACAACAACCAGGCTCACAAACAATTTAGTTTTGGCAGTTTCATGTGCTAGCTCCAAAATGAAGAGCTCCATTAAATAAACTGAAATGCATATTAGAGGGACAACAAAGCATCCTAAAATCTTTGTTAACAGACACCCTGCTGCATGGAATTTTTCAAAAAATAAATATTGAACAACAAGAGATATCTTTGAACTCCTCTGGTTAATAGACCTTACAGGCCTCCTCCTGAGCAGCAATAAATATGCCTCAAGAAATCAGTGTATCACTTCATACCATTTAATAATGCCACAATTGCTTTTGTTATGCAGACTGTACAGATGGGTGAATGCTATCCAAGAGCAAAACCATACATTCACAGTGCTTTTCTTTCTTGTGTTAGTCAGCATAGCATCCCTGATTCAGTCCCATTCTCTTCCACCTGTAGGTCCTTCCAGTAGACAGCTGAGTCCACTTGAAGCATCCAGATAGAATAGTTTGTCATCCACTTTCCCAACTGAAGTTATTAAAATGAACTACTGTGATTCATGAACCATGGCTGAGTGGTTGACTGTTCCTTTCACTTAGGTTCAAGATTTTTATTCATGTATCTGTATCTCTTTGAAATAAAAACCTCACAAAGACACCAACATGCTGGGATTCAATATCTCATCTTATCAGTGCCTAATACTGGCAATGAAAAATCTGACATCCAGACAGAAAATAATCCACTTATTTTTGGTAAACTTCAGAAGTAATTCAGTATAAAAACAAGTTAACTATGCATAACTTGATAGACTGAGAACTAAGCTACCTTAGTTGGCATTTTACAACATCAAACACACATCCTTAACACGTGCCTGGGAGCAAGCAATATCTGAAGCCCCATGATGACTGTGTCTTATGTTCCTTTATTAATTTTTCTTTCTGCATCATCTTTAATGATTGCACACTCTTTCTCTAGACTAGGAATGGGGAATACAAAGGATAACCTGAGCTATGAGGAAAGCAAATGTTTTGCAAAAGTTACCTTCTCTAAGACACAAGGAAAAAAATTGTCCTCACTCTGTACTGTGATGATTAGTTTAACAGTGTAGGTGTGAACAAGGCATATTAATTAGGCATCTCAGAAAAACTTTGTGATTTAACTTTAACCAGAGCCAACACAAACAGAAGTTACAGGCATACATTTTTATTCATAAAGATGCAAAAATATTCCTTTTTCCTTTTTTTCTACAGGCTGAGAGAAGGCAAAGTATTTCAAAATAAAAGATATAGCTTTGATAACAAGATCAATTTGCTTTCACCATGTCATATATGTCCTTAAAGAACAAAGACAAAAATGGCAAAATTTTATATTCAACTGGAGGAAAAACTCTGCTAAAATAAAAGTGACTAATGAAACTACTTAAACTATTGTGCATACTGCCACACTTTCAGCAGAAAAAATGCATTACTTCCCTCTTCCAACTGAAATGCCTGACAGGTTTGTGCCAACAATGCTTACTTTACAGGCTGCTCTATTTTCATCTAAACAACATCTCCTATGGGGAATAATCATAGAAGATAAAAGTAACTCCAGAAATTCAATGTTTCAGCTAAGAGAAGGATTACAAATTTCTCTTGCCAACCAGTTTTGTAAGCTCTTGACCTCATTAGTTCCCAGCTTGTCCCTCAATTCCCGCCTAATTTATAAAAATATAGATAGCCTCTCCCATCTTTCCAGCTAAACTGACTACTTCCTATCCTCTTAACTTTCAGATCTCCTAGTCAAAACTTTTTCCTGAATTTTTTTCCTTCCCAGTGTTTTATCTCTTCTTTTTCCACAGCACCTGCAGTGAACTCCATCCCATCCAAAATCACAATTTTCTTACATTTAACTCTTCCTTTCTTATCAGCACTTCATAAACCCGCCCATTTTCTAATGACAACACAGTCCAGTCCCTAGTAAGTCCTGCCCTTTATCCTTTATCCTCCTTGCTTCTCTCTGGATCAGGTTCACATTTTCCCTACTACACTTTCTCCACTGCAGTAAGGAGACAGATTTCAAAAGTTGGCAAATTTAGGAAGATGAAAGTCTTCTAGGATAACTGTCTGCCAAGTCTACAGATTTATAAAGGCAACTTCATTTAGCTAAGTGTTCCCTCCCACTATTTACTCATGCTGCTTCACACATCACAAGTTTTGCAACGCTTATTTTGGGATAGTTTCTTCAAAATATACTCCCAACACTTACAATCTAATAATTTTGGTAAGAGTGACTATGGCAAAACTAAACTGTTGAGTTTTACTTTTATCAACTAAAAGATGCCAAAAAAAGATGATAAGAGACTTCTGATTTTTGGAGCAGTCAAAACTAACCTCATTTCCTTAGATACATTAAAAAAAAAAAAAAAAAAAAAAAAAAAACCAAAAAAAACTTATTCAGTGAAGAATCTTGTTGGGAGTCATTTTTAGGAAACATGAGTTCTGCTACAGTGCTGCCTATTCCACAGCATCAGACGTAACAGGGTGGGTATGTGGGAGTAACCTAAAACACATATGAATAAAAAACAATTAAGTAAGAAAAACTGAAGCACTTCTTTCTATCCAAGATATCAGTCCAGGCAACAAAAATAGACAGTGAACAAATTTCTATTAGCTGTCAGTTGATGAAAACTCCCCATCCTGTTGCAGATGTTCAAGATCCAGAAGCAGTCTGTTACTAAACATCTTAATTTCCCTCCTCAGGTTTTCTTTGTGTCAAACAAGGCATTTTGTCTTGTGCAACTAATTGCTCCACCTATTTCAATTAATTTCATTTGTTTTAGTGAAAGATTGCTATTAATACACAAAATTATCTTGGGGACAACAAAATCTGGTATAGGATCTCATTCCTTTTCTGAATTATATACTGTTGCCCATTCCTTCACTAAAAGGTGAATGAACCTAGATAAACATTCCCAAACCTGATGGCCATGTATCAAATCACAAAGCACAATCCTGAGCCTTTCACGGGCTAGCATGCACTTGACTTTAAACCAGAAAAATCTCATGTTCTAAATGGCAAGCCTCAGGGTCCACAGCTAGTTTCCCTGCCAAATCCTTAATCCAGGGTTCATCTAGTATTGCCTCCAGCATCACACTGGCAAGACAAGAAGGACTGCAAATATAAATGACCTAACAAGTGACCCAACAGAATTTCCATTTCTCACCCCATTACGTTCTTTTTATCAGTCAAAGGGATCAAAGGCCTGGAAGAAGCACCCTACCCTGCATTCCTGTAGCCTGGGGAAAAAAATACTCTATTTATTCTGAGTTTATTCTTACATGAGCAAAAGAATACAAACAGGCAGCTTATAGGAAAGCACTACAGAACTATTTATGGACACACTGTTTGAGGGATCCACACAGCAGGAAATGATGTGCATAAGAAAAGACAAGGGCAAAATTAGTCACTCTAAGAACAAAGCCAGGGCAAAATTCCATTTTTTATTTTCATAGAAAATAAGAGAGTGCAAACTACCTATGAATCATCTGACCTACAGGATGACCAATCCAAGATACTGATTCCTATTCACGAGTCATAAACTTCAAGTTCAGTGAATTAGCTGTCCATTAACTGTTTCCCTTAGAAAAGTCATCTAAAATTTACAGTTTCTCTGTTGTATGTATTACTTGCATATGCTAACCCAAGAAGATATATGCTACAGCTGCAAAAATACTGCCTGTGCTAAGGGCATCTCCCAAGATAAAAGACATGACTAATCTTCTAGAGTATAGCAGACATTCAATTAAAGTAATTTACCCTCTTTTTCTGAAGAAGTACTTTCTTTTACCAATACTGGATAGAAAACTGCTTCCACTTAAGTATATTACTCATTGCATGAAGGCCCCTCCTTTATTTACAAATCAAGTGTAATAAAATACAGACATTAGACCAGCCACACTAGCTCAGATAACTCTCTAACCTGTCTCTATCAATAGTAACTAACTTCCATGTTCCCCTGAAGCCTTTCCTTGTGGAGGGAAGAGATCCCAATATGCAAGCAGAGTACATCAGGTTTTACCACCTCTCCCACCTCTTTCAGAAACACTTGTTAGTGTCCTGGTGCCTTCTCCACCCTCTCACACTTCTCCTTCCCACCTGCCATCACTGGATATCACAGGAACTCCCTGTAAACCACCTCCTTTCTCTGACACACCTCATCTGTGAAGTAGGATGGGGAAATATAAGAGACTGTGTGTACACATGGGGATGATCCCAGCTCCTGTGACTTTAAAATTTCTGCTCAACACAGCACATTTGCAGGCAGAATGACTGGGAAGAGCACACAGGCAAAGCAAGTGAGTTGGGAGCACAATGAGGGTGTCAAAGGAGCTCTGCTTATAATTCCCTTTGGCTCCTGTCCTTCAATGCTGGACTTATCTCTTCCAAGTATCAAAGGCCTTTGAGGATCTGACACAAAAGGGTGGTCATGGATGTCATAAAGACAGAGCCAGACTTCTCTTAGTGCTGTCCAGGGAATAGAGAAGTGCAAACTGAAATACAAGGAACCCAAGAAAAAGCTTTGTTCTCTTTTTTAACCATAAATCTGGACAAACACTTGGATAGGCTGCCAAGTGAGGCTCTGGAGTCTCTACCCTCAGAGACCCTCTAAATCCAACCACACACATCCCTGGGTGTAGGGATGCCATCCCTGATCCTGATTTGAGCAGAGGTGTCGGACCAGATCATCGCAAAGTTGCCTTTGTGCATCAGCAACTCTGTTTCTCTCTTAATATTGATTAACACACCGTGAGAGCTGGCAGGGAGTATTCATGAGATTTTTCACAGGATTGTTTCATCCTTGATAAACTCCTGACCTCTCTCACAGGTCCACAGAACGACAGGCACTGAAGATACATATAAGTATCTTCACCACAAGAGAGTTACTGCTTTGGTGGTGGCACTATAGGTGGTGACAAAGACTTTAGAAGCCCACATGCACAAACAGAATGAGTGGTTTACTTCAAGAAGACCGTGTTACAACCCTGCTGCAGCACTCAGCTGTATTCAAAACATGGAAAAAAAGGTCATAAACAGGAAAGTAAAATTTAAAAGTCATAATAAAATAGAAAAATAACCAAGCTGCTTTTGCTTGACAAATAATATCTATCTATTTAAACAGTATTTATGACTAGGGTATATTTTAACATATTACCAGATATTTCTATATTTCTGTGCAGAAAAAAATCTTTCCCATCATGTGGAAAAAGAAATCCATAAAAATAATATCAATTCTAAATGATGAGCAGCTTCAGAACAAACTACCTCTTACATTAACTGACAAAACTATTTGGAGGATGTAGTAAGACATGCACAAAAGTGCCTTTTGTTAAAAAAATCTATCAACTGCTTTATGCTTCTATTTTGAGTCTCAATAAATAGCTATGTTTTTCTGAAAAATAGCTATGTTCTAGTAGCTAATAAATAGCTCAGTAAATAGCCATGTTTTTCTGTGTTTAGAAAAGTAAACACAATGCATTATAGGGGACACCTACCTGTCGTTTTAGAAGTTCAGTGTCCTGTAAATTAGTTCAAACAAGACTCAGAGCAAATACTCCTACAAGTCTTCAGAAAAGAAATATCAGATACCAAATTTGCACTAGTTTTGTATGGGAGAGAATTAAATCTTTTCATATCCGCTTGCTTTTATGGTGCTGTGTTGTGGATTTGTGACCAAATCAGTGTTATCAACACAGCAAGATATGCTTTAGCTATTGCTGAGCAGGGCCTGCACAGTTGCCAAGGCATTTTCTGCTCCTAACACTACCTTGCCACTCAAGTGGCTGGGAATGAGCTAGAATTTGAGCGGGGGTACAGTTGGTACAGCTGACCCCACCTGACCAAAGGGATCCAGCCATGTGATGCTGTGTTCAGCAGTTCAAGGTGGGAAGGAAGAAGGGGGAATGTTTGCACTCAGGGCATTTATCCTCTGAAGTACCCAGGAGGTGTGACAGAGCCCTGCTTCCCAGCAATGGATGGATGGATACATGGATGGATGGATGGATACCTGTCCACCCCTCAGAACTACTGAATTAATTTCTTTGTGTGTGCAGCTTTTGCTTCCCTGTTAAACTGTCCTTATCTCAGCCTGCAAGTTTTCATACTTTCTCTTCCACTTCTCCTCCTCGTGCTGCTGAGGGGTGCAGTTCACCCACTGCAGTTAACCCATAAAAGCACAGAAAGAACTAATTCTGTTCTATTTTTGCTAAACAACAAATACATCCCCCACTGCCTTGAAGATTCTGAGATTTAGAATTGCTAATAGCTCTACCTTCTACCTGCATAAACGTAACTCAATTCAATTTAAATAATTACTCCGTTAGATTAACAGTTTACCCTTTTCTGGGTCATGATTACGTCCTTAAAGAAGAGCACACAACATCACAGCATAAGCATTAAGCCACATCTAAATTAACTTCTGTTAGTTACTTAATCTCAAGAATTAATTCAAAGTGTTTAACAACTGCAATCTGATTTTCACAAGCCCTTTATTTGTTAAGAAACATACATTACTCTACAGACATTAATTTCCCACAGGGTAGTTACTCAGAAAGCTTGTAGTTGAGTTGACCTAAAAATCACAGCCAAAATGCTTAAATCCCTATCTGCCATTTCCATTTTTTTATCCTATTAGGATGTGAAAGGCACTTTTTCCATGCTAAATTAGAAATATAAGGCTCAAATCACTGAGTATCTATAGTCAGCAGTTTACTTCTATCTAGATAGCACTATTCAGCCAAAACAGTCCTGACAGTTCTTGCTTTAAGTGGTTTCCACAGTTTCTTTTCAGAACAGAGCAGAACGCCAAATTCATTGCAAAAGGGGAAATTTTGTTACTTTAATATCAATCTAGTTATAAATTAATGTTGTCAAGTCCACTCCTCATGAAGGGTGAACCATTGCCTTACAGGGTTTGCTTGAACAGTTCAGTAACAATTGATGTTCCTAAATATTCTCCCTCAAGAAGCCCAGCCTAGCAGAGACAAATTTGAATTACGCCAAAATAACATAATTCGGTGACAGAAAAAGAACAGCACATCTATTTTCATTATGACAGAGTTTTTATGAACACCATTGATACCAGATAATACACCCTCACAGCAAGTTAAAACCAGGTTGTAGCTATTCTGAGCACACACTGCTTGTTGCAAAGAAGGTTGTGCAGAAGACAAAGAATTCTGTGCATTTTACTTACCTAGTTCATATTTTTGCAAGAGTCTTGGCATATCTGAAAAAGGCTATTTTGTTTGAGGATTTTTTTCAACCTGAACTAAAGACTCTGAGCACTCAAATCCTCCCTCTAATTTCATTCACTGCCTTTCCAGGGCAGGCTGTTCAGGCATTAATAATGAATGCCAGTCTGTAGAAGGAGAGAATACCCCACAAGGTTTTCTCAGGCCTTTACAGGTCACATTTATGGGTCACAAAAAAAAGCCACATTCAACTCTACTTTCACATCTACTCTTGGTCACCCTTTGAAACCCATTCAACTCAAGGAATTTTCAATAGCAGCTTCCATCTTAATCAAAAGGATCAAACACCTGGAAGAAGCACCCTACCTTGAATTGCTGCACCCTGGGGACAAAAAATACTGCATTTATTCTGTGTTTCTTCTCACATAAGCACCACCTCATGTAGCAGCCACACATTGCATAGAAATCACAGCTTCCTGAAGGTCAATGTTAAAGCCACCTCAAGCAATTATGAAAATTCCTTCAATTCTCTCCACATTAGCAGCCAACTTAGTCTGATTCATACTCTGTGCTTAATCATACATCATCAAAATATCATACAACTCAGCATAAGCAAGAGGAACATAAAAAGACATCTTAGCCCTTATTCATGTACATTCACTGAAGTCCATGGGGGCACAGAATGTTCCTGTTCCTGTCATGATATAGCAACTGGATTAAAACCAGTGCTTGATAATAAATAAAGAGTGCTCAGGTAACATTAAGAATAAAGTTATCTGTGAGAAGCAATGAGCACACTTTCACGAGCTACAGATTTGGGTACAGCCTGATAAGGTACAATATCAAACACAGGAAGAGACTTAAATACAGTGGTTAGGATAACAGCTCCATCACTGTAAGTACCATTTCCGAAGTATACTAGAAGCCTGACTATTAACTACTAAGCCACCCCAAATCACTTAGGTAACAAAACTGAGGTGGAGTTACACACATATAATATCCAGGACACCAGCCAAAATTTAGATACTAATTGGATAATTACCACAGATGTTCTGGCCATAACACATTTTCATTAGAGACCTCCGCTTTGACTTTCTACCCCCTCCAGACACACTAGGAGTCTCAAATATTTGAAGTTAATCTCTCTTTTGCAAGCATATTTCTGTGTCAATCATTTACATTTATTCTATGTTCCCAAAACCCCAGATAGCCTGCTCTGTACTAAATTAGCAAATTATTAATTTCTAAAATGTAATGTTTAACTAACATACTCAACTAATTCCATTATCAAATTGAATTCCTGCCCATGAAATACTGCCCTGTATTCTGACACTGGGTTTTACATTCACTGTTCCTAATTTATGCTGTACACAAACATTTACTGAGATACTTGGTACTTCGAGCATCCCCACTTAACAAGCATAGGACAAGCATGAGAAAAAGGGAATTTTGGCTTAGCATCAGCACTGGATAGATAAGCAAAAAAAAACTCAGTAAAAACTTTAGTAATATAGTACTAGCATGCATCTTGAAAAATGATCTTTAGGCAAGGCAAAAAAAATTAAACTGAAAATTCAGAAAGGAAATGAAGCAAATTTTGATGTAATTGCAGTTACCCAAGTGCATGATAGGCAGCATGGGAGAAAACACGAATGCAATTATTTGACAGCTTGGCAACAGGGCCACTGTTAAAGCTGAGAGGAAAAAGGCAGGGATGTCCTTAGGCCTCAGAAGTCCCTGGTTTTATATCTGATATATAGGAACCACAGGAAAGATGCAAAGAAAAAAATGGCACAGACAAAGCAACAATCCAGAAAAATAAGTTGTGCTGCTCTAATTGGGCTGGCACAGGTTGGCAAGGCTGCTTTGCTCCAGGCAAAGGAAGCTGACGACACAGCACTGAAGGCAAGCACAAAAGTTTTTACCTACAAAGGTGAAAAGTTGAAGCTGAATTTAAGAAGCAAGAAACAGGCAACATTTAGAGAAGACTCCAGTACGAGAAATTGAAGAGATAAATGTGCTGAAGAGTGCCCACAGAAACACAGTCCTGCAGTGTTCACCCACTGAGACAAGAAGTTGAAAAATAAGGGTTTTTTAGTTAAGTAGCACATAGGTTGATAGACAGGCATGGGCAAGAGAGCAGCTGAAAAGACAAATCACTATTTTCCTTGCAAAGAATAGCAGAGAGGCAGAAGGGCAGATTTGCAAGAGCCAAGTAAGCGGGCAGTCTTAATCCTCTGCACAGCCCTATTTCTAGACAAAGTGAAAACACATGGATGCATACAGCACAGTGTAGCTCATGCCTTGGAATTGGGCAGTGTGATCCAGATGCTCCCACCATCCTCTTAAGTTTTTTTAGCATGCACAGTTACTTCCTCCCATTCATATCATCCTTCATGACTATCTGGTCTTAATGACTTTAATTTGCTAGCACTTGATTATCACACATTAAAAAAAGTTAAGATTTTGTCTCTGTACTGATAAATGTGATAGTCAGAATACTCAGCTTTCCATATTAGCCATTACTTTGGCATGATGGATAATTTTATTGCTTACACAAATCTCACTTTCTCTTAGTTCCAAGTTCTGCTATACATCAAGTCTCTTCCACCTGCTGCTCTGTCTCCTAAAACTCTTACAGAACTTACTTAGAGTGATTTGGTGGTATGATCTTTCTTTTTTTTTTTTTTTTTTTTTTTAATGCGGTAAATCTAATTTTCATTGTGTCAACTATCCAGGTTTACATTCTTTTCACTGGTCTTGCAGGACTGCATATTTCAGACCATTCAGGTCTTTTGCCTGTGCTGATTCATGTTTTTCTTTTTGTCTCCCTTACACATTGGAAAAGAAGAAACATTTAGGCAAAAACAGCAGGTGAAGCATAATTTCTACCAACCTTCTGAGACATAGTTAACTAATCTATATGTTATGTCAAAAAATTTAAATTTGTTAACTTATTGTTAAAGCATTAGAATGAGCAGAGCTTATACAGCGATATCCATCTCTTTAAATTGCATCACTACCAACATTTCTCATTTGGAAAGGGTCTATTAATAACATTAAACTGCTCAAACACACGTCCTGATCACTTGCCAAAACCATTCCTGGTGAAACGGTGCCCTCTTGTAGCAGGAATCGGCCACTGCAAGAACAGCGGCTTTGTAAACACATAATTGGCCATTCATCTCAAGCATTCCTTTCACATCATTATTTACAATACTACGAAATAGGCATGTTTGCAGAGTTATTTTGAAAGATTTTTTTTTCTTCCCTAAATTTCATTTACAAACAGCACTGGTCTTAGCCAGAATATAAATTACTTCTAGCACCTCACAAGTTAGTTAACCCCCCTCTTAGGGAAGCAGTGGTCTTGTTTGTAGGTTTGATACATATTCCCAGTATTTAGGAGGTCAATCTATCCAAACTTTTACCTTTCATCTTCAAAACAAGAACTGACAATTATGCAAGAATACTCTGCTGACCAGAATGTTTAGAATAAAGAACAATTTCTCAGATGCTGGTTTTTTACTTCCTGTCTCCGGTGAAAAATCTTGCACTCCTTTAGCAAGATTTTCTGGCTCCTCACTACCAGTTCACACTGCATGCCAGCAAGAAAAATAACACAAACAGGGGCAAAGATACAGGTATACAGTTTCTTCAGCTTAACAAGACATTTGGGTGATGCCAGAAAACCGGCACCCACAGCCACAGCTGCTCGTTCAGTGCCTCAGAACAGAAGTGCACAGCGATGCTGCCCTTGCCACAGGGGCCTCTGCTCTCCCCCAGGGATTTTCCACCCCTTAAATGTAAGTGGTTCATTTTTCTCCAGAACTGAAAAAAATAAATACAAATGAAAAAAATGAATACAGCCAATGTGACTCATGTTGTCATGAGACAGCCAGCCATGTGACTCATGTTGTTCTAAACACTTAAGGTTTTTTATAATAATTTGTGTAGTAACACCAATTCTTTACCTAGTATTTATTCTCATTAGCATCATTCATTTGTAGCCATCTGCTACAGTGGTGTCAAAGACAAATTGATTGTGACAAGTATTTTGAAGCGTCGCTTTTCCTGTTCAAATATTTATTATTATGAACATTCAATTTCTTTTTTTTTTTTTAATTTTGCTTCCAGAAAATTGTTTTTTTCTTTTGTCTTCTGGTTGTTCACGGGGGGGAGATGGTGCAGAGGGTGTTTTCAGGTTTGGTTTTGCTTGATTTACTTCCTAAACCTCACTTTTTACTAAAAAAGCTCTATTTTCTTAAAATAGGAACGTATTACCCACATGTATTGAGGGGAAAGAAGGAATAATTTTACCTTCCCTTATGAGCATGCTCTCTAATCTTGTTTTAGAAGTCTGTGATTATAATACCAGTAAGCATAAACAAATCATGTCGATATGGGGACAATCTTGCTAATGGCAGAAGGGGGAAAAAAGCTCAAATTTCATAAACAAAACACAAAGAAGGGATCAGATTACCATTTAATCCCATCCACACTTTGCCTACTTCCTGCTGTTCCTGGATTGTCACCTTCCCATTTCAATCATTAATATGGAGGTAAACAGACAGAAGTGCAATAGCATCAAATAGCCTAGTATTTAAATAAACACAGATCTGCCTAACAGCTTGGGTCTAAGAACCCAAAAAAGGTTCACAGGCCTGAGCCAGGATTAACCAGTATTTTAGTGCATGAACTCCATCTGCTTTGTATACCTACATGAAACAGCATCTTTTAGGTATCATCATGTTCTTTCTGGCTTTGAAAAATTACATGTTATTCACTGATATTTGGATGCAAACTTCCTTCAAAAACAGAAAAATACTAAAAGCTCCAAACACAACCAAATTATTAACACATGTCAGCAAGAAACTCTTCCCAGAAAGTATCCAAACCTTTTCACAGCACCACACCCTGCAAAAAAAATACTTTTAATATCTGAATCTGAGCCTGGATCACATTTTGGAAGCCTGAGACAGCTCCTGCCCTCTTTATTACTGTTAGTTGTGAGGTCACTGCTTCTCACTATAGCTACACCAACCAGAAAAAAAGCATAACCTTATGGATGTGGGAATAAAACTCACCATGCTGTTCATTTTAGAAGAGGACGAGCTTGCTCTCTGCTTCCTTAGGCTGTTAAGATCTTCTGCATTTCCATCCTTTGGTTTTATGATCAGCCGGCTGCCCCCAGCAGTGCCTTCTGAAGAGGACCTCAGTCGTTTCTCAACAAATCTGCCTTCCCTGTATGGACTGAGGCTGCTGGCAAGATCAACTACAACGAGAGAAGCAATCAGCAATTGTTACAGGGAACTGCTCTCTACAAGTATTTTCTTAATGAGAACACTGCTTTGCTTGAAATAATTACACTGAAAATAAATCATATGAGAAATATTCTGTGGAAAGCAGATCATGCTTCCCTAGATCAAGGTGTCACCTGGGCCCCCAGTTCAGCCCCAGAGACAGGCATGCTCAGCACACCATAGCCCAGGCAAGGGCTCCTCATAGAATCCAGAAAGATTCTTTGATCCATCTTTTTCCTTCTCCCTTTATTATAGGACATTCCCAAATTGCTGAAAGTAATATCTACCAGAGAAACTATCACTTGCCCGGTGGTGCCAGCCTGCCTTACCCTAGGCCCAAAGGCAAGTCCAGCTTTTGAAGGGCCAGGTGACAACTTTGTTACCCCTGCATAACAGGGATGCACATCAGTTTCCATTTCTGTTCAGCATTCCTAGTTTAGCCTTACACCTGCACCCTCCATCAGTCTGCAGTCAGGGGGCAAAATCCCAGTCCAGTTAAAACAGTAACACATCAGAAAAGAGGAGAAAAAAATACATTTTGACATGTCAGGGAAAATTTAGAGATGGGGACAGATAAAAGAGTAGTAGCATAATAAATGTCACACAGAAAATTTTACCTTTTGCATTTTGCAAGAGAATAGAGATTTTCTCTAAAGGTTCTCAAAAAAATCCATATCACATAAAAATACATAAAAGTATACTAAGAAATATGTGGCACATCAAACCTCCTCACACATCAATGTCACATTCACCATGCTATCTATAATGATATCAGGTATGATACCAGGTACAGAAGAGAAAATATCTATTACCAAAGAAAATGCACAGAAGTATTTTCTATTCACATCTTGGTTCAAATACTGTTTTAGAAAACCAAATGTTCAAACCAGTCTGTTTGCAAGAGGTATAAGTAATTATAACCACATCTTGCTGATTGCCATGTAAGGTTTTTCTGTATTTGACTCATTTCATATGGCACGCTTTTGTCTTATTTTCACTGGTTCCTTTGTACCCTTGATGAATTTCTAATTTGAAATACATTCTTCACAACACCAGAAAAAAAAGTATTTTGAACAGCACTAAAAACCAGAACTTTTCTATTTTTTTAAATCAACAACTTTTATATAGTGCAGTATTAGCTCTAGTAATAAGAGCTATTTACAGATGAGACAATGTGGCAAGGAAGACAAACTGAGTGTTCAGGACCAGTAATACAGATAAATGGGAATATTTTTTCCCCCAAAGTGACTGAGGTTTCGAGTGAAAGAGGAGCCTCTGGTGAAAGCTAATTCAGTGGATTAATTTGACTTTCTATTGCCATTTATATACAAGATACCCAAGTAAGCCTAGCAGTGACTAATAATTCAAAAAAGCAAGATTGCTTTTGATTGCTTATAATCTACATGCCTAGATAAATATCCAAGCAAAATGATGGGTGTGAATTTATAGGAGCTTATACTTATCATCATTCATCTTCTAACACAATCACTACAAATGCTGCCTTGTTAACTCTCAAATTTTGCCCCCTCACATAGAGCCTCAGGATTAAGCAAGAAAGCACCAGTCATTAAGCTGGCTGGAGAAAATCAGCTGTCAGAGATAAATGTCTTCTGACAGGTGTCCTTCACTCAAGGGCCTGGTGCCTTATTTATCTGTATCTCTATAGACTGGGATTTCTAGGCACAGTCTTTCCACTTAATCTTGTTAGTACTCCAAATTACTCTTCATAAACTACAGACCTAGTGTGAAATTTAGATGGTAATTAACTCCCTCGGTTTCACAGATGACAAAATGAGAATTTGGACATTTATTTCAGATGGAAGCAGAAACAGGATCTCTCATACTTTGATAAAATACCCACTCGGAGCTATTCTATAACATCAGTTGAGTAGAGAAAGCAAGACTCTAGAAATTTCTAAACCCCGATCAATATAAAGTAAACGGCATTGTTTCCCGTAATCACACTACAGGAATATTTGTTTCTCCGGTGATGTTTCCATCCCAAATTATGCAACCCCATGGCTCAAGTCCAAAATAGCCATGTCTCAAGGAATCGTAGCCTCAGCCTCTAACACAAGCTGGGAATTTGCATTCTAATTCATTTTCTATTAAGCAAAGCATAGCCATGAACAGCACTGATGGGTGTTTGCAAACTCTTAAACTCAAAAAAAACACAGACTTTGCCTTTAATTCCTATAGTTCTGGGGAGGACACAATTTCTACTTTCTGAACTTCACAGTTAGCACTTGCAATTCTAAAAAACACTTTATGACAAAACAGTCATTATAGAAATGATAATGAATGACTCATAATGAATGACTCAAAACCCACCAAACTCAAAAATGAAAAGACCATGAAACATACCTTTAGGATGGTTTGATTCATAACCCTGTTGTGTTTTAAAGGACTGAGGTTCAGAACATGGAACAGCGTTAGACCCCACTAGAGGAACTGTGTTTCTCATGTGCTTGCATGGAGTGCTTTCATCTCTGCTGCCACTCAACCCCCGTGCCTTTGGGGAGAGTGTCACTGGTTCTTCACTATGCTGTAACGTCAAGGTTCCTAAATGTGCATTTTCTGAGTTAATTTTTTCTATGTGGCTGGCATCATTAATATGTAGTCCATTGGCTTGCAACAATACTTTTGTTTGATTAGCAACTGAGGTTTTGAATAAGGTACTGGATTCCACACTGCATGAGCTTGCATGACTCACAGGAGATACAACAGCAGAATGGCCAGCACTTTGCACAGTCTCTCTCTCCCTCACAGGAGCAGCAGCAGGATTAAAGAAGATCTGAGAGGTAGAGACATCATGGCCAAAATCCTCTGTGAGCAGTGCCCCTGGCCCACTGCTGGGCAGGGCATCAGCCTCTGAAACAGAGTCCTCGGTCAGAGCGACGAAGTCCGAGGGGGTCTGGGCAGCCGTGAGGTCAGCCGAGAGCAGCGGGGACTGCAGGGAGCTGCCCATGCACTCCGTCGTCTCAGCCGAGCATGGAGGAGACAATTTGGCCATCACAGGTTCACTCTCCACATAGGATTTAACTTCCAGCAAGCACCTGGGCTGCTGCACAGAGGAAACTGACTGACTCTCTGGAACTGGTTTGGAAAATTTGTAGTGTGAGGAAAAAGATTTGGTGAGAAGTTTTCGTGTGGACTGTTTGACAGAATATCGGCTTCGCTCTTCTGCAAAGCCCGAATCATCGCCCTCATTCTTCCCAGAGCTTATGCAATTGATAAAGACATTCTTATTAGCTGAGGGCTCCTTTCCCTTTTCAAAATCGTCTGTCAAAGACCTTGTTATCTTCTTGTTACGTGAGCTGCCAAAGCCAACTGAATGCCTTCCTCTGCTTTTTATGTGCTCGTCTAAGCTGAGTTTTTGAAAAGTGCTAAGAGAGGACTGGGCACCATTTGAGATGTTAACATTTTGACTTGCCGAGTCAGACTTCTGCTCACTCCCTTTCTTGTTATGGAAGCTAATGGAAGGAGTGCGGAAAATACTCCGGCGCTTTCCGGTGCTCCCTGAGCTGGAGTTCGTGCTGGATGGGGAGGAGGTGTGGACACCAATGGCATTGGCAGAAGAAGGCGAGGAAGGAAGGGAGTCGTGTCTCCGGCTAACACTTCTCCTGAATATTGGCAAGCGAGATACGA
Source organism: Taeniopygia guttata (assembly GCF_048771995.1). Lineage (NCBI taxonomy): Eukaryota > Metazoa > Chordata > Aves > Passeriformes > Estrildidae > Taeniopygia > Taeniopygia guttata. Next base: position 52,954,341 of record NC_133028.1, read on the forward strand.
GAGTCGATCGTCTGGATCCCGAGTCCCCCATCAGGGCACAAAGGGTCCGTGGTTCTTCACAGCCAATAAAATAACCTAGGATGAAATAAAAAACAGGGGGGAGGGAGGGAATAAGATTAATTATTCAGCCTCAAAGATCACTCAAACAGATTTGTCAGTCAGCCTAAATGCATGAGATGTCAACATCAATTTGCTGTACACACATTACTGAAGACTTGTAGCATTTCAAAGTGATGTTCAATAGCCAGCACTGAAAACTGAGCAAACATGTGGCTTAAAATATTCTACTGACAAAAGATCCAATTTTATATACAGTATTGGACAACAGTATTGTATACTGTTACACTGGGTAACAGTATAAAATCTAAATGCCAAAAGATCTATTAGTGTATCACCCAAACATCCTTGTTTTTAAGTTCTTCTTATAAACTGTAAGCGCTCCTCAAAGATAGTTCATTTTTCATGATCTGAGTAGAACATATCATTATTCTGTATTTCTAAACACTCAGATTTTTGCATGAAAGAAGAGGATATAAATTTTCAATCTTCATTGAATTTTCAGTTGGATTTTAATTACTTTATGTGCTTCTGTTAAAGGCTGTATGTAACACCTTCCAATACAGAAAATGATGGCATTGCAATCCAGCCAAAATATGCAACACCAAAAATTCTTCCTAAAGAACTGTAAGGTCAAGGATTTTACTGTCAAAATATGGGATCATGTCTCTAGATTTGAACTGTAATGTCTTCTTTGAACATTTTTCTGAAATCCTCTCACAGCCTATTTGCTTATAATTAGCTCTTTTTTCATGTTTTTTGAAATTAGTGAGAAGTGCTTCCATGCACAGGCACTTGTAATTTTTTTATAAATATTTAAGCAAAAGTTCTTTCAATCAGCACTGTAGATGTACTGGAAGAATATTAATCTTTATGAAATACAGACCAGTTCCATCTCCTTTTTGTTCTTGTTATAATAAACTACCTCTGTGAAAGACAGGACCACAGAGAGACAGTAATAAAAACATGTATATATAATCACAAGAACAGGAGAAGCTGTAGGAATTATGCCCCAATGTCACTTCATGAGCTGCTGGTGCTCAGCACGTAAAAATAAACTCCAAGTCATCTGTCTAGACAATGTTTGTATGTCAACTGCAAAAACAAAGTAATTCATCTAATGAGCAATTTAATATGTGGCTCAGCAAGTATCAGTCAGCTATATATATTTAGGTAGTGTATACATACACACACATATATATAAATGGAAACAGAATTTATTTAAGTTTTATTAAAACTACATACATGTTATATAACTGTGAAAGAATGAGTAACAAGCTCAAAGACTGTTTCTGACTAGAGGCTGAATTGCACTTTTCTGCTGTTAACATTTCTTTTTAAATGCTACTGCATCTTCAGAGTGGAGTACAGCTCCACTCTGAAGATGCAGTGCCAAGCAGCCACACTATTCACAAGCATCAGGAATCAATAAGCAATTTTGTAGTTTAGGATGAGAAAAACAGCTTGAGAATAGTCACGAATTGCAAGAAGCCACTGGTGAGCTCTGGTGGCAAGCTACAGCCTGACCTAGACAACGCCCATTGTTCTGTGACTGAAACCCCAATTTGAATTGTCTGTCTAGGGCAAAACTGGCAATACAGGACCACACAGAGTTACCAGAAAAACTTGACATCCAGCAGTGAACTGAAGCACAGCCAGCTGTTCCATTTCACTGACAGGTATGAAAGTTTGCATTTAGACCACTACATAAGAGCAACTGCAGTGGGAACAGTGCCAAGAACGCACGGCTCTGTGAACTCCCACAGGAACTGGTGTTATCCCAGCTTGTTCACCCGTCCACAACTCTGCCTACCCAAAATGGGCTTTTGAAAGCCACATCAAACCCTTCATCCCCTCCCCTTCTCTGGCTTCTTTAACCACTCCAAGACCCTAACTGCATTGGGGTTTCTTTGCTGTAGTGACTCTCTACCTTGCAGGCTTACTGGTACACATGGATAAGCACATACACACATGATTTTTACAGATTGTAAGAATTCTTTCCTGTGTTTTAAAGAGAGATCGAAATTGCTGACAAAAAAAACCAAACCTTTAGCATGCAGTTGTACAATAGAATAGATTAACAAAGTACTTTTAAAAAATACCTTAAATCCCTATAGGCATTTTATGGGTGTATAAAACATTTGCTGCTGCTGTTCTCCTGCCCATAGCTTAAACTGTCACTTCACTGAAGCCATCCTAGTTTGTAACTACAAAATTTTCCAAGCTGAAACCAGAAGGAAGCAGAAAACTGAGCAAAAAGCACACTCTGTAACTTGCACTAGGAATACAAAGACTGTGTCTAAATAATAAGAGATTATTCCTAAAGATTGACCCTGAATAAACATAGCTTTGGCCTTCCAGTTGGTAATAAATTTTAATAGAATATATTGCCTCTAACAGCAGATAACAAAATGGCATTTATTCAGTTGATTCCTCCTTTCCTGTCTCGTGAAGGAAGAACACAAACTGTCAGCATTCCTCTAATTGTCTAAGCAGCAGAAATCCTCACTCAATACAGTACAATACACTGTTTTTTTCTAGGTCTAAAACAGCTATCAGAGAATATTTCTTAAAGCATACACCATTGTGCAAATATACCTGTATACATGCATGCCCATGTGCATACACTGTTTGAATGTTGTGAATGTTCTAGTAAGATTTTTAACAGTAATGATTTAATAGAATTACATATCATATATATACACACACATTTTGCACTGTTAACCAGTCAAAGCTTATCATTAAGTTAAAATGACAACTTCTCTGCTTGCAACACAAGGAAAAATAACAAGTATTTCAAGACAGCAATACTTTCAGATACTACTGAAATCTGGTATTCCGTTAATTTTTTTTTATTTTTTTGCTTACAGCAGAGGAGCTATAAACTGTCATATATGTCCTCTTATGACTAACGATTGGAGGTGTTTCCTTTCAGTCTCCACATTTAACATGAGTATTTGTACTTGCAACTTTACACTAATAACACTTACAGAGTAAAATTCACTCCAGCTACATCCCCGCAAAACCATTAATTTTATTTATTTAAAATCCTTTTCTCTACTGGCATCATTCTTAAAACCTTCAACAGAGGAAAAAGAAAAGAGAAGAGAAAGACACCTTTATTTAGACTCCTTGTTTAGGACAAAATATGCTAGCACATAATGAGAATACTCAAGAAAACAGGCACACTATTCTGTGTGGACGTTTGAATCTTGATCAAATACACAGCCATTACTTTGTAATACTTTTGAATTCTAAAACCCAGTTACTACTGAAACTGAAATATTTACTCAGTGCTGAACAAGACAGAAAATTTTTGCTTTTTATGGAATGCATTTTTCAATGCATATTCTTGCAGCTGGCATTACACAAGACATGTTAATATAATGACAGAAAATGACAAAGCTACTATGCAAACAACTGCAGGCATAGTAATAGTGGATTATTTCGGAAAATTCTCTTCCTCAAGAGCTTGGCTACAGCTGAGAGTTTCTGAGCTCCTGTGCTCAGACCAATGGAATTGAGAAACCAAGTGTGAGCAAAATATTTAAAAAGTTAATGAGATGGAAATAGCTTCCTTTCATGTTGGTCTGCACCAAAACATTGCAAAATGCAAATTAATCTTAAAAATATCTTAATATCACATATTTAATTGTCAGAGAAGACCAAGAAGTCAAGTTTTTTATAGTTGGGCCTTACTCTTTCCCCACAGGAGATCTTTGGAGGAACCATCCAGCTAATGTTGTAATATCAGGCCTTTATCTTGCCTACAGAAGTTGTCTGACTATAAAAAAACACAAGGTAAAAATTATACAGGTATAATTGTATATAGTATACATTGTATACTATATACAATTATTGTATATATTACTGTATTGTATATATTACTGTATCTTGTCAAAAGAGACAAATTGCTCAACTTTCAGACAGTGAATCTAATTGTAGGAAGAAAAACCCACAAGTGTTAAAACAGGCAAAATTGTCAAAATATTACACCAGTATCTCCAGAGAAATCTACTCCATCAGTTCAACAGCTGAAACCCAAAATACAGTACTTTTTATTTCAGCTTCTGCCCAGCAGCTACTCTCACAAGTGTGCCAAAACTCAGCCCTTTCAATAAACAGCAATTCCTTGTGCTTCTGGTTTTGAACCCCAGCAGATGGAGCCATGGGTCTACTTTCTCAATAACTGCAAATATGAAAAAGCAAGTCTGTGCCTTTTACATTTCTTACTACCTTTGAGGCAAAATTTAGGAATTGAAATTATGTGTGAATTTTACCATTATCATAATTACATGTATACACAAAAGACAAGATATGTTTATTCAACACTGTAATGTGTAGGGGAGTGCAAACACTGTCTTCATAAATAAACAAACACACTACTACCTCTCAACACTTTCTAAACAAAGCTTCCCTAAAGCGGTTCTTAAACATGCAATTCCTAGAAATATTAAACAACATCTTCCACACGAGAAACAAAATTGAATTAGCTATCAAAGTTTAAAATGGGAGATGACATGACACACATAGCTGAAACGCCTCAAACCTTAAATCAGAGCAGAATATCAATAAGCATATGGAAGATTTTTAGGCTTCACTCATAGTTTAAGGATGATGATACATTTTCTTTATTACTTAGACCTGGGAACTGTACAATAAAGAAGAACACACAGGACTAAGATATTCATCTTACACTGCGAAAATCCCGCCTCCATCCCTCACAGGAGCACTACCATGCAGCAGGAGGCAAGGACCACATCACACAGCCAGTCTCTACAGACCAGCTGGCTCCAGCCTTACACAGAAATTAAATTTGCCCCAGGATACTACAAATACCCACAAAACTACATGAAAATAAATGGTTTTAATTGTTGGTGCGTCAACAGAAGTCCTGATGCAGCTGATACACTTGCAAGTAGTAGTCCTTTAGTCCATGGGGTAACATTATAGCCTGTGGCTCCCACCCAAATTGTTAAGCTTCCATCATCTGGATTCCAGCACTGCGCATTTAAGCATTACTGCTGTCAATAAAGTTCTAATATTATTTGTCTCTCTAGTATGTTTGTGACTTGGTTTTACCTGCACAGCTCCCAGAGGTCACTGTGTGTCATCAAGCCTGTCCATGAGCACAATGCAGGAGTCTAAAAAAGCCATTAACATCAGTTTACATTTAAAACAAAAGCAAACAAACACCAAATAAATACTCAGGGCTTTAGTGGTTACCAAGGACAATGTAACCAAATTAATAGGATCTTATTGAAAACACCAGCAAAGCCAAATGCCTGAACAATAGAAAGCACTAGCTAGGAAAGGGGGTTTTGAAACAATCTGGGTTTGCAAATTAAACGAGTGAAACTCTAATACATAACAGCTTCACTTGCTTTTGTGAATAACACTCTTCCCTCTTCCTTCCTTGTGCATGTAACCCTCGCAGCATGGTAGCATGGTACAGAGCTACAGAGTGTATTCTGTGGAACAGCAGCCACAGTCATCATTCTCACAGTCAAATTTTACAAGCTCCTACCATGTCCACGCCTGCTTGGAGGTTAGTTTTTCTGAACAGTTTTTATAAACAACTGGAGAGTACCTAACACAGGTTATGTATGTCTATATATGCACTTGTAAAATTCCACACTCATATTCCACTCTGTACTGAAAATGTAATTGGGCAACAAAAGCTTTTATGTATCTGGGAAAAAAAAAAAAAAAAGAAAAAAAACCAAAACAAACCACAAAAAGGACAACCCGCACACACAAAACAAAAAAAAAAAAAAAACCAAAAAAAAAAAAAAACAAGAACACAGAACACAGAATCCAACCACTGAGTTACCCTAAGGCAAGAGATGAGATTTCTTTCAGTTTCCTGCATTCTGCAGCCCAGGCCTATCTTTATTTTCACATACTCCCATGCTTTCAGGAAATGAGAGAGGAAACAAGCAGATAAATTTGCAATAAAGAAGTCTGAAGCTACACAAATACATCAAAAGTCCAACTCCCATTCTGACTGGTCTTGTACCAGTTGAAGACAGTGATTTCATATATCCATAACTGCTATTCCCAGTGTTGTGATTGAATTAGAAGTGCAATCATCATTCAAAGACAGTAACTGTAGGTAAGTTATCTAATATGTCCTCTTTTGACTTAAGTTAGCCAGAAGGCAAATGTTAGCATAAGTTACACACAACTCATTCTATCATTTATTATCACTGGGTATGTAAATTTATCCTACTTGTACCATGTGAACTGTGGCTGTACTAAAGGAGAACCAGGGTAACTGATCTTTAAAACCTAGTGGCCACAGACCTCCCACATTTGAGCCACCCCCATTTCAAATGTCTCTGTATCACAGCCAAGGTTATCTCAAAGCACTTCAGTATCATATACAAAATAATAGAAGAGTACCAATGTTATTCTTAGTCTTTACATAGACCCAGCAGCCAGCTGCTCTTCAGTAAGAACTGGAATAAGCTACAGCAAAAAACTGATTGTGTGAAGATAAACTTTCACCTATTCAACACTCAGACCTAAGAAAGGTCAGAAATGGGATATGGACTATACCACAGTGAAGAAGCAGTCCCATTCATGTTTTGTTGTGTTATGTACCTTTTCTAACGGAGGAGAAACCACTCCTCTCTCACCTCTGTCATTCATCTGGATTCTGAAGAAGTATAGAACGCATTTCTTACAACATCTGGTATTCACAATATTTAACAGTTTAATTAGAAACTGTTTACAAGTATAAGTAATTAGTTACAAGTATAAGTAATACCCTGGAAATGCAAGCATCAAAGAGCATGAGCTTGCCTTGTGATTCAAATGCCATGGCATCAGCTCCCCCAGTTATCCCCAAATATGCTTGCATACAATGAATTATTCACTTTTACCAAGTGAAGTGGACTTACTCAGATCCCTGAGTACACATGGAAATTATACCATGAAGGGACAAAGAGAAATGGACTAATTTTGAGACATCTTGGGTGGACATAGAGATAGCAGTCGGGGGACTGGGAAGGATTCAATATTATGCCATCCTTCTTCTCTCACATTTTTCTGTCCTCTCACCCCCCTTCTTAATGCCCACAATTGTGTTTTTACAGTGCTTAGGGATAGCAGAAAAGCAGGTTCAAACAACATTTTAAGGAAAATAATTATATTTGGACTTCACACTAGATAATAGTATTTAGTCAAACATAGGATGTGTTTATATATAAACAATTTGACTTTTGGCTGTGCTTTATTTTAACTAAAAGGGAAAAACAACCTACAAACACTTAAGGGTATTTTTTTTCTTTCATGAATGAAAAATAGGTGTGAGATGCCTACTAGAGCACATTGAAAAACAGCAGATCTAGTATTTGCCTCAGCCCAGGACATAAAGAGAGGAAGAGACTTCTTGCCAGCCATTTGCTCTGGAATTCAAGTGGAACAGATCACTGCTGCACAAGGCAGTTGGAATTCTCATGAGGAAAATACACAGAATAACACAGCCCTAGCTCTGTGCTGTTCAGTGCATAAAAATTGTTGCTAGAGTGAAGCAAAGCACCAATATTGGCTACTACTCCCAAAGGCATTCAAAGCATCTCTATCAGTGCTGCCTCCCCCCACCCCACCCAAAAAAAAAAAAAAAAAAAAAACCCCAACAAAAAAAAACCCACAAAAATAACCACACACCAAAAACAAACAGCTTCCTGAAAATATTCTGCTGTCTCACAAGACATCATAAGGGTCTCTAAAGCACAGTCCATTTGATCTGCACAGTTAGTAGTCCACTCAAGTTCAGCTTTAATGTGCTCCTTCTTAAATCTGCGTCTCTTGCTCATCTCAAGCAACCACCTCACAACTGTCTCAGCACGGTGCAGTCCCAGCAGAGCTGCAAGTCTTTGTTCAGTGCTTTCTCTCACTATTCCTCTTACCTTCCTGAATCACAGCTCCAATGTCAGCAGCAATTTACTTTTTATTATAAAGCTTCCTGCACGTTTCCCAGTCTGGCTCCTTTTCAGTCTCAAGTGCTGCCTGCCTCTGCTGTGTATATGGCAACCAGCGAATCAGTGACAACAAGGGTTGGGATCATTTATTACCTCTGTCACTGGTTCAGTGTGTGACCTTAACTGCATTAAAAAGGACCAAATCCTCATCTGCTGTAAATTCAACAGGCTCCAATGAAGTGGATCATGCTGATTTAAACCATTTGGCCTTTCATCCTTACAAGCCTCAATCATCCCATCTGTAATTCTTCATTAACTCTTGCAAAAGCAACACTTGGACATGCATGATCCAATCACTCCCAGCACACAAACTCATAATTTAAGCAGATCTAAGCAGGGTTACTCTTTTCTCTTTTTTTTCTTTTTTTTTTTATGCTGACCAAGGACAGAATCCCTTAATGGATTACAATAAAAATTACTAAAACCCTAATAAATTAATCATGCAGTTCTGAAGAGCCATACACCTGTGTTCCATTCCAGCTTCTCCTTACATGTCTGCTTAGAGCTACATTAAAAACAGAGCACTGAGACAGACATGGTTTATCTCAAATCCTCACAGCCAAAAAGGCAGGGTGCTAAAACTCTTACGAGGGATCCACTGTGTTCATGTCCCATGGAAGTCAAGAGCACCACTCAGATCTTGAAAGAAGCATGTGCTTTTGAGTGAAAGGATTTAAAAAATACTATGTATCTGTGGCTATTCTAATTCATGAAATAAAATGTGAAAACTTTGCCTAACACTAAGCAGTTTAATTTACAGACTGGCCTTCAATCAAGAAAAAGGTAATTTGAGTATATCACTGTTGCAGCTGTTGACTGCATTACCACAAAATAATATAACAGCTCTTTTCCAAGTTTCTCTAAGCTCAACACAAAAGAACAATTCCCAACTTATGCCTTGAAAGAAATCTGGTGATGCAAAATCAACTGATAACACACAGACTGAGGATTCAGATATTCAGATTGACTGAAAACTTCCAGGCAAGCTACTCCCAGCTTACTAACTTTAATGAAAGGGAATTACATTGATTCCTGTTCCCTGCAGTTTCTACCACACATAAGACGCGTGCCTCATGGGGATGAATATTAAGTACACTGCTAATTACCATCATCAACACTGTGTAATTCCATTATTTTAATTGCCAACTAACTGCTTACATTTCTTTGTATGCTAATGTACTCCACTGGACACTACTTATAAGAATACATTTTTAGGAATCAAACACACTACATTTAGAACTAAATCATGATACTTATTATGTTCTACCTAAGACTTCCATGAACCTTAGCAAAGACTCAGGCAAGACTCCTTTTGTTATAGTGAAATTATAATTATTTCCAGATTAAATTTATCACACTCATTTCCACCTGTCTTCTTGCTAATAAAAACAATGAAAGAGAAGAACACTCCAGACAACTCAATATATTCATATACTTAAATTCTAATTGCAAGTTGTTAATCAAACATTAAAACACAGTGGTTCACATTTCTGTAGCATTAAGTGAAGCACACTTGAATATAACCAAGTGCCACAGTAATGCCTGGAACCACATGTACAAGTTTACACACACAAAGTAAAGACCTGCATTTCGTTTTGAAAACTGAAGGTTAACAAAGTCTAAGCATAAAACTGAGCCCACAAAGCAAGCACAGAAAGAAATAAAAGAAATAAACTTATGTTGTTCTGTTCTTTTGAGAGTTTTAAAGCTTTTCTAAAAGTTTTTTATGCCTTCTGATGTTTATATATTTTTACTGATTTTTTTCACACTGTTCATGCAAATAATAATTGTTTTACATTCTTCTTTGTGGGTAGAGAGAATTGATGAACTGTTAGTTTGACCAGTGTGGTTGGATAAGTGACTATTTCATCCTCCAATCCATGGTCACTTTTTGATTATTCTATATATAGTAAAATCAGAAAATAAAATCTTTTTTTAGTTCTTTTTCTTCCATCTTTTACATAACATGCATCTGTAAGTTATTTCATATAGCAGTATAACAAACTTGAAAACTCAGAGCTGCCTAAAGAGAACAAAATCATCATGGAAGCTCCTAAGGATTCCAGAAAAAAATGAACGCTTAATTTAATTTCTTTCTCTGAATTTAAGAACCCAGTTATCTGGCACTTCACAGCCTGTTGTTCACAAGCCAACACAAACTTCCATTAATGTTAGTTTTCAACCACAGTTATACACAGAACAGTCAACAACAGGATGGAATATCACAGTTTCCATTTACTCCAGGTATTATATAAATATCCAAGTCTTTAAGTGGAAGAGTAACCAATTGACTCATAAGAACCTATCCCTCTCATCAGAATTACGATATCAGGAAGATTTTAACCTAATAGGTATTTTAACTTTATGTTTAGATTTTAGAGTCCTTAGATATGAAAAAAATTTTACTGTATGTTCCTGGATGTCTCTGGTGTGCTTTGTCACTGTTAACCACTGTACAGCTTCTAAAAGGCTTTAATCAGAATCCATCATTATGTCCAAGCGGGCATCATTTGCTCCCCTTCATCACCAAATATAACTCTCAAACCTAATCTGATTTCCTGAAACATCAGGGACATTGAGTGACAGCATTTTTATAGGAGTGGGTGCTTCCAGTCCTGAAAGTCCAATCAAATAATTAACTTCTTAGCAGGGTGCAATCTATTTGCCTTCTGCCTCCTGGCTAGGATGACAGAGAGGTAACTACTACACCATGCCTAGAAGTTTGGTAGGAAGACAAATTACTATTTCTTTACAACATGTTCCCTCACCTCTAAGCAACACAAATCTGTAGTCAATGTTTTGCCACCAACAATTTTAGCACATACAAAGGATCAACAAATACATAGAAACAGAAATTTGGACAGCAAGGATGCCAACAGGAATGGAGAAATGACAGCAGAAATAACCTCTAATGTCAATTCAGATTTGGAGACCTGCCTCCCAACAGGAGAGATGCCTATGGAGATACACGACTGCTCAGAAACTCAAGGAAGAAATTCAGCTCACCTCTCAACCTAGAGGAAGATATATGCCTAGAACAGGGAGTCAAAGAAAAAAATGGCAAAAATGCACAATCTATTTTAAAAGTTAATAAGAGACAAAAATTGAAAAGAGAAGTTTGGTCAAAAAAACACATTGGAATGAGAAAGAGTCCTAAAGTCTTCAGTTTGTTTTTTAGTTCCACTGAAAGATACATCACAGTATCTGACTCACTGCATAAGGAGTTTCTCTCAGAGCCAATCAAACTCAAGTGGAACTTAGAAAACAGATCTTCTAAACAAGCATGCTACAAGGTTCCATTTTTCTTGAGCTAACTCATAGATGTTAACTAATTCAGTTCTGCCAACCACTTAAGCACATGCTTGACTTTGAGAATAATCTCACCCCTATTCAGTAAAACACTTAAAAGCACACATTTCTTCTAAAACATAAGTGATCCCATTGACTTCAAATGGGACATAAGCACAATGCTAAGTGCTTTGCTGGATCAGTGCACAAAGACATAATTTAGCCCCCTTCACTAGATGAATTGGACATCCTGTGTCTTGCCATTTCATAACAAAAGACCAAAGAAAAGTAAAGCAAGCCTGAAAGGGTCAAATTAAGTATGTAGTTACTGTAACCCAAATTGTCCTGTTCTGAATGCTTTTTATGGTTATTGTGGAAGCTGAAATGAATTCTCAGTATGCTTTATACACTAAGAACAAATGAATGTGTTATTTTTCCAAATTTATGCACAAGCCTAATTGCTATGCAGGCACCATTAAGAAGATCTAAGAAATGCAAAACCAAGATACCATATGGTTCTCAGTTCCAAAAATCAGAAACATACGAGCAGATTTCATGCACTTGTGTGTGAACACAAAATTCAGATTAGAAGACAGCTCAATTCAGCAGGGCTCCAGCCTTGAATGTATTAAAGAGGTGTCAAAAAACAACTATGGATATTTCCCAATTACCTCAATAAGTAATCCATTTCCACAGTAATTGTTTAAAGGCTAATAATACCAGGTTTTAAAAAATTGATTCAGAGGGACATATTAGTTCATTCCTGCATGTATACTTACGAGATACCAACATTTGTATATCCCTGACCTCTGTTTCTACACAAATCTGGAATTTTGCTGATTTAGTTATGTTCTTTTGAGATAAGTGAGATGAGCAGTTTTCACATATTTCATTTTACACAAGCATATTTTGTCTGCTTTAGTCTGAACAAAGTTGCAGGGGAGAGATATCAGTAAACAGGAGGGAAAATTCAGGACATTAGGCTGTGCCATCTCAGTTACTACATCAGCACTCACAACTGTATAATTACAAGTTGACAGCTAAAAGTTTTGGATAGCTTTAAGTTTTAGCTCATGGCGGTGTCGAGTCATGACTTACTCCACCACACCTAAGCTTCAGTATTAAATAGCAGCAGAGCTGCCACACTCTCAAAGTTGCCTACAAATATCATAGGGCATATTGTAAATGCACTGTACACTCTCACAGCTGTTGCAAAAGCAGTAATTCAAGACCCATCTTTCTCCCTGGCCCTCAATGATCAAATACAAAACCCGCTCCTGGCAGTAAATATTATTCCCATTGCAGCTGGTTTTAAAGGCTTGCGTTGACACAGTCAATAATTTTAGCTGCTTCTGCTTAGGTGTATCTTGCTCACAGTGAAAAACGTCAGTCAGCTTTACTGCACCTGAAAGGGAAGCCAACAAATTAATCATTACAGTCAGTAACTCAATGTCCATACAGACACCACTAACCAGTCATGTCCCTCAAGGTCTCTACTAGGACCAGTGTTACAGAGTATCTTCATCCCTAACATAGACAGTGAAAGCAAGTGCAGCCTCCACAAGTCTGTGGATGACACCAAGAACAGCTCTAAAGTGGAAATATGTAGGTCTAGATTGAACATAAAGAAACTTTTTATGATGAGAGTGGTGAGACACTGGAACAAGTTGCTCAAAAAATGCTCCATCGCTGGAAGTGTTGAAGACAAAGGTGGGTTGGGCTTTGAGCAACATGGTCTAGTGGAAAGTATGCCTGCCCAGAGCAGTGGGATTGGAGCAAGGTCCCTTCCAACCCAAACCATTCTGTGAGTCTGCCCAACTGCCAGAGCTGCGGTGTTGAAAGGCACCTAAAAATGTCACCTGCACAAAGCCTGCTAAAGTAACTCTCCAAAGCAAGAGATCTTGCATACTAATGACAAATCTAAAATCTAGGTGAACCTCAAAGGTACCTCAAAACTGATTTTGGGATGAGTGGTGCTGGAGAAGGCCCTTAATGAGCAACATAAAAATGAGCCTGCACCACTGGTAAGATTCTGCACATCAGGAGGGAAATCCCCTTCTGTTTAGAACTGCTTAACACAGCTGTTGAACCAGGCCCTCCTACACTGCAGCACAACATGTGAATGTATTCCCAAAACACAGCCCATTTACATCTGATTACAGAAACACCTACTGATAGCCATATATTCTAATTTTCACGTCTCCCTTGGTTTTTTTGTTTGTTACATAATGAAACTTTCAAACCAGAACCAACAGGTAAATTAAGAGACTTTTAAGCCACTGATATTACCAACTTCTATGAATAAGAACTCTTACTACTAAACTAAATGAGTAACAGTGAATCTCTGCATATTTGCTCTCCTTGTATTTTCATTAATTTATTTTCCAAAAATGCTATGTTTTCCCCGATTATTCTTCCTTAGGAAAAGAAAAAAAGACAAAACTTTCTAACCAAAACACTCTGCCACTTGTAAAATACATGAGGAGGGAATGTTCTGTGAGAAGATGGGAACTGCAACCACAATTCAAAAGAGCAACATCACCTGAACTCCAACAGCAGTACTAAGATAAAGAATCTTATTTAGAAAACATAAAGCATGTTCTGAATCCTGGTAGAGTACACCTACTTGTAATTCTTGTGAGGATATAGATGGTATATACAGATAGCCAAAATACAGATAAGCATGAATGAGGAGCAAGCACACACTGTCTAGAAGCCACACCAGGAGGCTGAGTATATTAACACTTAATCTAGTAGCTCTTGTTAGACAACAGGTAGTCACTTGGCACTTGTAAATGTCACATTTAAGCAAGCATCCTGCTTGCAGACTCTCTAGGCACACTGTAAAAACACTGCTAACAAAATGACACAGAGAGCTGGAGTTAAAGTCCACAGAGGGGATATAATCAGAAGCAATGAAGGAGAGGTCAGTTCCTGGACAGCAAACTGCCAGATTCAGAGCCATTAAACCAGCCTTCTCCTTTAGCAGAGCAGGATATATTTTGCATGAAAGTTCTAGAACTTTAAAAGTTGCCAAGAAATTGAAATAGTGACAGCACTGTGCCATCCACCAGCTTGGATGAGATATTTAAAAACATCTGATGCACAGCAGCCTTAACGAGTCAGTTCTTGCTGAGATCTTCTGAAAAATCACAACTCTGTGCAAAGGGACAAACAAGACTTCTAAAAATCTACTATATCTGACTACAGCTTACAAACAATAGCAAAAAGATGCATAAGCTTCCTGAGATAATTTCCCAGAGTGTTACATTCAATGTCTTTATGCTCAGCGATGACAGACAATGACAACAGACGATGACAACAGCAAATCTCCCTCATTTTCTTCTGTCAAGAACATATGTCACAAAGGCAAGTACCACATGCAGGAGATGTCTAGGAAACGAGGCAATAATCTTCCTGCATCTGACAGCAACCAGACAATGCAACTTAGTAGAGTAAAACACTGAATAGAAATGAAGTCTTTTCTTAAAAAGAAAATGCTGCCACAAGAAGCTTCAAGATAGTTTTTCTATCTTAAGAGGTGATAAAAAATGTCTTATATATAAAAAAAAAAGGAGGAGGTTCTTATTTCAGAAGCCATGTATTATTTTGATTAGATCAATGCTTGTAGGTCCTAAGTCACCCTATTTATTTAATCACACTCACTTTTAAGAAAATATGTTCAACACTTGAATAGGCTTTCAATTCAAATACAAAACAAATCTGAACAAGCAAAGGTGATGGAAGAAATCAAAAGCACAGCACAGAAACTTAGGGGCTTTGTGACAGTATAAAGTTTTCTAGTATGGTTCTAAAATAGTCTAATAAAAATACAGATTACACATTACATAGATCTCTGATTAAAGTCAGTAGAAATCGGTTTTCCTTCTCCTGCCTTGACTCTAGTGATACTTTTTTAGTTAGCCACAGCCTCTTCTTTCACGCTAACATTAAGTTTTTACTCATCATTTATAATTCAAATGAGGATTTCTTAGGTCTTCCATAGTCAAGCAAAAGGCTTAACAAAATAAAGGAAATTTTTTTTGTTGAGCACACTTGTTGGTCTTAATTTTCCTATACACATTCACTGAGTACCCTAAGGAAATAGAGTATCACTATTCTTTGTCTTCCTCTTGGTGACTTTTGCCATTTCCTACCAAATCTACTGTGCAAATTACAGTCCCTGAGGAATTCCAAAGTGTTCCATCACACATGCTTCTAAAGGGTTTGTCTACATTGTTTATTTAATGCCTAATTATCAAATCAATTTTTAAAAATTATTGTAGTTGTTTTACATGTATGAAATTCTAAATTTTTATTAATGTTTTTGAAAGACCATGTATCATACCTGTGTCTCTCTCTTTCTGTCTTCAACCCAGCTGCAAATTGGATGGAGTTCTTTAATTTCCATACCATGTGGAAAATTACACTACAGCTGCATTACTTTTCCCTTAATAATATCAATAAAATTAACACCTCTGCCTTAGTCCTAAATTCCTATCAAGAAGGGCAGAGATTGCACTCTCTATTACCTCTTAAGATCATAAGTGCTCTAATAATTATGTCAAGGGTTAGAGCATTTTTTGACTGTGAGCCAAAGGCCACTCTGCAAAATATTCCGATGTGTCGCAGTTTTGGAGGCCGGCACTCGACTGAACGCACTGAAGTTCATGTGACAACTGCCAAAGTTTATTGATGGGCACTCTCTTTCATAGGGGCTTCAAATGTCCCATGCTTACACACTTGATTGAGGCTGGTTGAGGTGAGGTCTGTTATGGCCAATTTATCTATCACAATGATGCATTCTCTTTCAGCCTCTTTTTTGGAATCCTATCACAAACAATTTCAGAAGGCACAGCCAGCTGAAAAATAGGTGTACCTATTAAAATAGGTGTACCCAGCAGCCTTACAAGTTACTTTCCCTTTATTATGTACATGGCATAAATATAAACATACAGTTCTTCATCCTGCTGAAATGGTATATATATATATATTCCCTCAGATTCCTACGGTCAGGCTCAATGTCTCTCTTAGCTTTTTCTCTGATTTAAAGCAATAGGGCAGGCTTTCCTCAAGTCCAGACTCCAGCTGACTGCTTTTGTGCTCTGTCTCATCCTCGACTCAGAACTCTTTGAGTTCTTCACAACAAAAGTCTGGCAAAACAGACAGGTACGACATGCACAAGCCGGGTATGATGGACAGATCTCTGCACAGGCACTCTCTCCCCCAGCAGCCTTGGCCTTTTCAGCCGTCCTGCCTGGGCCGTGCGCACATCGGATGTGCCTCCCCAGGACCTGGAGCAGCAATGCCTGGGCACAGGGAGCCAGTCCTCCTGTGCCCAGCTGGCTGTCACCTGGAGGTCCTGGCAAGTGGCCTGCTGGAGCAGCTCAGTGGAGTTTGGCTCATCCCTGCCTTTGCAGGAAAGCCAGGAGACACTCGGGAGCGCTGAGCGACAGGGCTCAGCCGGGTGGGGATGGTGCCAGGCGGCTGCGAGCCAGGACCCGCCATGGCCTTGGGCCAACAACATGCAGGGCAAGGGCTGAGCGTGCAAGAAAAGCTTGGGCAGGCACCAAAGCTCCTCTGCCTCCTTCTCAGCCCTTTGCCCCATCCCACAAGGCAGAGGTGGGTCTCAGCAACTGCACAGGAAACCAGGATAGGCTGACAAACAATACAGAGCCTGCCTGAAGTCTTTTCCACATGATCTGCTGCCTTGGTCAGCCCAGCCAGGCATGAATTTGTCCAAGAGGGGCCAAGCCCAGACAGAAAGTTCTCTGCCCTTTGAGACCATGCTGCCCCTTCCTTGTGCCTTCCATGACATGGACCAGACACCCTCAGCTTCTCCAGGAACATGCTGCCAGGGTGATTGCTCCTGCAGGAACTATGAACTATCTGGCTTAAGGAAAACCCTGACTTGGCGAAGATGTACCTAAGGCACCTGCGCCATTGCTACCTGGAGGGAGACATTCTCCATAGACAAAAAAAAAGGTGGAAAGACTAGGAAGAGAAAGACATTTCTCTACTTGACATACATTCACAGCTCCAGCAAGGCTTGGGGTTGGGGGCAGGACATTGCAAGCAAGGTCACAGATACTACAACTGTCTTTGACCAACTTCTAGCCAATTTAAGCATTACTACAAATCAATACAGGGATGTGGGAACCCATCACTGAGACTTCCTACTGTGGATAAGGAAAACTCATCCAACTCCTGCTCAAGAGAGAGGATACAGAAGTTATAACCACAGGGTACCCTATGGTTTTACCTGTGAGACCACAGAGAAGATGTGAGCAACTGGGATGGAAAACTTACCCCAACCCTAAAGACATAGGTACATGAATTGCAGGGGAAAACAACCAGAAATGGGAGTTCCTTCAGGAAAGCTGCTGCTACTCCAGTCTGCAGTGGGCAATTTCCTAGGCAGAGAGGTAAAGCTGACTTTACTCTTGCTCCTATGGAAAGAAATTCTAATCCATTTCTACAAGTTGTAAGTGAAGGATCCTATGCTGAGTATTAGAGGGGTCCAGCCTCCTGCCAAGAGGATATAAGGGACAGCTGGATTTACTGGACTCTGTGGATCCAGTGGCTTGGAACATCAGAAACACAGGAGTACAAGGCTCTAGCAGATACCAGCACAAAGGACCGTGACAGCATTGAATGATCCAGTGGGATTGTTGTATAGCTGCTTTGGAGACAAAGGAAATTAAACAGCTGCCCATCTTGCCTGGTCTCTCAAGGACCCTCATCTTATGGGATTAATGAAGGTTGAAGGACCACAGGTACTGATCTCTACCATAAAAGTGCATCAGCAGCAATGTCACATCAACCAAGACTCCATGCTTCTGCTGCATAAACTGAGTCACCAACTGGATCACCAAAGAGTCATTAGTAGGAACTGCTTACCCTTTTAACAGCTCCATATGACCAGTGGGACAGTCTAATGAAGAATGGCAATTAACATAGATTATTGTGACATGATTAAAACTGCTGTTGTACCAGACATACTTCAACACAGTCAAAGGCAGCCCAGTGGTGTACCAAAACCTGTACCACTAATGTTTCTCAATTCCTTGGTCAATAGAGCTCACTTGCACTTGGAGGGGTGCCCAGTATACCCGGAATCCCCCACCCCTGGGGGAGAGACACAGCTCTATCATCTGCCATGGACCAATCCAGGCTGCACTGGAACAAGGAGAAGCTCAGGGAACACCTGCAGTAAATTGATGACACCATCATGTGGGCTAATACAGAAGAAGATGCTTCTTTTTGAGAAACAGAAAAAATACCTCAAATATTTCTGAAAGCTGATTCTGCCATTAAACAAAGTAAGGTCAAGAGATCTGCACAGGAATAAAATGTTAAGACAGTTTGTTAGATCCCAATGGGTATGATCAACAAAACCACATCTGCATATCTACCAAGTAGTAAGAAACACACACACAAGCTTTCTTAGGCATTGTAGGTTTCCAAAAATTACACATTCCAAATGACTGTCTGATTGCCAGCTCTCTCTATCCAGTGACCCAGAACAAGAACCATTTCATACAGGGCTCTGAGCAACAACAAGCCTTCAAACAAATCAAACAGGTGACAGTTCATGCAGCAGCCCTTGGACCAGCCTAGACAGAACATGATGTAAAAAGCAGACAATAGTCAGGAGAACCAACCTTCCTGGAGCCTCTGGCAGAAAGCACCAGGGGAGACTGGAGGTCAGCAGCTAGGGATTTGGAGTCAGGAACACAGAGGATCTGAATCCTGCTAAACTCCAAATGAAAAAATACTGCCAGAAAAAAAGTGTTTTGAGTTTTGTTAAGTGTACTGTGCTAACAAGGAAAACAAAGTACTTAAGTATATGAAAGCAGGTTATTCCAGCTGAAAAAAATGAGACACCACTTCTTCAATAAATGACTTTAAAGACAGCGGTTTTATACCTGTAAGAGAGCTGATAACCTTCAAATTTGAAGCCTAGGAGCTTTATTTTTTCATCAAATAAAGTGAATTATATTCAGAAGAAAAGAGATGGAAGAAAAAGAGATGTGTCTCAGCCACAGCTGCAAAAAATGTAGGGCAAGGCAAAAGTCAACAGATGCCTGTCATAAAAATCACAGAATATCCTGAGTTAGAAAGAATCCACAAGGACCATGGATCCAACTCCTGGCCTGCCCCAAGGACAACCCCAAGAATGACACCATGTGTCTTTAGCAGAGAGGAAAGTTAATGACAGCAACTTTATCACCCTCACAACTTCATTTTTAACAAAACAGACCTTCATTAAACTGCATTCCCTTCTAGTAGTGGTCAGAGTTAAACCTCTGCAGGGACAGGATTTCGTATTTAAATCTAATAGAAAGTAAGCATAGAGCAGCAGCACATTATTTATATATTTCTTGCACTTTTAATTCCTCAAAGGACATCAGAGAGGTTGGATAAGGGAAACAAACTCCAAACTTTAAAGAAGTAAAAAATTATTATTCTATGAATGCAGCTGTAGACAGCTTCAGAAAAACAGAGGTAGCGAAGAACAACTTCCCTTAATTTTGGTGAATCTTATAACTGGATAACTCAAAAATGAGGTCAACATCCCTAGAGGCAGTTTCAGGAAGGTCCAGAGCAAAAAAGACTAACAGCACGGCATTTCCTTTGGAAAAGGTTTGGAATGGTGTCAGGAACTACAACAAAGTGAGAATGACTTGCAGTGGCTGCTACTTGAGCTCAAATATAAAAAGCAAGTCCAACTGATAAGATGTGCTGAATGCTAAACTTAATGACTGCCTTCATAGAGAAAATAATACCTCAGCTTCACCACCAGAACTACAGTTTGTATCCCAGGAAAGTACAGAATATTAATGCAACTCACTCTGTTTTGATCACTCAACCAGATCATCAAGAAGTAACACTGAATAAAGGAAGGATTGTTTTATTTTATTTTACTCTCAGAAGACACTTTGAAAAATAATGCAGTGACCCAATAAGGCAAAGTAATCCAAGAGGCAATAAATAAATCTATAAATCTATTACAAGTTTGTCTGTGTACAAAATACCTGCCATTTGTCCCTGTTTACTGTACTCTTTATAACTTTGCATAACAAAGAAATGAGTCTTCAGCCTTGACTCATCCTCAATTATATAAGGGACAGAGATCAAACATCAGCCTGCAATATCACTACCAAGAAAAGATCTGACAATTATTGACTGGCTTAAGCAGAATTAAAGGGGAAAAAAAACCCAGGTCATGAAATTCTAATGAACTGTAAATAAACAGTAGAAAGAGGCAACAATACTTTGCAGGGAACAGATCAAGTTTCACACTTGACAAAAAAAAAAAAAAAAAGCTTTTACAGTCATAAAATAATCAATAAAAACTAAGTGTTTTGCTTTCCTTAAAGCTTTGCTGCTACTTTCAGGAACTTAAGAAACAAAGTCCCATAAGCCTACATATCTCTCCAGCAAAGGGCAATGCAAGATGATCATGAGTTTTCCAGTGAAGGAAATATTATATACATTTCTACACATTACACTCATATTGGTATTTTTCCATAGACCTGTAAGGCTGAATTGAAAAAAGGAAGTTAATACATTTCTCAGGAGGCTATAAAGGTTAACATACTATTCACAACAGGATCCCTTTTAAAGAACATGACCAGAAAAAAACAATTTTAACTGATACTTTTAAAACATATCCTATTAGAGCCAGTAAATCCACTTCCTAAAGTAAGGTTGATTTCAGTGAACTTTTAATTCAGATTATATTATTCAGACTTTAAGCATGAGCTGATATAGCAAAATTTGCAGTGGAAACTTGTCATTTTCCCCTGGTTTAATTATCTTGCACCCTGGTCTTGACATAACTTTATACCTACCTTATGGTTTTAGAAAGCAAGCTCCTTCTATCAGTAGAGAATACTAGAATGAATACCTTTAGAAAGAATACCTTGATTATTGAAATATAAAGTATTCAAAAGAGTTAAAGAGAGTGAGGAGCCAATGTCTTTGAGCACTGCCTTCAAGGTGGCACTTTGTCATTTACCAGATGCCATGCCCTTGGCAGCTCCCCATCGACCCTGCAGCTGTGGCTGTCTCAACAGACACATCAGTCTTCAAGACACCAGCGGTGCCCCCTGCATTTCTGTGGTGCCTGGTGTGATCCTGGGGAAGCCACCTAGTCATCCAAGCATTAAAATGCATAATGCTTTCAGGGTTACTGGAGAGATGTAAGGAAACGCCTACATAAGAGCTCTAAAATCTTTAAGTGATAAGACTTTCTGAAACAAATAGGCACAGCAAAGTGGGGACAAATTGCAACACAAAGAAATTGCCTTAGAAATGCCAAAGTTTCATTATTTTAGTATTATCCCAAACATTCAAGTGGGAAAGTTCCATTGCTAAATGTTAGACTGTACATCTGCTGCTTGCTGAGAACATATGGCACAATTGTAATAGGAACTGCTGTCTAAGGGAATTCAGCACTTCTTTTGAGAAGCACTTACATTGTTCATTGTCTTTCATTAACCACATACAAGTTGCTCTGCCGTTCATAAAATCATAAAATGGGTTAAAGGAGACCTTAAATGTAATCTAGTTCCAACATCCATGGACCAGGACACTTTCCACTAGACCAGGCTGCTCAGAGCTCCATCCAGCCAGGCCTTGAACACTTCCAGGGATGGGTCATTCACAGCTGCTCCAGGCAACCTGGTGCAGTATCTCACAACCTTCACACTGAGAAATTTCCTCCTAATATCTAATCTAAGTCTACTTTCTTTCAGTTTGAAGCCTTTTACCCCTTCTCCTACCCCTACATGCCCCCGTAAAAAGTCCCTCTCTGGCTTTCTTGTAGGTCCCCTGCGGGATATTGGACGATGCTATATTATCTCAGCCTTCTCTTCTCCAGGCTGAACAAACCCAACTCAGCACGAGTGGGAGAAGTGCTCCAGCCCTCTGATCATCTTTGTCACCTCCTTTGGACATGCTGTAACAGGACGAGGTCCTTCTTGTGTTTGAGGCTACAGAGTTGATGCAGCACTGCAGGTGGGTCTCAATGAAGCAGAGGGGCAGAGTCCTCTCCTTCACCCTGCTGGTTGTGGTATTTGTGATGAAGTCCAGGATACAACCAGACTGCAAGCACACATTGACAGGTCACGTCCAACCTCTCATGCACCAGCACCCCAAAATCTTTCTCTTCAGGGCTGCTCTGTCCATTCTCCACTCATTGCATATCAGGACTGGGGCACATATTTGCATAGTCCTGGTTTGAACTGTTCTATATTATGCATCTGTATTTTTTTTTCTTTTCTAAATATGTAGCTAGGATGCAAAGTCACTCAACAGATCAAATTATTCAGAAGTAAAGAATATCTCTCATTTCAGGCTCAACTCCAGAGCAAGTAAGCATTTTCAGAATTATCTTTGTTTTGATAATTTTTTTTAAGAGTCCCCAGGTGACAGCATCAGACTTGCAATCTGTTCTGGAAGTTTACACCAATCTCTGTAAGTAAAATAAGCCCATAAAAAAACCTTCTAGGTAATTTCTGTTAGATTAATCAATTTGAAATGTATAGGTAAGTGTCCACAATTTCACATTTACTTGAATTTCTTATTACTCCAATTCTGGACCAACACCCACTCTTCACCAAACAAAACACTCCTGTGTGTAATTGAGCAGATGAATTGTCTAATCTGACACAAAAGAGAGTGGAAATATTGGACACTATGGATTAGTCCTATTGTCCTTTATCTGCCTTCAGCAGATAAAATGGATATTCAGCATCTTACTGATGGAAGACTTCTGTTTTCCTTACATTCTTGCAATGAATTGCAAAATCCATGTTTTCCTCTTATTCGGCTTTGACAAATTAGCAGTCTGAATTTGCCAAGCACTGGGATTTGGTATTCCACGCTTTATTGAATGAGGAAGTCATTAACAGATCAAAGCTCAGATGCTGGTGTGCCCGTTCAAAGTTATTTGCATTCTTATGCAAATACTTTTCAGGCACTTTCACACACTCACTCCTGGCTGTTATGGAGATACCATATACAGGGAAATATTTGCAATATTCAGGCCAATGGGTTATATTAACCATAATGGTCTTAGCTTTATGGATTCTGACTGCAGCTTTAAGAGTCTTCATTTATAAGGAGGATCTGAAGAAAATGACAAACAAAATGCTGACACACCCATGATATGGAGAAAACAACTAATGACTCAGACGTGAAACTTTGTTCAGGAAGATGACTGAATACAAGAGGCAAAATATATAGGAATTTTAAACACAAAATACAAGGAAAGTGAGGTTTAGGCACATAGTAACTAAAAATGGAGGTGGGACCAAACTATCAAAGTACTACTTAAGATACACAGGAGATAGGTGTGGACAGACAATTCAGATTATATTGAAAATGTAATCATAGTTATTTAATCGAAGAAAGTACTACAGATAGCCCATTACAGCCAAACACAAAACTTTCAGTCCACAAAAACCAAAGGATTCCTGGGAATAGCCACACCAAAGATACGGCTAAAAAAAAAAACTCCAGGACCCTAACACCAGCCTTACTGCAGCTAATTTTAAGCTATTACACATATATGTACTTGCAATGCATGAATCTGTTCTTTAATCCAGACCAGCTGAAGTTACATGGAAAAAGCAAATCATCCAAGTGCTAACCCTGCCCCTAACCACCCAGCTCATATATGCCATCTGCAATCAATACAGGCCTTATGAAAGAACAAATTTGATTGAAAGAAGAGGTGAATCCATATTTTTTTTACTCTGTTCCCACAACTCCTGCTCTGGCCTTATTGTCTTTAGGACAGTAGTTCATGTTGTGTGACATTTCCAAGCTGGGGACATCAGCACAAGGCACACACCTGCATGGCTGCCCCAATCTGGCCCTGACCCCTGACAACAAAACTCTCTCACACTATATCCGGGGACCTGCTCCAAAATCCCCAGTTTCAGTCTTTAACATCTAAAAGACCTCTAAAAGCTTCCCAAGTGAATAGCCAAAATGACAACTATAATCCTCAAGCTCTAGCAGAAATGACCAGAGCACAAACACAGGCTTCCCTCTGCAGTTTCCAAAGCTGAGAACACCAGGCAGCACAGTGAGCTTCTGGAAAGGCAGCAAATGCAGAATGCACTGTACCAAGGCAAAAGCAATGCCTCAAGACACAAATTCCAGGGCAATGTGGACTGTGTACAGATGACAGCAGTATAACGTAACATTATATTCAGCTTATACCATTCCTCTGGAGCTTATGAAAATACCAAATCTCAGTGCTGTGTACAGGAGCGCTGAAATACATAAGGCAGATCAAGTGAGAGATTTAGATTTTATAAAATGTCTTCTCTGTCTTTTTATTCAACTAAGACCATTTAACAGTTTCCAAAGTTACTGTTACTAGACATAAGTAACAATGTTAAATGAGAGAAGAAAAGACTTGTAAGGTTGACCAGGAATACTTACTTGAGTTAATTTAGGAATGAGCTATAAAGGAGCACAATATCTGAGAGGAACCATTTCCAAAGCAAAACTAGAAGAGTAAATCGAAACAATTTCTTGATGCTCTCTTTTGGGCTACATGAAATATTTTGTGTCTTCATTTGAGGGAGACAGAAATACTCAAGAGAAATAAAAACCCAAAGACAAGCTCCTATTCTGATAACCTCACTTTAAACTGGATGGGAACTGCCATGGGAAAAGCCAAATGGAAAGTGTTTAATTAATTTGGTTAATAAACAGCCAATTCAACTTCTGAGAATATATTTCCTCATTCTTATATGAGGAAGGAATAAATATTTATTGTCCTGACCAATGTCTGAGCGTAACAGGCCAGGCGCAGTGATGGCACAAAGACGTCAAGGGCTACAATGTTCCCAGGGGAGGATGGCCACAACTGTGTCACAAGAAGATGACACCTCAGCTGAAATGACACCTCAGCTGAAATGACATCAACCTGACAGGATTCAGTTTCACCTGTAAACACAGCACACAGCTCACAGACAGAACTGCCCAAGGCACAAAAGGTCCCACAATAACAGAGTGCACAACTCATACTAAGTTATACAAGGAAGGACAGATTATACCCAATGATAATTTTTTTTGCCCATCTTTTTTACCCACATCATTTAACATTAATATGGCTTTACATCACTGTCACTTTGAAATCTGGAGAAGCTTTGTTTTGTGGCCAGGCTTTGCTGGACTCCACCTGAAATACAGATGTTCATTATGCATTACCACAATGGCCTGTCTGCTGATTAGGTGACAAAAGAAGTGGGTTTCTGCAATATCTTTGTTTAATGCTGGTTTTATCAATAGGCTGCAACTAGCATCCATCACAACCATCAATACAGGAGAAACATAGAAACATCAAGAAAACTGCACAGCACCTGTCTGTTAGTGGTTGTAGGGCACAGCGTAGCTTTCAATTTGATATCTCTGTTATTTTGGTCACATTTCTATCAAAGCACTAGAAATGAGTGACTGCTATCAAATTGTGCAGGCATCCACAGCCCTTAGCACTTAAAAAACAATACTGCTATTTAGGTTAGCAACAAGGAACTGCATACTGTGCCCCTGGGCCAGACTCCAGCATAGCCACCACTTCCCTGATGGTTTTTACAACAGCATAAATATGGGTGCAAGTCAAAGGCAGCTTGTGGATACTTCAGAGGGCTCCTCAAGACTTGACCTGAAGAAGCAGCTGTCTATGAGAATGCAGCCTATGGCTTCAGGCCTTGCACCTTTATTAAGTGTTTCCCAATCATTATTTCTCCCAAATGAACGCTAGCAGCAAAGGACATGTGGTAGCATCAAAACCAGAGAGTGGTCTTTTTGTCACTTAATAACAAAGAAAACGAGACTCTGTACTATGAGCCATTTTAATGAATCCACCTGCAAAAACCAATAAGTTCCTTTCCCCTCCAAGAAAGCCAAAGAAATTGTTTCAGTTAGTACTTAACTGCTTACCCACAAAAAATAAATAGAATTTAGATTTTTTTTTTTTTTTACTAATGAAGTATATGTCAATTAAAATCTTGTAAGTACTGTAGAACAAATAAAACTGATTTATTAAATATTGGTCAAGACTTCTTTATTTTTCCTGACACTACAATACTTCAAAAATAAAACTGAAGTTAATTTTATACAATTATACAAGTGTTACTGAACCACAGTATGTCTTAGCAGCAAAGTGATCAATATGACCAGTTAAAGAGTCTTCTGAAAAGCTGTTATTTTTAGGAGAATTACCTCCTTGAACACACACAAATACTATCATAACTTACCTCAAATTCCTTTACCACACAAAATTATTCTAAAAAGGTATTTTTTCAGATCATATTGAAAGTATGTTTTTTAAAAATCACAGAAAAACAAAAAAGTTTGTCTTTAGAAGCCATCTTTTTTATCTTTTTCTTGCTCTGAAAGTCATGTTGCAGATGAATCTAATAATTAAAGCCCAATTAAATAAACTCTGAGATGGATAATGACAATAGAGGTTTCATCACTAGCCCAACATGAAATATTTTTAGAAACAAAGAAACAGAATCGCTAATAATCACATATAAAAGTACTCGTTCATAAATGCATTTTTAAGTGGTAACTAAACTAATTCAGAAATATCCATAGTAATTATCAGGTACTGTATTGGCAATGTGTTCATCAGCCAGAAAATCTCCAAATATGAGCCATTTCTGGAGACTCAAAATAACCATGGTTCACCTACCTACATGTAACCCAGTGCTCACTTCTGGATGGCCACTCACAGAGAAAAGGATTTCTTCCACAGATGAACTGTCAGCACTGGACATTCAAGGCCAGTTCATGGCCCTTGTTCTCACCAAGTTCAACTTCATTAATTGTTTTCTGTAGTCTAAAGTAAACAAGTTGAGGAAGTGTTTTAGTACTGATGGAGCAGAATGGAAAATGGGCGGATCTTGATAAATCATTGGTGCATGATCTTCCACACTGTGTGGGCAAGCATTGCTAGCAAGACTTTGCCACTATAACCTATGCATAAATGAAACACCAATGCTTCAAACTAAAGTTTGCTGTAAAGCTATTTTTAGCAAAAAAGAATAACTACCATTCTTAACAGTGCTAATACTTCCTCTATTGCCACGAACAACAGTGGCTGTTATCTAGTCTAAGAATGAAATGCTTTTTTCTTTTAAAGAAGCAGAAATAACTGCAAACGCACTGAGATATCTTAGTGCACTTTCTGTACAGCTGTAATGATAGCAAGACAGTTTCACACATTAGCTGATGTGCTTATTGAAAAGAGCAGATGCATGTCCCCCTTGAATAGCATTACACCACATTTCCACTCAGAAAGGGATTTTTGTAAGCCTGGGTTCGACAGCTGACACAGCAGCTCAAAAACTTGGGTGCTGCCTTATTATTACAGGTTCTATTATAATCACTGTAATTAAAGAACTGACAGCATTTTCATTATGAATTCTTATCCAGGGGTTAATAATTGAGCTGTAAAATTTGCTTTGGGACGGAATTTTGCATCTATCACAGAATGACTAGGCTGGAAGAGACCTTCAACATCATCGAGTCCAACCCATGCCCTAACACCTCAACTAAACCATAGACCAAGTGCCACATCCAGTCTTTTTTTAAACGCATCCAAGGATGGTGACTCCACCACCTCCCTGGGCAGATCACTCCAGCACTTTATCACTTTTTCCATAAAATCTTTTTCCTAATATCCAACCTATATTTCCCTTGGCGCAGCTTAAGACTCCGTCCTCTAGTTCTGTCAGTAGGTATGAATACCTTTCTCATTGCATGGAAGAAAAAGAATCTGGGGTTTTTCCACTTTTCTCCGAATACAGACAATTAATAATTGCATTTATAATGCCTAAAAACATCTAAAAGCATTCTGAACTACCATGCCTATAACAATAGAGAAGCCCTTCCAGATATTTTTAAGAAAATTATTCAATAAAAATGTCTCATTTTGGTTTTGTGGACATAAGATGGACAAGAGATTTATGAGATACGGAGTCCAGCCAGTGGACTCACTTGTGTCTTTAGGCAGGTAATGTCTCTGTGATCACCTTCCCTGTCTCTGGAAGGAGAATAATGGGTGTAATGATCTGCACATGAAACACACTCACTGAAACCTCAGAACACGCTGTGTAGCTGACATGTCATTTTTAATATAATATATGACTGCTGACCCTTGCACATCTGCAGACCTTATATTCTTTCACATGGATCCACATAGATCTTGTTTGTGTGACAAGTCAGGCCACCTACTGATGCCAACTTCATAAATACACTTGTCCCATATAATCACTGAGGGCTATTATCAAGAGTTTCTAGATCCTGACTATATCTGAATGTTGAAGGCTTAATTTCAGGAGTCTAGAGAGCTTAACAAGAATACTTACCCACTTAACTGTAAACAGATTTTTTTCTAAGCTGTGTAATCAATCATGAAAATATGTGAACGAAGCGTTAGCTTACTCCAATATTTCAAAACTTACTACTGCTGGTACTACCTTTTGCCATCTCCCTCCACATACCTCATCAAAAATCTGTGTTGAAATGATGTGAAAACTCATCTTTTTAAACTCTAAAGAACCTCTCAAAAACAGAATCCCTCATCCATGTAAGGTAAATCAACAAAAGAAGAACTCTTGGAAGTAGTACCATTAGAAGAACAGCCCTACTTTCAAAACTCTGAATAAATGAACTCTACTAGGCACAGGTATATCTCTTTCCTGAGGGTTTTTAAACAGAAAGATTCACATCAACAGACATGAAGTCATGACATCAATAGAATTTCAAAGCAGTTTGCAAACAGAGATATTGCAGTTATCAGTCTCTTCAACATTATATTTTCTCTGCTTGCCTTGATTCACAGTCATTGAGGATTGTGGTATCATTATCCACAGCTAATACTGACCAGAATAAAGCACTGCTATAGCTGTACAGGGAAAAAAAAAGCTTTAGGCTTTAATCCTCTGACACTATGTTCACAATCATTATTACTTCCACTACTAATTCTCTAAGGCTGTAATAGTATCCTTAAAAACATTAAAAAGCTGCTCCGTAAGTATTTAAGACATGAGCTAAATTACAGCAGAAATCAGAACAAGTGAAATAGCTGAAATTAATACTTCATTGTACCAGTATGACTTATAATGTACACATGTTCTCCCTCTTCAGCTATAAAAATACAGGATATGTTTTTAATGGTATTGGCTTTAACGTCAGGAAACATTAAAAATTGCCATTGCACCAGTACTAGAATTACATTACTCCTTCAAATAAACCCAAATAAGAAAAAAGAAGTCCTTGTTCTCCTGCAGGTAAGTGGCACCAACACAATCTCAAACTGGCAACATAATTTCTTGCTGACATCATTAGTGTCTGTCTCCCTCTACCTGCTTTAATGCTATTAGTTTACAAAGTTTACCAAACACTAGAGTTCATATTATAATCAAACAAGGTGAGCCAGTGATTGGCAAGCAACAAAGAGCTTCCAAGAAAAACTATTACCAAGAAAACACACCTAGAAATAACTGTGCAAGGTCAGATGAGTACATTTTATCACAGTTTTAAAGAATGTTTCAGGCAGAGAGAAATTAAAAATGTTTAAAAAATAAACAAACAAACAAAAAAACAACCACAAGCAAAAAACCCCAACAAACACATTAAAAAAACCCCACCACAGCCCCCAAAAAAGCCCCAAATCCAACAATAACACAAGCTCAAAGTGCTGGTTTTAGAACTACATTGTAAAATCCTCATCCATCTAAAGACCTCTCAGAATTTTTTCATACAAATACTGTGGTAGTTTGTAGGTGTTCTCTAAGCCACACGCTCATCTTACACACACTGACATTACAGAAGGATAAACAGAAACAAAAGATACAAGGTTTTTCACTGACAGTCAAACATCAAAACCCACAAACATGGTAATTTTTAGAATAAAATTTGTTCATTTTTAAAAGTAAGTTAAAAAGAGTATGCGTACATGTCTGTGTCGTTCTCCAAATAAATTTACTCCCTATACAGCAAAGTACATGAAAACCTCAATTCTTCAGTACCTTCTTTCTTCAAAAACTGGTAAGAGTTTGCTGAATCTTATGGAAGGAGCTCAAAGTTCAGACAGCTCGTTTAGCCTGTTACAAACCTCACTACCAAATTACAGCTGCAGTTGGAATGAAGGAATGAGTAAATATGTACTGCTTTGTCTTTCCCATAAGCAAATAAGGTAAGAGGTTCATGTCCCCAAAATCAATATTGATAAAGAAAATCCATATCAGTAAAGAAAGTTAATACCCTGTTTATTTAACCAGGTGAAAATTTACTGCATCTTCCTTTCTTGACTGAAAGAAAATAAACCAATTATTTGCAGAATGAGTTACCTTTAACTGCCAGTAGTCAGCTGCTAAATTTTGTACACTGCTTCACTCTCTCTTAGTAAACACACAGATGTGTAAACTGCATACTTCTACAAATGGCAACTACTCAGCTGTCCCAAAGAAGCCAATTCCGTACAGCAAAGTCTTATTCTACCTCAAGTAAGAAAAAAGAGTAAAGACCCTCAAAGTTCTACTGTAAACACTGTCATATGATACTCATTCAAGTTAAAAATTCTTGTGAGACAATGAAATAACTTTTGAACTACATGGCTTCTGAACTAAATTACTTTAGAACTACAAGTGTTAAGCAGACTGTCATAGGATTTACTTTAAAATTTAGCAGAATAAGATAGTATACAAAGAAGTAAAATAATTGCAATCTAAATGACAGTCATGGAAAAAATTCCTAGAATCAGTTTTAGATTTAAATATAATTTTAAATATACAAATAAATGAAGAAGCAAGACACGGAAAATTATGCTACTTCATTTCTGGTTCACACACTTCATTTTTTAGAGGTTTTTTTAACAATGAAAGATAGCATTTCTTGAACAAGATCCACCAGCAGTCTTCTCCTTATAGCCACCCTAAAGCAAACAGGCTAAGAACTGTTCATGCAGGTTTCAGCTCCAAACATTCAAAGGTGCTTCTGGGTGGTGCCAGATAGGTTTGCAGAAACTGAAGGGTAAAAGCATCAGAAACACAGTCATCAGTCACAAGTCGGCAGGCAAAAAAGCAGCAGACCTAGCAGGAAAGGTTATAGCTAAGAATCCTACAAGAACCCTGAGGAAAAGAGGAGGACTGGGGAAAAGATAAGGGAAAATAAGTTTCGTGGATGAAAGTGAGCTTCCAAAAAGGAGAGTGAGAAATGTCAGAAGAGACATAGACGGTGATATTTGAGAGACTGAAAAGATCCCCCTTACTGCTAAGAGAAGTGCAGAGGCAGAATTTTTGTTTCCTCATTTTATTTTTGGAAGCTCAGTTATCTTCAGTCTGCCTCATTTCAGTTGTCTGTGCACAGACCCCAGGACTTAGACGGAGCTTGCACTAATTTAACTGAACACTGCACTTTTACTCTGGGCAGATTAAACCAAAGAAATGAAGCCTGATTCGTTTTCTAAGTGGCACAGTAATTTGATGCATTTTAGGGACATGAAAGGCATTACTAGAACTGTATTAAAACATTTTAAAAATGGTGTAACCTTAGTCCATAATTCCATGTCATTCACCTCCTCCTTGTTCATTTGCCACATACACCCATTCCTTCCCCTTCATCCCAAACCCATGTCTTGCAGCCCAATAATTTTCATTAGTCTTTCATTTCTATGCCCTTTAATTGCATATTCTCAGTGGTCTTCTAGACACGATTTTTCTATCAGCAACTGCATTGCTGTGGAGGTTGTAATCCTTTAAAGTAAAATCGGATCAATATTCCATTTTTTTAAAAACTTGCCCACTGCCTCACAGGAAAAACAGGAAGCACTGCACCTCACAGATCCTCCACCTTCTTCAACACCAATAAAAATTCACCCATGGTCTGTATTGAGCTTCCTACAGCATCTTCCCTGGCAGACGCAGACATCCTGCAGGTATAACTGATCAGGTAACCAAAGGAGGCAGGCAGGCAGAAAGGCGTTAGGAGAGGATGAAGGACCAGCTGGCCCTTGGCAAGGTCAGAAATGCTTCTGACTCCCACGAACTGCCTCCCACGAACAAAGGTCCAATCCAGCTGCCAGGGACAGAAAGCCAAGCCCACAGTTTCCCTCTCTGTGTGATTCCGAGCAGAGATGTGAGCCAAGGACTGCTCTCCAGGCAGTGTCTCACACACAGGGTATAATGATCCTGGGGACCCTCTGCAGCAGGCTCTCCTGTCAAACCAACTCCACTTTATATCAAATACAAACACACACTCAGCAGTAGAGAAGAAAGAAAGCTGTCCCATTGAAGTGAGTGATCCCCGAGTCAGCTAGCTCACACAAGTCAAATCAGGACACCTGAGGGAGCAGACAAGTATCAACAGTCCTATCTTTTTTCCTGCAAACCCCAGAAACCTTAAACCTTTTGTTTCTACTCAAATATGGCCAAGAATCATAATAAAATATTGATTTTTCTATCTTAATAAAACAATTTTTCCTGTTTCATTTCAATCAGCCACATAACAAAGCAATAATTCTTGACTAGCTTTTTTTTTTCATTTATTTTATAATTCAGCCTCCAAACTTAACATCAAATACATTTCAGACCTCAGCCTTTTAGCACCTCAGTACAACTCCCACAGCTTTCAAGGATTAAGACATCTAGAAACTCATCAATAACTTGGTCAAAGTCCCACCTGTGTAACAGCCCATTAGAATTTTTTTTTTTACTTACAT
This sequence comes from Taeniopygia guttata, assembly GCF_048771995.1. Taxonomy (NCBI): domain Eukaryota; kingdom Metazoa; phylum Chordata; class Aves; order Passeriformes; family Estrildidae; genus Taeniopygia; species Taeniopygia guttata. The sequence continues at coordinate 52,987,434 of NC_133028.1, forward strand.
ATTTTTGAAAGAAAGGCATTCTGTAATAAAAGAGAACAGGCAGACATACAGTCACGAAAGAAGTCTAAAGAAGTCTAAGCTACATTGCTGCACCAAATGGTACAAAAACAAGTCCATTTCATTCTTAAAACCTACCAGTCTTCTTACCCCATTTTTAAAAAAATGCTCATTTTACAATAAACAACCACTGTCAACATTCATAAAAACCCACACATTATATTCTAAACATATGTAGTAAATGCTGCCCTATTAAACTGAAAGCAACATTGCTGTGACACAGACTGGGATCAGCTTTTTACTGCAAGAATGTTTTCTAAAAGGGAGAAAATTCTCAAATAAAATTAAGTGGAAAGGGTCATATGATGTTTTTATATGCAATTACACTCTTAAGTCAACAGACTCCAATACACAGAGTGACAGGTGTTCATGTAACAGAAATGGTAATCTTAAATTTGACACATGCACATAGATCCACACTGACATTAGCAAAATTGTGTGTACTGTGCACATATTAATGAGACAGAAAACAATCTTCACTCTTTTCCACTTCTCAGTGTGAAGTATTACTGTACATCTAAGTGTTCTACTGTACATCTAATTGGTTCTAATGAATTATGGCATTAAAGAGAAGAGACTGGCACCAGGAGAGTTTGTTTGTATACATATATACACACAAATGTACCTTCCTACCCTTCCTAAATAAAGGTGGTGTCAAAATACACTTTTACGCTAATCCAGCAGACCTTGCACTGACAACAAATCATTAATTGGATTGACAGATAAGAACTGCTATATCATTTTTTAAGTCTTCAAATTGATCATGGTGCAACTGTACTCTCACTACAAGATTCCTAAGGTAATGAACATGCAAAGATCTGGGCGGGAGACAGGATGGACCTCACATTCACCAGCTAGATCATCCTGTCAAAATGAAGTTAAGAATATTAGCTAACATATAGAATACAACCAGAAATCTACATCAGAAAGACCCCACTTCTGACTAAAGCGTTATGATTTTGAGATCTGCTCTTTAGAATCACTCCTAGATTACTCCCAATTCAGGAGTTACTGTATTTCCAAATATGTAAATTGTTTTTCACCTTAAGAGATTTTGTTTGCTGAATTTACATGGCAGCTGCAGCTTTCAGTTACATGTAGCAGGAGCATAAATCACCTCCTTCCTAGATACATTCACAAAAGCTGGAAACAAAGATTTTTTTCATACACCAATGAACAGGAAATACATATTGTTAAGTGTATCACTTGAATCTATTAAAAAAGGAGTCACTTTAGTGCTTGCTTTAGTGATTAATGCAAGAATCCTTCATGTGCTGAAAAAATGATGTTGACTTTTGCTTATCCATTTGTGCCATCTTTTACATGTTTTTCAAAAGCTATTTTTCCTTATTTCTTGTACCATTCATGCATTCAGGAACATGCTTTCTGAGTTTTAATTTGAAATCTCTAATAAGGTTGAAACAAGAGACTCCAGTTATCATTTATCAATTAACATTAATCACAGAAAATCATAATGCAACTGTGTTTCAGAGAAAACATTTCCATGGATGAGACAAGAGGTAGCAATTCCAATGGAAAAAAAAAAATTCATAAGCACTACCACCAAGCTTAATGCACATTCTGAGAATTTAATCTGAGTGTTCTCAACGTGCAATAAGTATAAAGTACTGAACTGTAATTAGTAAAACCCTTTTCAAATGTGTATATAGACAGAACAAGATACAGAATACATACCAGATTTAAGATGGACAGTGTAGCTGTGCTTTGCAAAGTACTACATTAACTAGAAAAATACAAGAGCTAGCTCAAGGACTTGTTCACCATGTGTTAAATACATTTTACAAAACTTCACTGAGTTGTGGAAAGAATCCTCAAACTAAGCAACAGGAATTCTACCTGTCAGCAATGTATTGGCCACACAGAACAGGCATGCACTTGGCAATGCCCTAAAACACAAAAGCCTAAGTCAGACAAGCCCTTAGGTGTTAAAAAAGGAAATTCCCATGGAGCCTCACATTCCTCTGCTGTAATCCTTTACACAAGATTAGCTGAGGGAGGGAGTGTTAAGACCAACACTTAGAAGTGCAGCCCAGTGAATTACAGAGGGAGTCAGAACAACATCTGGGGCAGGAGGTGCAACCTGCATCCTAAGCAATTCAGCTACTTGGCTGTTGCACCAGCACATTTGGCAGCAGTTGGAAATTCCTCCTGGCTGTCACATTGCAGTCTGGACATGCTGCTTTCCATTAAGATAGCTCCCCATCCTAAATGTGTGTGCCCCAGCAATATTTGGCAAGTAAAAGAATAGTAACTGCTGATCAAATCTAGCACTATAAATTTCATCTTTGTTTTCAGTATTGAAAGAAATGCATCAATAATTTTTCTTTATTTTTCTCCTTTTTAGTTACTTCCTTTCTTAAAGTAAAAACAAAAAACATCATTTGTTTTGCTTTTTGTTTTCAGACCTGTCAAATCACCCCACAAACAGCTGAGGGACACTTCAACCCATCCTCCCATTGCAAATAGGCTCTGGCTTCCTCTCCCACTCAGCTGAGTCTCACTGCACCATCACCCTTTCCTTCAGGGATGGATGCAGTTAGAGCACAGAATAAATCAAATTAGAGATTTTAACCCTTGAAATCTAATAAGACACAAGAAGAGTGATTTCTCCACAAGCTTAATTATGATGCTCCTATGATGACAACCAGCCACACAATGAATGCTAAGGCCTGGGACAAAAACAAAGGCAGGAATAGCCTTATGGTGGCAGCATGGACAGCTGAGGAATTTAAGTAATTCTAACCAAGGCTGCAACCCATAATAATATCCAATAGTAAACAATAAAGTGGCAGTACACAGTCTTGTTATACTTTTGCACAGTTTAGTTTTACATGTCTCAAATGATTTATTCACCCTGATCCTCTAGGGGTTGACTTAAGTTAGGCTTTGTCAAAAGCACTAGCCATCAATATCCTTTGCTTTTAATTTGCTACCCTTATAGAAAGCATCCTGCTCCACATTATTCCAGTGACAAATAAATTTTGTTTTTGTAACAAACTTAATAATGCTAGTGTTATAATAATAATGTTCAGCATAGTGCACACTATAGTTGAAATAATGATCCTTACTTCTCCAACTTCAAGCTCAAGAAAAGCTCAATTTTCTATTTGGCCCCAGAGAATGCCCAAAGATATGCAAAACTATACACTAATATATGGATAGATCACATTCTATCCCGGAAACACCTGTGTACATGTAAGGGAACTCTACCATTTCCGCAGAGTTTCAAACAAATTATTCCTTCCTTCCTTTCAGAATGAGTGGCTAAAATTTGTTCTCCTGTGAGATGAGTAAAGGCTAACATTTTAACCTTTACATGTTTCCTAATTTTTGCAGGAAGCTTTCACACTGCTCTCACCATCTCCTTCCTGTAACTGTAAGGCTGCAGAAAGACCTTTCTTCTCCTTCACATGTGTTCTGCAGCAGAGAGACTTTTGCAAGCTCTTCTATGCTGTTTTGCAAAGAGAACTTCTCTGCACACAGGGAGGCTGCCCTGTCACCACAAACACTGTTCCAGGTACAACAACTGTGCAGCCAGCACCAGCCAAACCTAGGACATGCACATCCTCCTACTTCTCAAGCATCCTAATCTGAGTCGCTGTCAAATCTTATCCTACATTCACCTTGCACCCTCAAAAGCACTCCGACTAGTTCCAAGGAGAGGGAAGGGAAGACTTCACAAATTTTCACATATTTCATATTTAGGCCAGCATCTGCTCATGCCACCTCAAGAGAACATTATGTATCCCCTTAAATGCAGCATTAAGAACCAATGTATGAGGTTTTGTGATAATTATTAAATGCCTTCTATCTTTTAGGGATGAACACAGGACAAACTTCCACCTTTCAAGTCTGATTTTGTGCATCATTTTATGTGCTTCCTCTATGAGAAGTGACTGAAGGACTGTCCAGAGCATTTCCACTCCCAGGCTTTGAAGGAAAGAAATACGTATTGTCTAATGCTAGATATCATTTCATAGAAGAAGTATATTTCTGGAAAGCTTTTAGGAAAATTAATTCCTCTATAGCCTCTAATTTTAAGCTGTCCATAGCATTCACTTTTGTATCTTGCAACAGGAATTTCCACTAGTCAAAATAGATAAACTGATTTATTACATGATACCAGTTAGTTTTCCAAAACAATCACTTTTGGGCTCCAGGAAAATCAGTTCCCTAGAGAAAAAGAGGCACCACAAGAAAAGCAGCTATTTATTACATATATTCTAAAATACAACTCCCTCCTTTCTCAACCTTCCACTGCACTTTGATAAGAGATGCACAGGTTATGTGCTGCCTCTGGATCTAAAGCACATATAAAGGCATTTTTTTGGAAGTCCATTCGCCAGAGAAAATAGAGGGGAAAGAACCTGCTCTTGTCAGAACTTAGCTCCCCCTGGCCAATAGTGAGGACAGCAGGAAGAGGACAAAAAAAGACCTGTGTCAAACAGATTTCTGCAAGTTTTATCACATTACTGTTAGAAGCAGGACAAAAAAATGCTCCAGAATTGCAGGAAAATATCCTGAGGATACATCTTTCCCTACCTGTTCTATTGCTACTAATAGAAATAATAACAGAAGTTTTATTAAAACCTCTCTACAGTTTTACTGAACCTCTAAGGATAATCAATTTATTTACTGTTGATATTTATACTTACTGGTTTGAATATTTTTTTCACACTGCTTTCAATAAATTAGAATAACAGAACCAAAACAAGGCCAATTCCAAGTCCTATGAGCATCTCTTAAATGCACTGCACTTTTTGTTTTGCAGTGTCTCTCCCTCCCTTTTTTTTTAAACTCTATATCAATGCAAGGTTTGCTTTAAAAGGTAAGACTCTTGTAACTTTTTCTTTTGGCATGTTCAGTCTTACTTACAAGTTCCTTTTTTGAGAAGACAAATTTATCATACACTAAGCTATTTCCCTCTGAACAGGGAATACAGGAGACCAGTTGTCAGAATATTGAAATAAGGCAAATGAATGCCTCTAGAAATATGTATCAATTAAAATTAGTGTTTTTAATAGCAAATGAACAATTCTCCACCTCTGAGATGCTTTCTTTGTATAGAAAAGCTGCACCTAATTTGACAGTGCCTTTAATTTTAGCATTCACCTTCTTTCTGAGGGGGGTTAATAGCCCCATGACTAAAATGCCTGTCACAATGGCATTTTTTTGTCAAACTGGAAACTGAGTCAGTTTAACACCACCAATGAATTGCAGGAATTAGAGGATCCTGCTTTCAAATAAACACCCTTCAACTGTGTCAAGAAATTTCAATGAAATAAACATATTATAGTGATGTTTGAGAAGCCTGGTGCTCTCACCAGCTGGCTATAGAATTTGTCATTAGCTACATTTGATCAACCCCCACACCTCACTGTGTTGTACCAAACAGAATTGACATCCCTTGATGCAAATGCTTCTCGAGGGGCAAAGAATCCTGCAAAGGAATGGGTTTGGAATTACAGGGAATGAACAGAATATTTAACACAAGCTGGGCTATGAAGGAGGAATATTTTAACAGCTCCCATGCTAGCAGTGCTTCTCCTTTGAAAGGTAGGACCTGAGCTTTCTGTCCCTGCAGTGCTGAAACACAAAGCAGCTAAACAGCAAGGCCTGGAGCTGATTTTTATTGATTCTGCACCGTTTCACCATTGTATCGCTGTGCTCAGACTGCACGTTAAATACGGATTTGATATAACATGTACATCTTTGTGATTGATTGGGAGCACTAAACAGAAATCTAGAAGGTCACAACGTAACATTCGGTTTTCACTCATTTTCTTGAGAAGCTGAGAAAGAAAGCATTGAAGAAAAGGCAACTTAATTTAATAGACACAGCGTTAAACTAAATGAATATGAGGGAAAAGAAGTCAGAAATAATTCCAGTAAGGGGTTGACAAATCACTTTCAATTGCATTTTAAATTCTCTCAATCTTAACAGTGGCTACATATGCTCACAGATGTGCTCTGATATGCCACTTCAAGCAGGGGACAGATGCCCTCAGGGTACAAACATTCACAGTGAGTATAATTCAGGCTTTATCAGAATCTAGCTATTGCTCTGGGAAGGTCTGGTCCTGCACTACATAGAGAATGTGTTTGTAGAGATTGGACTCATCTCACTGCCTCTGTCTCTCTGCGGTACAGTTCAGAGGCTTTACATAGCATACTCACACAGAGGAGAAAAGGATTTAAAAACTTCCATAAGAGAGCAAACACCCATTCAACAGCTTGTAAAAATGTGTTCAACTCAAGACACAGCAGCAAGATATGATCACCCAATTAGATGTAATTAATTCTGCTAATCATCAGCTTCATAGGCAAGCAGTATCTCTACCAATGAATAGTCATAGTCAACAGGGCATTCCAAAGTCTTATTGACAGCTAATCTATAATACAATAAAAATATTATGCCTTCTTATAAATTGTGACAATCTTATTTGAAAAAAGGCTCACTTGAAAAAGACACTAGCTTTTCAAAACTGTTATCTTCAAACTAAAAGCAGTAAAATAGCCTGTACTCTTTTCGTCCTCCATGCTTTTTGCTTTTAGAGTTGCCACAGACAGAATCAAATTAGAAACTTGAGCAATTTTCCTATTCATTTTTACTTGTGATTTTTAAAAATATTTTTAAAAATTCACATATTTAATATTTCCAAGAAAATACACCTTTATTGACTGTAATGAGATGCACATACAACAGTTTGACTTTCACCCGTGAAAAGAGAAGTGTATGTGGATGACTAAGCATGACAGATTATAATTAGCCCTGTCGTTCCCTGTTCTGTCTTCAGAGACTGGCATAAAATAGGAAGCAGTCTGTATGATTGAATCTTATATGGACTGACTACATTTGCAAATAATGAACAGAATATTCCACATGTGGGATAAAATTTTCCACTTAAACATTCTCAAAGTAATGAGTTTTGAAGTCAAAAGGTAATTATTTCCAGAAAATACCTGTTCCCAAGAAAATACTAGTGTCTTAAATCTGAAGAGAGATGAGTGCTAGTCTGCCTTCATTTCTATTAAAACAGCAGTTTTTCATTTCAACCTAAAGTAATTTTATTTCAAGATGAAAATATCCATAAAACATTTTGTAAAAAAAAAAAAAAAAACAAAAGCAGATTCCATCAAAACATTCTGCAAAAAGACACCACTGCAACTCAAACTTATACCCTGTTTCATTTTTCCACATTTTTCCACGTAACACACTGTGTTATCAAGTCATTTAAAAAAAAACATGGTTTTGCGACTTTTAACAGCTGCTGTTATGACTGTGTGGGAAGCAGTGCACAGAAGACACAGAAGCTGGAGATGAGCCCTAAATGGAGCCAAGCAAAGGCTGTGCTGATCTCACTGAGCACTGAGAGCCAGGTGAAGCCCCACTCCCACTGCAGGGCTCTCCCATCAGCTCTGAGGATGCTGCAAGTCACTGCCATGCTGCACTCTGAGCTCTCAGGCCATTTTCCACTGTCATGCACCTTATTTTTTCTGGTGTCAAGTTATTTCACAGACTGGAGGGATGGAAAGAATAATGCCAAAGCCTGTGCAGTCTGTAATTAACTAAATCTTCCAAGACAGCTTTCTTGGTTTGAATTTCCTAAATTTGCAGACCTGCGCTTCTGACAATGGAACCGCTCTTAAATTCAGTCATTGAGATATTGTATTTTTATCTCCAGATATATGTATGCATCATTCTCCAAAGGGATAAAGTCTTGCAAGTCACTAGTCTAGCATCATATAAATTATTCTGAGACTATTTTATTTATATTTCCTTCTACTGTAAACTCAGATATTCCCAGGAAAGAGTTATAGTTCATTAAAATATTTTTCTGGTTTATGTCCTTTCTGACAAGCCAGACTTGTCAACTCAATGTACCACTCTCAGATTCATGTGTCTGATTTTATTTTCATAATGGGATTATAAAGCAATATGCATACATATTTTAAACCAACAACATCATTCAGAACATTTTCTCATTTAACACTGTTCTCTAATATCAGCCAAAGTGTCTTTGGCCATTCTGCTGCTCACCATGGCACATTTCTTCTGCATGAAAACACTCTGTTTGATCAAGAGCACTAAGAATATGTTACTGCAAGAGATAGGAACAACAAATGGTATAAACACTGTCAACTTGGGACCAATTTTTAACATTACTTATTTCATATGAAAATCACTGAAGCAAAAAGTTCCAAGAACGTATTTTTGCATTTCAGTATTTTTTTTCTTTCAGCTGAGTGAGAAACTCATTTCTGACACCAAAGGAACTGAATCAAGATGCAAATATTCATAAATTGAGCAACGTTATAATCTCACTGAAGCAACCTTTGGGCTCCTTTCCCAGGCCTGGCTAACTGAACACTGCCTCCTGGTTCCCATGGCCTCCTATCAGGCTGCAAGTCCCTACGACTATGAACTTGCTGCTTGTACTTTAAGGAACACAGACTTGAAAGAAGTCATCTTATTGCCAGGCATCTGCTAAGAAATTATTTCAGATTTTTCTTTTTGAAAACAAACAAACAACAACAAAAAAAACCAAACAAAACAAAAACAAAAACACAACAAAAAAACCAAACTGAACACCAATGCAAGTCCCCCTTGAATTGAAAATTATAGAAAGTCAGAAACAGATTATGGTAAGCAGAGATGGGATTCCTTGAGGAAGTGAACTGCTGATCCTGATCCAACAAAGCACTTCACCAATGATTAACTTCAAGTACACAAAGTGATCCTACGCAGCTCTCAGCAAGCTACTAAAAAAATCTGTTTAACTGTCAGCTATAGAGAAAGCCTGACTGCTCACAATTATTCCTGCAGTTGAGTGCCAATTCCGCAGGTCAGTGATGGAGATCCAAAAGCAGTACTTCTGTACATTGTAATTGTTACCATTTTAATGTATTAGCAAGACAGATAACTCCACACACAGAGAAGTTTAACTCAAAGTCAGTCAACTGACTACTTTATGTAAACCTCCAAGCATATGGATAATACTTTAAAAAGTATCTCTGACTGTAACCCCTTCTCATTTGCAAAACATACAAAACTGAAATACACATGTCCCAGACAGCATTAAGACTATTTCTGCAGAGATAAAATCACACATTCATTACAAGTGACCAAGTTCTTTTTGTCCCCTGTTGTTGCAATAAGTATTTCCAAGCATGTACCACAATACCTTATTATCCCATCTTGAATGAGATGTTTGAAAGCATCTGGAGCTTATTACTTTCCAAAACAATATATAACACATTTTGATAGCACCATTTCATAGTAATTGCAATATTTGCTCATTATCACCAATCTTTTATGGAAAAGATTGTCCAAAATGTATGGGAATTGCACCAAATTTCAGGTGTTTTCCACCATGTAATGCAACTATTAATGAAGTTGGGTAGAGGAGTTCTACCGTACCTGACATGAGAGAGTATATAATGACTTTAGCTTCCTTAAGTTTCTTCTGTGAAGAACAGTGGGCTCCATAAAGGAACAAATCAAGGAAGTAATCCAATTTACATGTTCTGAATTGCTTTACAGAGAAGCCTCTCAATATCCACTGACTACAGAGGAAGAACAGACTTCTAATAGAAGAATCTCAGTTATGTGGCTGAAGTTAGAAGATGTGAATGCTTCTTCCCTTCAAAAATGCACATCCTGAAAATCAAAACACATTCTGAAATACAACTACTTACTGCTTGATTCGCAAAGCTGAAGACACATCCTGAAAACATGAATGCCTACATCACATCTCACTTTCCCTGAAGAAAAAACCAACTGGTGTTGCATCCCCACTAACATCAGTGCTAATGGGGCCTGTGGCAATTGCAGGTACACAATTCTGCTCTGTAACACTGTAATAACTCACAGGACCAGTTCACTCACTGGCTTGTAAGCCAAGACAGTAGCTGTCACATAAAACCCTGCCTCCTTCTCCAAGCAGGTAACCCAGGATAAATTTTATACTATCTACACTTACCTCTCACTAGCACCATGAGCATAAATGCCATTCTCACCTGTTCCTCACTTCACAGCAACCCAAACATGCAGCAGAGATAACAAGAAGCCTCCTCTTCTGCACAAATTTTCCATCTAAAGTTATTTGATTTTAGTTCAATAAAGCTAAAGCACCACCAGCAAGCTCACTGGCACTGCTGTCCTAGCTATCATCACGCTGTAATCAAGCACCACAGCCCCAGAGAGGTACAAGCTCAGAAACTATATTTACTGACACAGATTAGGAAGGGTTGTGCAGAAGATATTCACCTCCAGGAGGTTGTCCAACTAATGTCAAATTCTTTATTATCTACATGCAATGCTATTGAGATTACCTTAGAAATCTTACAAATATGGCCCACTATATTTTGTGGGTAGCAGAAAATACTCTGAAGTTTTCCTGACGTACATTAGAGGATTAAACCCAGAAAATTAACCTGTTTGGCCATATTAAGCTCAGCTGGCATTAAGCTAACCATCTGTTTTTAATCAACAGGAAAAAATTAAAATACAGTCTAAAATGCCAAAAAAAAAAATTTGCAAAAATGTAATGAAATAGAGTCCATTGCATAAAAGTTTGGAATTGTTGCCCACACAAAGTACTTCCAGTAAGGTTTTTAAAATGAAACATTGCTACTGCCAAAACATTTGAATTAACAACTTCAGAAATACAAGGAAATAGAATTCCTTGGTAGAAAATTGTAAGGTTTCCATTCCAGGGCTATTTCTGTGTAAACGACACACAATTAACTGCACACCGATTTTCAAGAAACAATTTCACTTGAATTTTTGGATTTTAAAGAAAAATTTAACAGCAGATACTTTAGGAGGAAAAGAAAAGGAGCTGGTGTAATCTTTTTTTTTTTTTTTACATGAAGCACAAGCTAACCAAGATTTTTCAAACCCACGTTCATACTGTAACTTGCATGTTGACTATGAGCTAGCAATTGAAGGAGTTTATGCCAGCTGTACCCATTTCAAGGAGCCAGTTTGTTTCTCCACAAGTGGCAATTCCTGTATGCTAAATTCACGTATCATATGAACCACTACAAGGCAGGCAGTCTTTCTTCCTGGCAATGAACTCTAAACAGCATTACAGGATTTACTGTTCAAATACTAGGCTGCTTCCAAATGAGGCAACCAGGCAGGCATTTTAACCTCTGGTCAGGTTAGAAGAGATGAAAACCTTTAGTCCATGCACCATCAATATAATTTCCAAGGGAAAATTTACATGGGAAGCTTAGTAGCCATCCTCTCCAAATTCTAAAACTGCTGATAGGCTTCTCCTGCACAAGTCTTCACCTAAGACACTGGATTTACTCTTCTTTATGCAAGAAGATTTGGCATAATCAAAGAGAATGTCATCACCTATTGCAATAATTAACAAAAGTTCTACTTAGTGTTTTACCATCATTAATACCATCGCTGCAATAGCAACACATGCTTAGAAGTTACACCTGTCCTTTGCTCTTTTCAAAGCTGCTCTATACCACTCTTTTGGTAGAGTAACTTCACTAGTCCTGGATAAGTCAGTTTCTCCCTTCCTGAGGAGGCAGAAGGAGCATGAAATACTCTTCAATTTTTAAAGCCTTTTTTTTAATCATTATTTCTAACTAGTTCTAACTAATTAAAGAGAATAAAAGTACAAATATTTATAGTATCAAAGGATTGTGTTTAGCAATGCAGCCACACTCGAAATCAAGCTTTCCTTGTGTCTCCTGTGCCTCTAATCTAAGCAATCAGATTTAAAAGGTCTCTGCAATTTCAAAGACTTAGGTAAAAATCCTTGCTGAAATGCTTATTTCTGTGCATTGTTACTGACATTTCACACTGGTACCAGACAAACTACATACTCTGAGAGATCAATCACAGCTATATAAGAAGTCATTTACTGTGTCATATAACAGACCGCTAGACCAATTTCAGAACATGAGAATTACAGTAACCACCAGCATGAAAAAGGAGTTAGATACTCAATTAGATGTGGGGATTGTTTTTTGCTCTGAAGCTTAAGGTTGAAAATGGGGGAGGGAATCCCTGTTACTGGCAAGCTCAAGGCATCTGCACATTCCCCAGCTCTTCTTTTTTTGTGACTAAAAGATCAAAACAAGGTAGATCGGGGGGGGAAACCCTAAGTCTCTCTGCAATCCTTTAACTAGGCTTCTATAAAATCAAACAAAACCTATGCATTTGTTTTTCACTTATCCATTAAATGTGCACAGCATTAAAGCTTATCTTATTCGCACACCAAGTCTCCTTGAAGTATCTGTTGATCGGGACAGTGAGTAATGTTAGGCAGGCCTCTAGCCCCAATGCACCAAATGATTAAGACAGATGTGCTGGCAAGCAATAGCCCACACATGTCAGGGTATTGTCTTCAATAAAGCATCTCAGCCTAGGCAGGTTCCAATTTTCTAGTTAAATATGCAAGGGGGGATAAAGTTCAACTCTAAATGACTTGAGACAGAATACAGTTGGGTTTTTTCGATTATAGTTTTCATTTGGTTTAGTAAAAAGCCCATATTTCAGTTTACTGCAAGGTCAGTAGACAGTAAACAATAATTCAACACTTCCAATATTCATTCATCACCCCATTAAATACAGAAATGTGGAAGAAAAAATGAAATATTAAAAAGGAAACAGACTTCCAGCAAAAGGTGAGGGGAAAATAGTAGCAATGTACATAAGAGGGAAACAGACTAGGAGAATAAATATTTTGCATGACCACACAGCTATATTTCAGGCCTACAGCTCCTCCCTAACTATTAAAGACCTAACTATAATGAAATCTTCTCTATGCCCAGACTGGTTATAAGAGTATAATACATTTCAGCAGATTCTCAGTTGCTAAAGCAGTGTGTTTTGGCATCAATTTATCTCCAAAGAACTTGGTGCCTTCTGCACAATATTCTTTCATAAAGTCCACATCAACAGAGAACATGTTTTAAACTTGCAGACAGTCCTGAATAAGCAGATACTAAGAAGCAGAAGGATTTTTACTCCCTGACTGTCAGGTGCAAGTACCCTGCCTCCTTCTCTCACATCACTGATTGACTGCCAATTTTATTTTAAAAGTATGACAAATCAACAAACAAAAAACATTGTACTCACTTTTAAGTTAAATGTTTATTCTGTGTTTCCTTGTGTGTACTTTTTCAGCAGTAAGCAAACAGATTAAAGCTGTTCAGCTCTGATTAGCTAATAGTCTCAGTATGGCAGTTCTGCACATCTTTTCGCAAAAGCTTACCAGATTCCCTCTATCAAGATATCCATCTGTACTGACATGGAGACAAAGAGTTCTTAATCCACTTGTAAATTCTCTACCTTATACAAAGCTGATCCTGTTCCTTTACCCTAAATAACATTTTGGGCATTAGTCAGGCAGAGCACTTTATCTCTCCGTGGCACTGCACCAACCCTCCTGTAGCATCTCTGCTATTCAAGCATCTTATTGGAATAGACAGTGATGCAACACTCACTGTATAAGCTGAGATCACTGAACTTCTAAGTCTACTATTTCTCTTCCCACAAAGGTGATTTGACTCTTAAGAGAGCAGTCTTGCACTGGTCTAAAGTGAGCAGAGAAGGGATGAAACCCCACAGGTCCCACTAGAATCAGCTTATAGAGCAAAGTGTGATAACCTTTATCTTTGCATGCCTAACTGCTAATGCTGTTACGCATTATTAAATTATCCAGCCCTGGTAGAATCCAACTCCAGTATTTAACTCACTGACCTCAAGCAGGCAGTGTGCAATGACATTTCCTGCTAGAAAACATCCCATGATTTAAATAGCAAAAATTGCTTGGGTATGCAGTGTTTATGCTCAATGCTTCCACAAGGAATGTCCCAATACAGATGCAAAAATCTGTATGCACCTATCTCATCATTAAGCTCTTAGTACCATCCAGATGGCTAGAAGAAACAGGCTGTTCTTATCACTCTTATTTTTCTACACTCATTTATATTTTTAGTATTTTACCATAATATCAACATCCTTGGTAAAGCCAAACATCTTTCAGTTCAATAGTTTCTAGTCTTTCTTCTACTGAACTAATTGGATAATCATCTATTTGGACATAAACATAGAATAACCCTATTGTCCTTGGCAGAGTTACTGCAGGCTCATAAGAGCCTAAATTTGAGACTAAATTTACATTATCAGTCCTCCCAAGACCTGAGGTGTCCCAAGCAGCCCCTGGTTGACCACTGATCAACAGCATCATACCTGCTTTGATACTGGAAATTGTAACATGATTTGTATATGCAATAGGCCAAGCCTGTGTTTTGAGATATCTGATACTCTACTTACATCCTGCGGTGTATATTTTTAGGCTGCAGAGATGTTTTAACTTTTGTTAAGCTTCTAGGGCTACTATCCACAACACTATTCCAATAATTTTCTAAAAAATAGTACAAACAAATCAGATCTGATATTCAGATAATTAAAATGCTTCGGGTTGCAAATAAGAGATTTCAGCATAAAGCATTTCTTTTAATTTCTCCTAGCTAATATGGAAATTCAACCTTCTTAATAAGCAGCAATTAGAACCTCACATTTAAAAAAACTTCACAATTCCTTCTCCAATCACAGGACTTAGCATTCTTGAAAGAACCTCCGCTGCCAAAAAAAAAAAAAAAAGAAAGAACACCCTTTGTTCCAAAGGTAAGTTTTTCAGTATAAGTAGTCAGAAAAAAAAGCAGAGTTATTTCTCTGAATTAAGAGACAACTAGAATTATAGGCTTATGTGCAACACTGAATTGCTTATATCCATATAAGCAATGCATGAATTTAGCAATACAAAGATCAACTTAAGAATTTTACCTCTTCTCAGATCAGATAAAACCTTCAGATAACATGTTAACCAAGTGTGACCAGACAGTGCAATAAGATACTAGAACAAAAGTAGAATTGCTGCCTTCTGAGGTGACAAACTGGGTATTTAATTATGCCTACTGAGACAAGTCTTTTTTTTAAAAATGTATTAGCTGCTTCAGCATTTTGCCAAAAAAAAAAAAAAAATCCTAACTATTAGGATGTACTATGGTACAGAAAGCTTTACACAAAAATGGAGAGGATCTAAAAAGAACTGGAGAGCATCATTAAGCAAAGAGGAGTACTAAAACTAAGATCTAAAAAGCAAAGTGTGCTTTTATCTACAACTAACTTGCGTAGGTATATGTTAACTTTCCAGCTGGTTACAACAAGGTGCCTCCAAAAAATATTCACCCATCCTTAAGTGCCCCTTGAAGTAAAAGCAAAACAGACCAACATTGAAGATAATCTGTGCTAATTATGGTGTTAGAGTCTAGCTGTCTTTTCAATTGAAAAAAAACAAAACACTGTCATTTAAAGGTAATCATTTTGCTGCACATAATTATCAAATCTGTAATTCCACAGGATTTTAGCACACTTTTAGGTACTTCACAGCACAGTGATTTATGTCCCCAGCTCTCAACTCTTGAGGGTAAAAAGAATTGCAGATACCTGGCCTACAGCTGTTGTAAATGCCAGAATTCAGAAGGAATCAAAAATTGTGTTCAATTCTGTGAAGAAGAAAATACTGATGACTGGAGTCTTTAATGCCATTTTTTGTTTGTCAGTACAATTTCCTGAATCTGCAGCGGACATTTCCCTTCATAAATCTAATACCAGATTAAAAAAAAAGTCTGATTAATTTGAATATTAATCTCCTGCTCTTAATTCATCTGAATTTCTTCATTCTTCCCTTTCCTACTCCATCTTTTAACTACAAGCGGGATCACTGGAAATGACATCCTGTTCTCCTTGGACAGGATGGGGGCACGATGCACCAAAAAAAGGACACTCAAACCTGCAAGACACAGTCCAGGCAACTAACACCGAAGAATCAGCAGGAATACAGGGCACACATCATAATCACATCTCACCAAAGACGGGGAAGCACGACACTAAAGGCATGTCTGTAATTGGCAGCTGGTGGTGAGGAGACTGTAGCAGCAGCAGTCCTGGTTTTGATGTATCAGTGAAAAAAGAGCACAGGAAAGAAGCATTTCGGTGCTTCTCAAGTGCTCAGGAGGAACACAGGTTCATGAGTTTGGTAACAAAACTGGGATTAAAACAGATTTGCGCTACCTCCCCTACTGCCAAAACGCAACAAAGCTGACTGCCGTAATGGGTGTGGACTAAAACAATAGTTTTGGCTGTTGCTAATCAGTTCACTTACTTGGCCACTCAGTTAACTTACTATTAAGTAATAGATTAATTGCTAATTAATCTATTTAGAAAATGAAATAGCAATTAATTTCTACACAAGTTCTCAGGTGTATGTACTCACTATCTTACTGTGAATGCAATTCAACACGCATGGATATTGGCTTTTCCTTTTCCCTGACTTAAGCGTGGGATGTGAAATATATTGCATTTCCTAACTCCTGTAATCTTACTCATTTTTCCATAATTCAAAGCACTTCTGTTTACCATATCAAGACAACTTTATTCATTCACTTTAAGAGAAGCTATTTGCCAGAAGTCCAATATACTATTTCTAATTCCATCTTCTCTGACCTTTAATTTTTTTAAACCTCTCCAGAACAGGGAAATGCCAACTTCATTAGAGTCCTCGAGATCACTATTTGGAAATCACCATGCAAATGCTAATCAACAGTAGTTTGAGGCACACTATGAAAATATAGCAGCACTTTTTTCCAGTGAAAATCTTAATGGGCCTAAAATTATATATGAGGCAAGACTTCATGGTATATTCTCAGAGGAGAGATCCATTAAGAAATATACAGGGTGGACCCCTCCGGGTAAGAGTTACCAAGAGGGTAGGACAATGAAAGGCGGCACCTTTGACAATCATCTTTACAACAGGAAATAATGAGGTGTAGCAAGACACACTGCTCTGCTGGCCTGGCTGTCCCCAACCACTCCCACCCACATGTCTGTACAGTTCAGCTTTTCCAGCCCAGAAAAGCAATAATTAATATTTGTAAAGTGCTTCTGGAAAAGTCAAGCACTGTGTAAGCACTAAAAAGTTATTGCTACAGAAAGGAGATGGGAATATATGCTCTTTTTTTAATAAAGCATTGTTTATTCTTATAGCAGAACAGGTATTTGTTCTTAAGTTTTAAGCCACCTTTAATTAAACCACAGTTCACAGAGAAAAGTAAATTTAAAAAAAACAAATCTATTTCTAAAATCACTACTGCAGAAATCCTGACAAAAACATTTATTCAAACTGAACATACAATTTTCACCATGCAGTAATAAATACCTTTATCACAGAAATCATGCATGCAAAAGGATTGAAGCTTATGTAAATATGTACATTCTGAACAGCAAATATGCACAAACACAGTGTGAGTTACATTTGTGCAGAATTTTTTCCTGATAAAAAGAGAAGGGAAGCAATGCTCACTGTCAGCTATCCATTTGACACTGCCTTTTCTCTGAAAGCCTCTGCAGGTATCCAGCTGAACTGGTTAATTCCAAAGAGCCACAACTGTCCAGCTGTGATGTGGCAAAGGAAACAGCATTCATAGTCAGCAGTTGTACTGTCATCCCCTAAAGACAGTATCAAGCTCCTAGCACACAACCTGTTCATGTACACCCAAAATATCTCTTCCCTTTAGGCCAAATTTCTCCATTTCCTCCTCACAGGCCCTTTAATGCTGTCCTCCTCTAGCTGTATCACTCACTGTCCACACTTTTCCATAAGGGCGCATTTCCATTTCCCTCACAGGCACCACCAATGTCCTGAGAATTCCCCTTTTGCTATAACCTGAGCTATGGTATTGAAGATGATGTTCCAAACCAGTCCCAGAATTTATCCTAAGCCACAGCTGACTGAACAGAAACAGGGACAGTCCTTGGAGCAGGGGAAGCCCACAAAAATCCCTCCATCACCAAAACAATTACAAGCAGCCCCTCAACCAGAAACCAGCACTCCCACTACAGTCTCTTGCTATGACACGGCATAACAGCAGTTCTAGCTGAGGCACAAATGGCAGCCTTTAAACACACCCTTTACTTACAATATCCTAAATATCTCAAGCTCAGCTTTGCCACAGATGCTGTGTATTTTCTGGTTACATCTTTGTTATTTCATGAGCATAGATTAAATATTAAATAATATATTAATAAATAAATAAATGGATGGCGCTTTACACTTCGAGTCATTAAAACGTTGAATTTCTCTCTATGTCATTAGCTGTATATGTCTGCTGAGTCTTTAATTGTGTTTTGAAGAACAAGAAATCACAGACATGGAAACCACATGAGAGAAATGGCCTCAATCCAACATGAAACCATGTATAATCCTAAACTACATAACTAAGTAGTAGTTTAATGATAGCTTGTCTAATTATATCTTACAACACTTACTCCGCAATAGTATAGGATAAAATCAGCTCTCACATACATATTCACACACAAACACGCAATACCTATATAAAGAAAGCATTATGTCTTTGCTTATACACAAGAACATCAGAAGTCCATAGTCTGCCAACAAACGTACCATGTGTCCTCCATACACTTCATCCCATGAAATGCTTCCATGACAAGCTTCTGAAATATCCAGCTGCAGCAAAGTTACGGACAACATACAGTATTCCTCAAGTACCTACATACTTTTTCAGGTTTGTATCAATGTTTGACTATAACTCTCAGCACAAAAATTTATTTTGAAGTATGAAGAAATAAAAAATATCACATGCTAAATTCCTAAAAATACAGTGCATCATGGAGGAAGTAAATGAGAGAGATCTGGTTAAATTAGGATGTCTATATGGGACAGCTCAGATAAAAGACTGGTAATGCATTTTACCTTTCACACACTTCCATTTTCTGTGTGTTCAAATTTACAGGTACCATATTTAGATATCCACTAGAGTCCAAGAAAATATCACTATGGTCACATGTTCATAGTAGTTTCAAGATATGTACTGACTGTATGAAGTTTCTTCTAAAACTCCAGGTCAGCACTGAACCCGTACAGAAACACAGATTTGATACACTAAGATACAGCAAAGTATAAATATTTCCCTCTTTAATCTCCAGATGATAATGGGAGTTCATTAAACAGATGCCACCCATCTTTCATTTCAGTTAGCTGAAAGAACCAATTAGAGGCACATTTTCATAATGAAAATGTGAATTTAATGTGAAGCTTTGTCTAACAACAGGCGTGTACAGCAAAGCCTAAGCAAAGCTAAGCCATAGTCTCCAAGGGCTCCTCCCAGCACAGAATGCTAATGTGGGACAGGGACTGACTGCATCCATCTACAGATGTAAAAGGCAAAAACCCAGCAGATAACATGGAGAGAAGCTGCATGAGAGAGAAGTCATGAGTAGGAGAGAAACACAAGTTTTTGGTTAGAAAAATCCATAATCACTCAGTTTCTGAGTTAGAAAGATGCCTGATCTTTTCCAGTATTCTCAGCAAGGCAAGGCTTTTAAGTGTACTCACACCAAGGGCATTGCAAGCTGCTAGAAAAAGAAAACCCACTTGTGCCAGCAGGAGAAGCCACCAGGAGCACTGGCCAGCCACGGGACCATCCAGAGGACAGCCAGTGGGCTGCACCAGGCACAGGAGACACTTCCATCTGGCCTGTCACCGCAGGAGACACAGAACAGCTGCTCGGGGATCGCACACGCAGGGCTGAACATCTCCTCTCGAGCACAGTCTAGCACACAGCATAGGTGCCACTTTCACAGTGGTCTGGGGGATGACATTTGCTGCCAAGGATGGAGGAAAGCACTTTTCAGGTCCTGGATCCCTCTTTACCCCAAAAATATGAGCCACCCTATCCCTTAGGCCACATCAAAGTAAGTTCCTCCAAACAGATTTTAAGCCAAATTGAACTCGCTCTATTAGGCTTATAGAAAACAGCCTTCTATGAGAAAATGAGCTGTATCCATATTTATTTTTATAAGTCCCATGGAAACCAATTAAATTAATTAACCTCTCTCCATCATCTTTTCTATTAAGTCTGTGTAAGAACATGAAGATGGAAGGGGCTGGATCATTTCCCTATTCTAAGCTGTAAAAAAAAAAAAAAAAAATTAACAGAGATTAATCAGCACATACAGCAACAACTCCTTCCATTTTAAAATATTTTTAACAGAAAATACCTGGGCTCTCCTAAAATAATTACTTTTTTAATCCACCCATCACAGAGTTTTGAAATAAAACTTACCATATGATTGTGTGCATCCCAGGAATAATTCTACCATTCTCAGGTTTTAGGGATGGAATAACCAAGATGAGCAGGTTCCTAACTCCTTCCTATATAATGTCTACACAAATTAGTTCCTTCAGATTCAGATTCCAGATTTTATAGAAGCACTTTTTGTACTTACAACTACTATACACCATTCTATTACAAGAGCCTTCCTCTCACCTGCACTTGCACTTCCACATTTGTATTCATCAAGTTCTTTTTCTTTCCTGTTAAGTAAAACAAGCAGATCTTTTTTAACCCCTCGGGGTAAAACATTTTCTGATTTTTGAATAAGCTTCCCTCATTTTCTTTAAATCCTCCATGAAAGGACATCCTATTTTTCTACGTAAGACACCAAACTGACTAGTTCCAGCAAGCTTCACTAACAAAATATACAGCACAAAAAACATCTCCTTTATTTCTGCTCAGTAGCCCCCAATGCAGAGACACACTGTAACCCCATCCCCTGTATGACAATGGGATTGGTGACCCACTACTTCAGCGAGTCACTGTTTTTCTAATGTAGTTTAAGAGTGACCTAAATCTTTGCTTCCTATTCATTCAATGTTTCATTTAGCTTATTAAAATGAACCCTGAACAAGTGAGTTCATCTTATTATGCAGCACAGATCACTCTGAAATTGAATTCCTCTTATTATGTATACATTAACAACCTTTTTGTTCACCTAGAATCTCAAAGTTTACAAAATAACTTTTGAAAATAAGTGATGCTAGTCATGATCATGGTGCTTTTCACACCTTTATTAAAGGGTCAAACTGTGACACACACTATATAAGAAACTAAGGGAGGTCAGATGTAAAACACAAATACCTCTAGAGAGAGAATTTTTTTCTTCCTGTGAATAGAGTTTAGAGTCTAAAACACCATTAGCTATGAGAAATCTTATGTTAATCTGAAGTCATGTTACAGAATCTGAAATTAATTCAGCTGCCAAGAAATTGCTGCCATCATTAGATACGTAGAAAACAAGATCTCTCTCCCTTGTTTAGCCACATGGGACAGTGGATTATCAAAGTTCAAAAAACAAAAAATATCAGCAGCATTCCCTGAGCTCATAGAATAAGATTGTCAGCTCATCCAATTTGCATTACCTTGGGCACTGCAGACATAGCCAGCTCTCGCAGAGACTTCCAGTTCTACATTTCTACAGTTTTAATCACTTTTGAGGGTGTGTTGTGAAGGCAGAACTTGGATCTGGTACAGCCATTCCTATGATGCAGCCAGGCCACACACCCATCTCATGCACATGCAAAGTCTTATCCTGAGGAAGAATGTAAGATACCAACCTCCCCCAAAATATTCTCCTTCCATTTTCATGCCAGAATTTCTACATACATGGTAGCACTCATTGGACTGAAGCGATCAACTTGTCCTGCATTCCCCTTAGAACACACATGCTTTTACCTATCAACACATGTGAAGATTCAAGTTTACACACCCACTGCATGAAGAGCATGTTAAATTCTTTTTTTTTTTTTAAGCTGGCTACAGCTACTTTCATTTATCGCAGCCAGTGACAAACAATAAACAAAATTAAAGTATTTTGAGCATAAAAAATTTTCACACCACAACTGATCTAGAGAGTGTATACATTGTGGAGGCAAAAACCTTTAAAACTTGATCACTATTTCATCATGTTTTCTAAGAGCACTCTTTCCTCCCATCAAGTTGTGTGAATAACTCCAATTAAGCCCAGTCTTTTCTCTGAAAGTCACAACTTTATTATAATGGATTTCAAACATAAAATTAAAATCTTTTAGGTCTCCATGCCTAACTGTACCCAAGCAGTAACATCAACAATTTCTTATCTTGAACTAATACTTCATTTCATTATAGCCTGAGGGGTAGAAGTAACAGCATACCTGAAACATCTATCATGAACCAAAAAGATTAGAAAGAAAAATCCAAAGATTTCCGCAGGAATTGCAGAAATGGTGCTTTAAATACATTTTAAATATTTAAAATATTTTGCTGAATTATTCATTGAATGTTTAAAAATAAAGGGATTAGCTCTCAAATTTGGTCTCTGTATATTATTTTCTTCTCCATCACTTGCCTGATCTGTACTTTCTAGGGAAAAGTCCTGAAAACCCACTAGCAGCCTGAATTACTTTTGGATTTAGGGAGGCCTTAACCCAGCTTTTCAGTAATGTTAGTGTTTTCTCAAAAGCCAGAGTGGTTGTAACTAGCTTTAATAACACTGTGTTTGTTACACTCAGTACATTAACAAAATATGATTTAGATGAAGTATTTCAGCATGAACAACATTGTTGTAAATAGTGCACCCTCCTCAGCTCTCCCAAAGACATCATTCTGCTCCTCCACACAGTCACAAGTAATCCTATTATTTTCAACTACACTGACTCATGCACACCTGAGAGCAGGCTAGGAGCTGCAGGAAAGCTCTTGTCCTGCTAGAAGTACATGCTGTATCTAACCCCTCTTTCTGTGCTTTCAAATCTAGGCAGCTCTCCCCAAGAGACAGAAACAGTCAAGTGCCAGATGAGGACAAAGGAGTCTGATCCAGAGTGCACCCAAAGGGTACAGTTATTTATTTACATGGCAGAAAACTGGAGATGCACTCAGCTAACAAGGGTAGGCAGTGCAAAACCATTCCACAAGAACTAAAATCCCAAGCATGAGGAGCAGGAAAGCACACCATTCCCCTTGTTAGAACAGACCCACAAGATCTCCTCCCTGTGATAACTCCATTGCAAGCTGTTGTGAAGAGGTACACAATAAGAAGAAGGTCTCAAATCCAAAGCTGTTAGGTTAAACAGCTGAAGCATAGGATATGAGGATCTGCATTGTCCTGGTCCCACATGCTTCTCCATTTGAACAGAGTCCAAAAGAGAGACAGAAGGTAAAAACAGCCTAAGAGGCTGCTAGCCTCACATAGGGAGCCTCTCACAATACATCCTTACTGTGAACAAAGGGTAAGCACCAGGACAGATGGCAGAAACTTTTAAAGCCTACCAGTGGCTTTTTTCTCCTTTGTAATCAGATGTAGCTGTAGAGATGAGCACAACACAGTAAGCAGTTTGAAGATTACACTGAAATTCAGCTCTGCATGTATCTACTTCTAGGCAAATAAACAAATACAAAATATATTCTGTTTCATCTCCAGCCAGGTTACTATTTCAGTTTCCATCAAACCTGACCTCCTCAGCAAATGCCACTCCACTAGCAATCCCTCAGGGCATTACAGGGACAAAGTGAGGCATGCAGACACTTTAATGTAGTGTTGAGGAATACACTTGGTGCAGGTAACTCAGCTTGCAACCTGCAGGTTGAGCTCTGCATGGAACAAGAGGCTGTGAACTGCCAACCCTTGGTTTAACAAGAGCATGAACATGGGTGACACCAGCCAGATGTTGTAGATGAGAGGGTGACAGGAGCTGAAGATTCAGGGAGCAAAAATAATTCCTGAAATAATTTTACCTGTACATATCCCAGTGACTAGTGTCTTTCCCCTAATACCATGAACATATGCAGACTATTACTCTGTTCACTTATATAGACTTCACTAAGAACATACTTTGAGATAGGATTGTAGGACAGGGAATAAAGAGAATCACATTTTGCTCATAATAGCTTTTGACTTGGGAATCCAGAAGACATCGACACAGCATATTCTGGTTAATTTACTTTGATATGTGAAGATTAACTCCAGGGAAATAAAAATAATACATTCAAGGATTCTTTCTACAACCCCTGTAATTGTTTCTATTGTCACAGATTCATTAAATCCCTCTGGTAAACCCCTAAGTATTACAAGCTGCTGTATTCAAGATAATAAAGTAGCCCATGAAATAACTTTCCTCAATAACCATCATTCATAATAGATAAATTACAAACGGTCTTTTTAACACACACATTCAGTAACCAGAGCTCAACTGAAGGACAACCAGCACTGACTGAAGCACAACTAACAGGATCAAAGGCAAAATTACCACAGTTCCAAAGGAAGAATCTCAGCTTAAAAAAGGATGGCTCACCCTTGAGTCACTTTGCTGTACTCTGCATACCAGTTTATCTCAGCTAAAATTGTCATTCCCATAAACAGGTGCATTTTTTGCACACAAGCTCAGCAAACGTTTTTTACTGGAATGCAGCAACACCTGCCTGACAGAACAAACCAAGCTCATTTTATATCCAAACATGACTTGAATAATCACAGTACTGCCCTGCCCAAACTGTTTTCCAAAATAAACACATGAGGAGGGGTTTGATGTTGTTACTGTGCCAAACACTTACACAGAATCACTATTTTTCATAGTCACTCTCTTCAACATTTTTTCTTTATATTCTTCACCATAATTTGTGCTCAGGTACGGTTCAGAAAAATAATATGCTTTCCAAATCTTAGCATTAAGACTAAAGTACTGAAATCTAACATTCCATTAAGTTTCTCTTGACACAAAGACTCCCTTTCTTTATTTCTAAGCTCATTTTCTACTAGAGCAACAAACCACTCAAAACGCTTCAGTAGGAATGCACTCTATTTGAATACAAATATTTTGATTTGGCATTCACAGCTAATTGCTAAGTGTTTTCCCCCTGCACAGAAAAGCAGATGCCTCTGAAGTTTTCTCCTACTTCCTTATGTTTAACAAACCTTCTCAAACCTGAGTTACCAGAGAGAAGCTGAATGGCAACAGAGCATACATAAATTACTGGTTTCCCACCTTCACCTGAGCATTTGTAACTGGGATCTTTCCTCATTTATTACACTATGGCCAGCCAGCCCAATACACACTTAAATAAGTAGGTACAGTTTCAGTCTGTTCTTTCAAGCACTCAGGTTAGTTCAAAGCAAAACCAATTCAACTGTGCCTTCTTCACAGCAGGGCTTGTTTGGGCTTTCCATTATTTTCTGACACCACAGAACAAACAGAAGTCTGGCCTTCTTTGCTTCTGCAATAGATGTGCTGAGTGTCAATGTGAACAGACCAATTAAAAAACACAATATGTGGTATCCTTCCAGTCAAAAGCTGAATCAACTAGAAGGTTCAGGGCTGCAATATGCTTGCTTGAGGACTTCAGGTAAATAATAAAAAAAAGAGAAGCACATCTTCAGGTGTTGTAAATGGATACAACAGAAGGGCTTAAACAAATCAATTCTCATCAAGCAGGCGTCAGTCCAACACCTCAAATAAGTGCTACACCCCACACTTGGAAAAAAGTTTATATAAAATAACCCAGGGGAAGGGAGGAAGAGTATTAAGAAAAAAAAAAAATGGCCCAAACAAACAACAACTTAAGAAAGGCACTCAGGTTTCTTTTCCCTCATATGCCATTATGAATGCCAGACCTAACAAGGCCTATTTACCTACAGATTTGCATGTGTGGTTGTTTCATTTCAATGTCTGAGAAGCTACCAGCAGCTGGAACACATACAAGAGACTCCTCTCCTAGGCGGACTCTTTGATACTGATCATAAAATACAGCCTTTCTCTCAGCCAGAGAATTTACATGAGTGTCTTTCCTCCAATTTCTCAAAACTTAGTAAAACTTTAATTTTGAAGACTTCCAATCTTTTGTCAAACATCTCTGAAAGCAACCAAGAAGTTCAAAACGTCTGGTGCAGTTTGTGCAGTAGGATCCTTGGGTGGTGGGATAAACAAGTATTGTTTCCATAGAAAATCAGGGTAAGTTGTTTTCTCAGTAATGTACTTTAATTTTTTTGTCCATGCAGCATGATTTACCAAAGGTTTGCAAGCTTCATTTTTAACTTACTAGGACAGAAAACCAGTTTCAAGAGAAACAGAAGAGAACCAACAACATACCAAGAAAAGGGGGCTAGAGGCATTGTAGATCAAAAGCTATTGCATTTTCTGCCTACTCCATCCTTATTTCACTACCATCAGCAGCCACTGCTCAGCCTAATAAATAGAAACAGGAGCTACAAGCAATACCTGCACTGAGCTCCACTGAAGGAAGCTGTAACAGTTGCTGAGGATTTAAACCTACAAGTGTACATTTGACAACAGCTTTAAATTCCTTTCTTATTTATTATGAAATGTTCTGTAGATTTCATATAGTTACTGTTTTTATTATCTAAATTAGAAAGAAATAGTGGTTTCTAAAAACCTACTAATAAAAAACTAGGCAACAAAAAAAGTTTAAACTCCCTTTTTTTTTTGTAACTGAAGGGGGTGGGCATCTTCACTGTTCTTCCTAACCTTCCAAAAATCCTTCACTTGAAACAGTTTATTTTCTCATAGTTCCTCACCTACAGCTCTTATGCCTCTCTCAAGCTGCTCTGTGTCATGTCAAGTCTTTATTTTAACTATACAAACTCTTCATGACAAGGATTTAGTCTATATTTAGAAAATGCTGCAGAAGATATAGTGCTGCGTAAGTGTTTTATGGTTTCTCTGGTGTTCAGCTTCAGCATTTTGGAAGTCACATGCATTGTCCTATGCAAACTATAAGAATTACTAGTGTGATTCAGGAATTACTTCTTTTATACATGCATTTTCCCCTCACAACAATTTTCAAAGCATAGAGAGTCACAATGAAATATTTATAATGCAAGATGTCAATAAAATTCAAATGAAACCTAAGAAAATAGACAAAAACCTAAAATTTTCACACCCTTTTCCAGCAGTAACTTCTTGCTCACCTTCTTCAATAGATAGTATCATAATAAGGTCCTTTCAAATCAAGGCTACAAATAATGTGTGTATTACAATATAGAGCTTTGAGAAGCATCTTGTCCACAACAAAATAAACTACTTAGCACCAGGACAAGTAGTAATTTTTTTTGCTTTTGTTATTTTCTGCCTAGCCCTGCCCCCTACTTGCATATCTCAGAGTAGATTTCTGTTTCAATTTTACTGTTTCTAAAGCAATTAATGAAAGAAATCCTTTTTCTTTCTAAACCATTCACTACTCCATATAAAAACAGCATAGCTTTCAACTGAAACCACCACTGCTGACCTTCTTTCACTGAAAACATATTTATTTCATATATACACACAAACGTGTATGCAGTGCTTACCCTAGAAAACTTACCCTCACAGTGTCTTGGGAATATATTATGCACCCCTGTAATCAACTCACAGGATGGGTTAGCTAAAAACTTCATTCAAGTCATATTAACATGCTAGTCTTCTTCACCTGCTAATAGCCTGAAATTGAAACTATTATAGGTAAAAATTATACATGTCTCTTGAAAAAGAAGATTCAGATGCATAAGTTGTTAGGCCTTCAGCTAAGCCATTTGAGGTGGTTATTTGCATGGTCTTAGCTCATGCCAAATACCAAATGAAAAGAGCTAACTAACAAAACTAACTATTAAAAATTGACACAAGTGCTGCAGAGCTGCAGACCTGACAGTGTAAAACAGTCTTGTAGCTCCTGG
This sequence comes from Taeniopygia guttata, assembly GCF_048771995.1. NCBI lineage: Eukaryota > Metazoa > Chordata > Aves > Passeriformes > Estrildidae > Taeniopygia > Taeniopygia guttata. The sequence goes on from NC_133028.1 coordinate 53,015,110, forward strand.
TTCTAATTTCTGCCTGTTATAAACTCAATCTGTAATAAAAGCTATCATTAACAGACAATTATATATTGCTCCCTTATTAAGGGCCATGAGCAAGTACTAAAGACTAGTGTGAAATTTGCTGAGATGCTGCCACAGACAGACACCAAAGCTGTAATTGACCAAGATCAGGATGTTGAGATCAGGATTTAAAGACAATAAAGATTACCTTGCAGCTCATGTGACTAATCCCTAAATTTCTCCTAACACCCGTTTTGTGGTTGAGTAAAGTAAAGGCAGAGAGCTGGGAGAACAGAACTGCTGATTTTTTCCTTCATTCCCTACCACCTCTCCTCTGTGACTTTTTCTTCCCCATGTCCCAGACTTTGCTAGCTATAAAATTAGCAGGTAAAAAGAAGCCATTTGTGGTGTTAGCTCTTATTACCTGACAAACTAATTTCTTCATATTTCTATTACTTCCTCCTCATCTACGCCATATGCATGTTTTTCACAACTCTCCAGCCAATACTATTTTGAAACAGTTTTCTAAATCTTATAGTCTTCCTTCTACTTTCCCATAATTCATCTATTTCTGAAATGTTTAAATTTAGCTGATCATTTTAACTACCCTGGTCTTTTGTCTCTGCTCCAGCTGGACTTCATAAAAACTCTTGAATGCCTCGTCTTGTCCCCTTGCATAATCACCACTAGTATAGAATAGGTACCTACAGGTAAAAAGCAGTTTATTTTCAGACACTGAACTTAGTCACATCTATTGTATTTGCAGTCTTAAGTGTTATAATAAATCCTATTATTTTGGACTTACTTATTATAAGAAACATTCTTATAACCTAATTTTTAGAAGTCTTAAGAATTTAATGATGTAACAAAAACCATCAAAAGAGTACAAGCTCAGTAACTTTTGAAAATCAGTCCTTGAAAAAAATAAATGTTGTACAAAGCAAACAGACATACAGCAAAATATTATTTAAGAGTATAATCAAGTCCTCATTAAAACCAGTAGCAGTTTTGCCACTGGACTATGGGGCCAACATTTCTCCCTGAGCTCATATTGAAAAAAATGGGTTCAAAACCATAACAAATTAGGATGCCCGAATGCCCTACTCACAGTGTAACCTCTGTACTAACTAGCTACAAAACTCTACATAATTCTAAATTTAAATTCATGTACAACAAAACCATTTTGTTTTGCTGTTCACAGAGATGGCAGAGTCTGCTATCACCTTCCTCATACCACATCTACTTTTACATAGGGAAACAGCAAAAGCAGAAGAGAATAGGAGATCCCTTACATAGCTTTCCCAACCCAGGATCCCTGGCAGTTCATTAACCTTTTACAGAAAAAATCTACTGGAATCTTCAAAGGCTGCCTCTGGGAGACCTGCACAAGGTGTGCCTTCACTTGCTGGGTGGGTTTTTTTCCAAAATAGCCAAGGAGTCATGCAACAAGGAAAGGGTCTGGAACATAAACCCTATGAGGAGAGGTTGAGAGTTCTACAGGCTGGAGAAAATGAGTCTCAAGGGTGGTCTTATCACTCTCCACAACTACCTTAAATGAGGCTGTGGCTGAGGCACCCCAAGGCTATGGATCAGCATCTTCTCCCAGGCAACTGTCAGCAGGACAAAGGGAGACAGCCTGAAGCTGCACCAAGGGAAGTTCAGACTGGATAGTAGGAAAAAGTTCTTCACTGGAAGAATGGTTAAGCATTGGAACAGTCTGCCCAGGAAAGTGGTGGAGTCACAGCCCCTGAAGTATTAAAAAAATGAGACACAGCACTTTATGATACAATTTAGTGGGCATATTGGTATTTGATAAAAGGCTGGACTTGATCTTGCAGGTAATTTCCAACCTTAATGATCTTATGATTCTATTAAACCACAATGTTTGTGCTTCCACATGCAAATTGAACCTAATATATGTAAAGTGACATCAACTTGGACATGCCATTTCCTGCAGATGCTGGGTGGCCCAACTTAAAACATACTCGGTTTAAGAATCAAGAAATATTAAAAGCTTAACATGTCACTTCAAGCACAATTGATACCTTACACTCACAGCTGAAGGCATGATCTGCACTCAGGGTATTTGAGAGGTCTCAATGAATGTGTAAGAATGTATATCATCTTGCAGCATCCCTTTACTGGAAATAAATATGGAGAAAGACACATCATTTTCCCTATTGCCATTTTCCCCCACTCACCTCCCTTCAGCAAAATCAAGAGAAAAAAAAATATTAATATATTATTGCAGAATTAGCTTTCCAAGGCAGTTTATTAATATTTCTGAATACTCCAAATGAAATTAGCTTCTTAGCATTTTCTTCCTTCCAATATACACACTGTATTCTTATTTAAAGCTTCTGTGTTAACAATGAAATAAATATTCTTGCACAGAATAAAGTAATAAGTGTGGTGACAGCTAATAAAAAAAAAAAATGAAAGGCAATCTATTCTTGGCAGGACTGTTACTCCATTTCCATTGCTTCTGTGCCATAACATGTTCAGTTGGTCATCAAGAATCTAGCCAGCATATTTTAAAGCATAAAACCTGACAAAACAGTTACCAAGGCTCCTATTCAAATCATCAGCAATTCTGCCACTGGCCAAAACTTCAAGAATAGATGATAAAACTTTGCTCCTCCCCTCTATCCTCGCCAGTCATTTAGTAAAAAAATGAAGACAAAACACTTTAAATTAATAAATAAATGAGGCAGGATAGTTCCGAAATACAGCCCCACAAATTGGCACTGCACTAAACTAAAGCTAGAAGACACTGTAGTATTTGAAATTAGTACTTAGCACACAGAATAAAATACGAAGCACAAACTGCTGGTGCATTTGGATACTGGCAGAGGAGGCAGAGACTGCCACTGCCACCTGAGCACAGCATACCTCTCTGACCACATTTTGGAGGTACTGGGTGACTCCACCTTTCTTGCAGTGTGAGATTTGGCTGGCACAGCACACAGTGATATTTTAACATCATTGTGAGGTGATATCAAACAGATGTCATTGCTTCTTAGGTAAATTACAAGGTTTGGACTATGCCACAAGCAAGACATGGATGAGAAACCTGTTGAATACCTCTGTACCCGTACCCAAATTTAAATCCCACTGTCCTATACAAAACCAGTACAACACTTACAGCTGTTATTTTCTTATTAAAATGTTTAAAGAGATCACATAAAGATGGCACATCAAACTAGGATCAGTAAAGGGGCCCAAAAACAAGCATGAAATAAGCAAAAAATGTCACAGCTGGATATGCCCTGGAACCAAACAATATATTCTGAGAAGCAATGATTTGCACTACTGAAATTTATAAAGGAGTGTTTTTAAAAGCTTTGTACCAGTCTGACACAACTGATTCTTTGGAAAACAGCTGTGATCCTCAGAAGCATTACTGACTGAGCCAGATCTCAAATTCCTGATATGCTAGAGCATTATAAAAAATTAAGTGGTATTTCCTTAAATAATGTAAAAGCATCATTACATTCTACAAGTACAGAACTGCTTTCTCTCAAACTTAACAATAAGAAAAACATCCAGGAAAAGCTCTTCTGCCTGGACTGAAAAGAAATCACCTGATCGTAATTAGTCTTTATTGATAAAATGCTGCATAACTTTACACACAATCCTCTAACTGGATCTGTAACAAGTTTCCCCACATATGCCAAGTTATCAAACAAACTATATAAATGCAGTTAATCCATTAAGACTGTGGGACTTGGGATGCATATTCCAATTCAACTTTCTTTATCATAAATCAGCTGTATGACTTCCACACATCACTGCTTCAATGTCCCAAGCATGAGGAAAAGAACTACACATCCATACCTCACCACTCATGTGGGCCTTCATGACAATAATCAGGGCAAAAATATAACACCATGTATAGGCAACAAAATGTTTGGATACAAAACCATCATCACTAAGATCTGGTAATCCCTCTCAACAGTGGTTTTTTTTCATTTTTAGGTTTCAGTTTTTGTGCACAATTACAAAACACATACAACACGACTTCAGTGCACATTTAATAAAAATCTTGCTTCTTCCACATCTACTTTTACTTACTGCCTGCAGCTTCCTTTCCCTTACTATAAAAAAACTATCCTCTATAGGACAGTCACATTTCAGGTAAAGGCAGCAGACTCCATAGAAAGCATTATTACTACTATATTATTATTAGCATTTCACTGCCGTACAATAGACAGATGATACTACAGCCTTCAGTCATGGAATGAGTTTGTATTAACTAACTGACACACCCCACTATGTAGTGCAGTGAGAACAAGTCAAGAAGCAGCAAGTAAAAGTAACCACATATTTAACTAGCAAACAGCTATAGCGGTTTAATACTGATGCCTGTAAAATACACAGCTGCATCTTCCATACTCTTAAAGTTACAGGCCCTTGCTAAAGCACAGGAATACAGATCCTTACCAGCACAAATGACAATATGCATTTTAGGTACTTGCAAGTTCTGTTATTTTACATGCTGTCTCACACAGCCAGTACACTGAGTAGCTGAAGTCTAATACAAAAGCATATTTACTTTTTCAAGGTAACCCAGTTTACTGTCACTACAGAAAACTGCCAAATAAAGACAATATTGAGAGAAAAACCTGAACAACCTGCAGTCGTTTTTCAGGAAACAAACCCAGCCTCCATTTGCCATTATTTACACGTGTATTTCCTTTTGTTTCCCTCCCTCCCAACAGATGATGAGCCCCCCCTCCCCCCCCCCCAATTGCAGCAAAACTGTTCTCAAGGGGAAGACCTGAGGCACTGAATCTTACAACAGAGTAACTTCTTAGAAGAAGATAGACAATGTAGCTCAGTTCCTCACCACAAGAAGCTGGTAGCTATTTAATCTAAGTGTTCATAGGGCTCCTTTTCCACTGATATGTTCATTGACACATTAATGTTATTTCATGTTGTGCTTCAGTAGGATCAATCAACCTCAGAAAAACCACAGTGCAACATTCACTTCTTCCCTTGCCTTAATGGAGGGTAAATAAACAGCCTCCATTTATTAGGAGGCCTCAAATTACAGTGAAAAAATCCAATTAAACACTACAAAAGTATAATGGTTCTAGAATATGGAGATAGATTTATGATTTTTAAAAACTATCATAGAATTTAATTGTACAAAATGCTTTTCTCAGTAACTTACTTTTATCTCTGTAATTCCCAACATCATAAAAAACATACAGTGGCCATTATTCTTTCTAGTACTCCAGATGGGCTAATCCAATAAAGCCATAGTATCTTCCACGAACTTTCATGGAAGAGTGGCAATTTTTCCCAATGGAGCAACTTCTCTACATCTCTCAGTTTATTAAACACTTGGGCAAAAAAAAGCTCCAAAACACTGCCAAATCTAACTTCTTCAATGTCAACTTCAAAGGCTCATGTGACATCACATTTGAATCAAAAAGGAGAGATCCATAGCTTACACAGCACAAGAGATCTTGCTCTCACACAACCACATGCACAGACGTGATGATACAAGGTGTTTTTTCAGCATCTTCTGTGACTAACAAACTTAAAAACCAAGCATTAACTCATGTAAGTCAGACATGGCAAATGCCCTATGTGCTGTTCCAGGTTATCCTTCTGGTACAGCTCCCCATACATCTGCTCCCCCACTCAGGCCTGCACCAAGCTCTCCAGAAGGCAGGCCTCAATCAAGCTACCAGCTACTCCAAGAAGTCCTGGCAAGGATTAGAGCCAGGGTTACAAAACTTCACCCTGTGTGCTGACTGAACTAATTTCCCTCACCAAACTATGGCAGAAAGCTGCTGCACTTAGATTAACTTCCCCAGTTTGGCTTGGAAGGAAACTAACTACAGGGACCACTGCACTCCAGACACAAAGAGGTAAAGGAATCTCAGTTGGCAGAAAATACCCCTGGCTTCTGTCTCACTTTCAGCAGACCCTGGATAGTTGTGTATTATTACCTTCTCCTGAGACAGTGCTGCCTATTTATGGGATATTGCTCTCTGGGATGCAAGAGATGAATAATGTCTCAGTTGTCATCATGATGTCTCTTAAGAGGACTTTCCAAGACTAGTTCTTCCTCTGAGTTATTCCAGGTCTGAGTCAGACCTTCCCATTTACATTTCCAAGAAAACATTCTTGAAGTATTTTTTAGCGTTTCTGTAATAATTCCCTTTCTTACAGGAGCCTTAAAAATCAGAGCTAAAAGAAGCTACTGCAGAGATGATCACTAATGCCAAAAAGAACCCAAAATGAACTACTACTACTTCCAGCTAAATAAATGCAAACGTTACCATCCATATACCAACTACATTTATAGTATAGGAACACATACAACAAAGAGTTGTAAAGAAGACAAGAACCCTCCTGAATGATTAGGTAGAATGTCTTTGCTATCTGAGCTTTTTCAGTTCATTAATATTTCACTTTTATATATTCCTCAGCTGCTTTCACAACATGTTCCTTTCTCTCCTTCTTAAGTATAAGCAAGGATAATTGTTTGAAGTAACTAGCAGACCTTGCCTCACAACCCCACCTCTGTGCCCCCTGAGATTTTAACGCTTCAAGTACAATATATGCTAGATAGAAAAACACATCTGGCATAAAAAGGGATAAGAGAATACTCCAAGTCTCCTTTCTAGTTACATTCAGCTATAAAGGTGTGCAATAAGAAAAGAAAGCATACTGCAGTTTGTCTATGCCAAGACACTTACTGCTGTCTGTCCCAGAGGAGAAACAGAGCTGGGAGGGAAGGGGAATCTCTTCTCTGTGGAAAAACAAAATAACCCCGTTCTTTTGCAAGACAAGTTGCAGCAATATATCCCTTCCTTGCCAAAAGTCAAAGACAACCTCTTTAGCTAGAAGGAGCAAAACAAAAACTGTCTAGAGGAAATAAAGGATTTTCATGAACCTCTTGCATATAAGCGCTACCATCACCATCTGCTCCACTTTTTCAGCTTGCCATGCGATTTTGGAAAGCACATGCAGCATCCTCCATCTCCTGCCTCTAAATCCATGGCAAAGGTCACACATGACCGCCAGTGGACGGGCCCTACCCATACCCATTTCTGATACCACTTCTTGTCGTTTTCACTGGTTAATTGTAGATTGCTTAACACACGCTCACACTGAGGGAAAGGCGGGGAAACGGAAAGAAGAAAAGCCAAAAACATAAACAAAAAAAGGATGGGATTTCTTCCCCGTCACCTGCAGCAGCGCGGTCGGAGCGACGGCCAGCGGGTCAGCGGGCAGCGGCTGCCCGCGCCGTGCCCCCCGCAGGCGGGGCCCGACGAGCGCCGCGATGCCCCCAGGCCACCCCGGCGGCACCGCGGCCCCGCCGGCGCTGCCCCTTGCCCCGGGCGACACCTGCGGCCGCCCCGCCACAAAGCCGCCGGTGCCGCTGTCCCCGCGCCGCCCGCCCGCCCTCGCAAAGCCCCGGCGCTGCCGGAGCGCGGCTGCCGGGGATCAGCGCGGAGCTGCGGCAGCGGCAGCCCCGCTCCTCCGCCGCCCCCACCGCCGCAGCCGCGGGTCGGCGCAGGGCGCCCGGCGGCCGCCGCCCCGCGGGCGGGGAAGGAGAGGCCAAGGCAGGGGGGCCGCCCGCGCCCCGGGGCGACACCCGCCGGATCACCTCGGCACCTGCCCAGCGGGGCCCCCGCACCCCGCGGCGCCCCGCGGCCCGGCCCGGCTCTGCCCACCGATGCCGCCCGGGAGGGACGCGTTACCTGGCCGGGCTCCTCCAGCGCTCGCCGCTTGCCGGCGGGGACTGGGACCCTCCTGGCAGCGCGGCGCGGCACCGCCCCCGCCCCGCTGGGTCGCCGGTCCGCTGCGTCGCCCCGGCGCGGGGAGAATAATCCGTGCGGAGCGGCGGTGCCCCGGTCTGTCACTGTCAGTTCGTCCGCTCGCCCGTCATGTTGCGGCCGGTGTGTGTGTGTCTGTGTGCGTGTGCGCGGCGGGAGGGGAGGAGGGAGGCGGCAGGAGAGGAGGGAAGGAGGGAGGGATGCGGGGGCGGGCCGGGGCGGCGCTTCGCGCGTGTGCCGGTGCGGGGCGCGTGTTCCCGCGGCGCGGAGCGGGGCTGCCCCGCACTCTGTGTGTCTGTGAGCGTCTCTGGCTGTCTCTGTATATGTGTGTGTGTGTGTGTGTGTGCCAGGGATGATCAGCGCGTCCTGTGTGCGGGTGGGCTGGCTGCGTGTGCGCTTCCTCGGGTCTGTCCGTGTCCGTGTGTCCCCGGGCAGAGCAGCTCCCCCGGCCTTCTCGGGCGAGAGGCAAGCAGCTGAGAGGAGAAAGTCCGAGTTCCATCCGGGAGGAACTCCGCTCCCTCCGGTGTGTTTACACTCACCATCTGCTCAGGGATTTATACGTATTTTTATCTTTCCCGAAAGGCGGCAGAGTCCTCTGATTTCACTTCCTCGTCCTCTTTTTCAGAGATGTCTTTTGTAATTATTTCCCAGTTGCTGCGTGACCATCCCGGTGCATTGCTGGTCCTAGGGAGGGAATAAGGAAACGACGTTTAAGAAGCGGCTCCACACCAAGGACAGATCTCAGCTGTACCGGTCTAGGAGCAGGAATGATTTCCCTGGAATATCGGATGAGGTCTGAGGTCAAATACATGGCGTTTATATGTAATGAATTAAGTTCCTTATTCAATTCAGAAGGAAAAGGCAAAGCAGAGAAATAGCTGTCTTCTCTGTGACTAATACTTAAGGAATATGACTGAGTTTTCATACCCTGTTTTTTTTTTTTTTGCTAATTTATACAGGGTCTCTCCTGTATCACCCATCAAAATAAACTACCTTGCCTCATTAGGAACAATTGAGTAAAATGAGTGATGACTCAAAAGTGACAGGCTGCAGATACTTGCCCTGTCCTCTCATACCAAAAAAAGTAACATGCATAAAGCTCCTTGCACTGAAGAAACACATGGACTTTTCAGACTTCAGTCTAAACAGGAATAAAGGGTGTTCATTCTGTAACATTAATGCTTATGCTGCAACTGCAACCCAAAGAACTTTCAAGTATTAAGCTACAGAAAAATGCAGATCCTGAATGGAGTCAAAGAGTTTTGAAGAATTTTGAGTAAAACAGATTTTGACAAAATACAGCTACAATTTAACAGCGACAGTGAGGTTCCACTGAAGTTCTGAATAAGAATTCCGTGAAAGTGCAGAGGTCAGTGTCATACTTGGTATGCAAATAACAAGAAACTGAATACTTATGTCTTTACAAAACCAAACTTTCAAACAAGTGAGTTCACCATACCTAATTATATTTAAATACAACTGTCAATATGTTCAACAGGTTCACAAGATTGCTCAATGAGATGTGATAACCAAATTTCAAGGTGTCTCTTTTTCTTCTTGGGCCAGATAACAAATCTAAACCAGATAAAATATTTTACAGTCACAGAAGAAAGTTTGGCATATGCAACACATAGCAGCACTGCAAAAAAAAATGCTACGTGGAGAGAGACATTTTTAGTAGCCTATCATCTGCATTTAAAAGGCAAAAGATCTTATGTGACACAGCCCCAAGAGTGTTCATTATTGAAAGTACCTACCTTCACAACGTGGGAATTTCAAACAAGGTTCTGCAGTAACCAGATGACTGAGAGGTGGTTCATCACCTGCAAAGTATTTAAGCAACTGCATGGGCATGAGTGTTCTCAATGAAGATGAGGGTATTTGTCACAACTAAAATTATGGGCCTACTTAGCCACTTTGTTAGGCTGAGTCAGCCTTGACTGCAGAGGCAGAGGAATCCATGTTTCACTGAATCAGGCATTTCCTAAGAGTCTTGCGTGATTTTTGTGCTCCATCTCCTCCTTCATCCTTGTATTCAGAAGAAGATTCACAGAGCCTTCTAATGGTTAACTATGGCTCTCTGGTTTCTATCAGTTTTCTTTCCTGCCATTGCCCTGCAAGGGCAAAAAAGCCCCTCTCATTAATCAGAATTTTCAGACACATTCACAAGTGATGATTCCAGTGAAGCTGTCAAGCCTTTGATTGTCCAGTGACAGACAAGAAACAGAGACAGCACCTAGAGGTTGTGCAGCAAAACATCACCTCTTCCAAATTCTAGGGTCGAGCATGTAGCCCTGTATAATCTTCTTGAAGGTCTCAGCCCTTGTCCAAGCAAGCGTCTCTTTATTCTCAAGAGAAGTCTTGGGGCGCAGAGAAACCTTAGCCTGTCTTATTCAATCTACCAGGCATGCACTGGTTGTCTGCCTAACTGCATGAATTTTGGGTCTGGCCAGAGCTATAAACAGTCCTTGGGAGTAAAACAGATTAATTTCTGTTTTATAGGAGCATTTTATGACCCTGAAAGGAACCAGTGTTGGGGGACTGGTACTCTGGAGGAGCTAAGTGTGCCAAGCAGTGACTCATGACCACAGGTGGGGAGGGCAACCTTGCCTTGCACTGGGGTACACTGACACATCTTGGGAGGTCTAGGGGATGTATGGACTTCACTAAATGTTTTTATCTTACAGTCCTATTTGAGCTAGGTTGGCATTAGGGGTGTCGTCATGCCATAGTGGGCCTGCAGCACTTGGGTCAGGTCCTGTTTACCTTACCATCATGGGAGAGGACAAAGGAGGCCTCCTGTACCAAATTGCTTCCACTCTCCTTTCAAGAGACATCTGTTCAGTGAAGCATTGTCACACTAATCAATATCTATTAGTTTTGTATTGCATATGATCATATCCACTTAGACCTTTGGAGCAAGGATTAATTGAGTGACCTTCCCCTTGCTGTATAGTTCCATGTATGTGTAATGTACTGAAAAAATACTGAAACCAGTCAGTTTGTTAAAAGCTATGAATTTTATCATGCTAACACTGAAACCTCAAAGGGAGTTGAAGTCCACTCCAGTTAATCATAAAATAATAATAATCTGACAGAGTTTCTGAATTAAGGTTCATTTTGTTCCCCCCTTTTAAACAGCTGTAAATTGATTTATAGTCTCTTAGCTCCCTCAGCACCAATGACAAAAATGACACAACTTTCTGGAACTATAGCCTCCTTCACTACTGAAGCCAAAAAGAACAATTACAACTAGAAATACAGAATTTTTATTTATTCAAAAGATAAATGTCCTTTACACTTCAAAATTCAGTTTAGTAAATTGAACAAAGAAAGGTTATTTGACTCCCAGCAGTGAGATAACTTTTCTATTTGATGAAAAATCTCCAGTTTGGCACTAAAAAAGGATCAATCCCCATACCTGTACTTTTCTCTTTGTGAAGTCTGTTAGAACAGCTCATCTATTTTGGCTTTACTATTTCCTTTCAAACAGTTAATGCAGATATTATCATTGCTCATTGCTGGAAATTGTGATGACAATGAATGTGTAAATACCACTAGAAGAGCACCAAAAGATTTCTCCTTAACAAACCAGCTTTGTGAATATATTTTCTGGTTAATCTGATTTCAAACACTGTCAGTATACAAGTTGCTTGCTTTACCCTTATCAGTATAATCAAAAGCTTAAAAATCTTATCAGCTCTGAAATTCATATAAATTAGATTAGTGGTGAAGTTTGTTTACATGCCCATAGAGAAACATGCCATAACTGGAGAATGAAGTTTTGTTTGTTTAGTTCAGTGTTTCACTGGCAAAACTGCCTTGGTAAAGAAAAAACTGCTTCTAACTCGGAGATGTATTTCCCCAGTAAAACCTGCGCACACTGGCTGAGGATCTAATCCTGAAGTAGGTGAGCAATCTTCTGGTTCTCCATTGTAATCCCCAAAGCTCCACACAGATACATAAACCTAAAGGACTCCAAAGGACTTGAGCATTGTATTTTCACAAACAGAAGCTAATAAAAGCCTCCAATGGCTGCCTTGTGTGCTTCCATGCCTTTTTATTTGAACAACGGAAGTCTGCATGAATGCAGTTTTATTTTTCATTCTGAACTCTTCCACTTGGAGGATCTCCATGACAAAATATTCTAGTTCTGCAGGCTAACACAGTTTATTTGTAAATTATCTGTTCATCTTTGTAATCTTACTTAAATTGTGGAAATATTCTGGTTTGTCTAGGGCTTTTTTTTTTACAGGTTGTTTTTTATAACATTTACATGTTTGGCAAAATTGAAGTTGACAAGCATTCTTTCCAGCCTTGTTATTTATCCATTGTACAAAATAGGAAAGGGAAGGAAATCTGCTGAAAGGGAAAACTGTATTTCTATTTGTAATAGATGGAGTGCTAGCATTGAAAACATAGTCTAAGCATGGTATTCTGTACCAGAAAATAGAGGATTAAAAAAGAATAATATATGCCGCATTTTATGGTATCTGACTCCAATACATCATCACAGCAGGAGCTTTCTTCAGTGTCATTCAACCTGGGGGGGCTGAGCAAATTCTGCATTTAAGTCTCATTAATTCAGTTTGCCTTGAGCCAAAGCAGCACCTCAAGTTGTTCAGCTAGCATGGAAGTATTAAAGTTTTCCTCGTGTTTAGTAAGCAGCAACTTCTCTGTTAGCAGACAGAAGACCAGAGACAAGACCAAAAAAAGAAAAAAAAAAAAAAAAAAAGAAAGGTAGACAGCCTCTGAGATTTTGCAGAGGAATGTAGAATATCCACCTGTAAACATTAATACACCAAAACGTATAAGGTGCACACATATATTATGTAGAATAATATCTAAAAGACCAGTTACTGGAAAGGCTTCCAGCACAGAGGAGCTTCAGGGCCCTTAGTCTATTGTTGCAGCTGTTACAGATACTCCATGCCAAGGGATTTTCTCAGTACCATTAACGCATGCAGAGCAAAGCCAGCTTTCCAGCACTACCTTCCCAAATTCTCCTTTTCACTTCTACAGCTGTATTTTTAACTTCTCCCCTGAAATACCCTTATTCTTCATGTGCCTGTCAACTGATACATACTTCACAGAAGAAAAAACATTTGTTTATCTAATTCTTCAGACTGATAAATTAAAAAAATTTAAATTGTCTCCTAGTAAGAACGCCTACAAAACCTTCAACTATTGGTCAAAGAATAAGAATTAATGCCCAAATCAGAAGAACATGTCATGAATTCTACTCTATTCAACTGGTTTGTATGATCAATAACCAGCATCTTGGCAACACCTGGAAAAATGTATAAGCTCATTCAGTTACTGATGTTCTTCCACACAACCTTTCAGCTTGGTGCTCAGGAATAGGAATCTAAAAAACAAACTAGAAATAAACACAGTAACTTCTGGGTTTTACCACGCAGTGGTCACACTGGCAAGAATTTGGAAAGCTGAATTTGGATGGTCACCTTTGCTTTTTCAGGGAGGCAAAGGATTTAGTCTTTGCATGAAACACCAGCTCCATATTTCCCCAAGCACAGGAAAAAAAAGAATTTTTACACCTTTAGTAGTCACACAACCCAACCTGTGGCAGACCTCAAATGGCAATACAACAGTAAACATATGCCAAGTAAAAATTAAAGCCTTTTAGACTTAACCAAAGCCTGGAATTTTTTATCCACCAGGTAGTCCATCTATGAACTATTGCACTATGGTGTGTCTGAATAATCAATGTGCACGCTCCTGTGCCCTGTCTGAGGCTGCAGCTAGAGAATGGACTTACAGGACTGAAAGAACTGAGACTATTGAATTGGCAGTCCCTTGCTGAACTGGGGTTAGAGAAAAAGGACAAATAAACAAAAAACTAAACCCCCAAAAAATCCAAATGAAAACACTTTCTCAGCCTGACCTCATTGCCCTTTCCACAGCACCACCTTTACTTGGGGTTTGCTGCCACACATGATGCAGTCTCAGGCAGTTCTATGTAAATGTGAGATTTACAGAGTCATTTGCATGGAAATATCCAAATTGGCACCAAAGTCTAAAAGAAGTTAGTGCCTCACATTTCATTTTGGGTTTCTATTACAGCAAGGATACGTTTGCTTCATCAACCACTGCATTGGCTGGTGTGATCACAAGGCTCAAGGAGAAAAGGCATTGAGCCACCAGGCCTCATAATGTGCAATCAAACTGAGACACAAAGACATGCTAAGATCCTCCATTCCCACATTCATGTCTATTATGCCTAGATTCATACTTAGTATTTATGAAAGCAAGGGCAATTTCTTTATTCAGATGTCTCATTTTCAAGTCTGTTTCCAAGCCTCTATCAGAGACAAATGCCTGTTGTGATTTTGATTTAAGTGCAAGGTCTACTGCTAGGAGCTGGAAATGTAGTCTGCTTAATGAATTTATTAGGCTTTGTCTTGTATCCTGAAGGATTTTTATTACTTTATTGCATAGTCTATTATTACACAGCATTATTTTTATGAACATCACAAGCACCCATGATGTATAGCTGTATCATAGTCAGTATGAGAAAAAAAATCAGCACACATCCCCAAATATAGAAATGCTGAGTGTTGCCTCATGCACTGAATATTTGAACAGGCTCGTGTTTTGGCTCAGGTCCCTAAAGCACATATTCTTTGCTAGGGAACATGCATCTGGAAAAGAGGATCTATGTTAACAGGACAAGTCTGGTGTTCAGCAAAAGGCACCAGCTCCCTACTGCACTTCTCCTGTGGAAGTTTCTATTCAGTTGGTCATTGTTTTACATGACCTGAAGGTTGACTCCAGAAAGGTCTGTTCGCATCACCCTGGATAATTCCTTAATTTATGCTATTTATAGTCACATAAATGTGCTAACTGTGCCATTAGACACACACCTTTTCAGTACTATGGAGTCCAAACCATTAAGCAGAAGCATAGAGGATATGTGTAGAAAGGCACCAGGAATTGGCAGAGTTCAGCAGTACCCAAATATTACCAGATAGATACCCTTCACAAGCAAATAATTAAGAAAAACTGTTTTTTAAACACAAAACTGATTTCACTAATCTGCAGTGACAATAATTCATACATCCCATTTTCTGGCTTTCATGTCCCAATTTACTCTTCCCTGAGCATACTTTTATATGTATCACAACAACCTTCAAGCCATATACAGACAATAAACAGGATCTTTCTGTGTAAAGAACAGTTGGGAAATAAACATTGATGTCTCTTACTAACTATTTAGTGTTCAGTTTTTCAGATGACTTTAACAGAAGTACATAGACCATAGACACCTTAGTGCCATTGGAGCTGACATTAAATAAAAATGGAAAACGAAAACTTGAGTGTTGCAGCAAGTAAAA
Source organism: Taeniopygia guttata (assembly GCF_048771995.1). NCBI lineage: Eukaryota > Metazoa > Chordata > Aves > Passeriformes > Estrildidae > Taeniopygia > Taeniopygia guttata. Next base: position 53,030,261 of record NC_133028.1, read on the forward strand.
CGTGTCAGTATATTAAATATGTGTTCATTAAGACACACACACTGAAATGCAGTGTGGTTTTCCCTTCCAAGGGCAGCAGTAAGTTATGCCTCTACAAGCAGCATGGATTTATGCCCCTAAATGCTTCTCTTCAATAAACACTTGTATACCTGTCATGAAACCTGAGGAATCATATGTCCTTTAGTTAATTCAAAGATACTGAGTTACTCTTCGGAAAAAAAAAAAAAAAAAAAAGATAATTCTACTGATTAAATGATTATTTAAAAAAACCCAAAACACTATAGAAGGACAAAATATTATTTTCTATAATGTAGGTATAGGACATTTTTACACAAACCTGTGGTTTCTGTGCTTTGATTGGATCCTATGTTTGAAGTAATATATAGAGGATTCTTTCAGGCAGAAATTTTAACTGGGTCTGTGGTTTAGCCCTGCAGGGTTCTGGTCTTCATTGCAAATCTTGAGGAATAAATAAATCAGATTCTGGAGACCATATAAGAGCTAGGGACCTAAATCCTATTAAAATACTAGAAACTGGATACTAACTACCACAGACTTCCACAAATATTCCATCTGAAACAAACATTCTTTTCAAGATTACGCTTTCTTTTGAGTCTGTACTTCCTCTTGCAAAAGTGGGACCATTCAAAATACCAAATTATGCCCACAGATTTTATTTAGAAATTGTGACCATCATCTGATTATGTAAGACCACAACACTTCAACCCTTGTAGAAGATACACTGATTTAGTCGAAGGGAAAGCTTGCCAGGGAAGCTGATAAGCAAAGGTGCATGTATTTGCTAATACTTAAGTGAAGAATACAATCTTGTATATGGCAAAGGTCTTAATGGCAAAGGCCCTAGTAATTTTAGTAAGAGCAGCGCTGGAGTTGTATCACCAGGTGCATTATCTATCACCACACTATTAAACACATTTCCATGAGTACATTTTTAAAATCCCAATAATTTCTCCATGCTTTTGAAAATAAAATGGAATTTAGGCCTTAGCTAATAGGATCAGAACAGGGCTTGAAGCTGTATATTTTAAAGCATCTGTAGCATTAATAGCCAGAACATAAAATCCAGATGGGAGGATGATTACATTCTAATAGCTTTTATAAAAAGCTAATTACACATATTTGGGGTCTGATCCAAAAACTGTTAGAAACATGTCAAGGAAAAAAAAAAAAAAAAACCACAACAGTTGTCTGCAGAAAGCACCTAGAGTTACTGAACTGCCATTCCTTAAAATTGCTCCCACAGTAGTAAATGTGGCAATAAAGATGAAGTATTAAAATTTGTTCTTCTGTAATGATGGCCTTTTAATTTAAGAAAAAAAAGCATAAAATATATAAAGTGTCTTTTAGAACACTACAGTTTCTAAATCCACAAACACATAGGGCCCATCTCTGTGACAAGAAGCAGAATTTTAACCTATTCCAACATTCCACAGCAAGCTTTTCCACAAAGACAAGCTTTGAGAAGCACTAAACAGAACAAATTATTTAATATTTGCGAATGGAGAAGTGGATCTTTAAAAATTACTTAAACTTGCCTTCAAAATTGCGTGTAGAAATTTCTGAATTTTCATTGATAGGATAAGCTGTGTTCAAACAAAACTCACTGTTAGGCTCAACTATCAACACCACTCTGCTTTAGCTCTTAAATAGTGTGAAAAAGGAGGGTGGGAGAAGAAAGGCAGCAGAAGTGCTAATGCAATTGTTTGATGTGTGTCTGTGAGAGGCAGTGAGGAGGAGGCAGGCATTCTGCTAGGCAGGCTGCTGCCAACGGGAGTCGTGGGCTTTGTACTTCTCTCTCACCTCCTTTAGTGGAAAATAATTACACCTGCATATAAAAATCACACTGATTATTTTTATTGGTCTAATGTTGCTATTTCTTACATCTCCACAGAACTGGCCTTTTCCCACTCAGTCTTTTTCCTACCAATTTCTGTACGCTGTAGCCAGTGAAGAGAGCTGAGTGCGCCCGCCCCTGCACCATTCCACATGGCAACGTGCCAGGGAGAGCGACTGACTTAACTTCAAAACATTTTCTGTTTAATTAGTGTGAAAAAGCCCAGCAACCCAATTATCTAAAAGGACCTTCGCAGATTCTCTTCACAGCAAGCGAAATGATGCCACTGGATGTGTTCTAGTGTAGAAATACCTAGGTTGTTTCATCAGAAGGCTGATCAGGTATTTAACAGTGCATTCCCAGTTTGGCTCTAGTCTTGATTTCTATAACAGCCTGCTAAGAGGATGCTGCCTTTGAGTTTCAGCCCTTAAATCCTGGGTTCAATCATTTTCTCCCAGCCTGATGCCTGCATCTTCCCCGTGCAGAAAATGGGTGGCAAATCTGAAGCGGGTATATCCTCAACACAGCGCTATTAGCAGAACTGTCATATTTTTCACCATTTTTGGCTCTGACATCCTATATCTACCAAAATCAATTGGGAAATTACCTTTGACTTCAATGCTGGGTTCACTGCAGTCTAATTTGGACTTGATCCAGACTCACTTATTTCAGTTCCTCTCATACTAATCTAGCCAAGCATGTGAGTTGGGCTGAGGAATGAAGCTGTTCTTGCAACAGAGTTCTTTTTATTCTAATGAAATGCCTGAAAATACTGGTTTTACTTTTTATAGAAACTAGTCAATTGACTTACAATTAAAGTGCATGTTTCTTAATGCACACTGAAATATTTTACTCCTGCAAACCAGAATGGAAAAAATCCAAACCAAACATTTTCCTTTGCAGCAGAAAATCCATTACATCAATAGAATTTTATGTATGCACGTGTCTAGACGTTCAGAGATTTATACAGAATTATTTAGATCAATCTTACCATATTGTGGGCATATGCTCTCACCTACTGCAGCATACATTTCTAGAAACTCAGATTCTAGTATTTATCTAGCAGGTAAAGAAAAGATTATGTTCAGCACTGGTTGTAAAACATGATTGTGCCCATAACTGCACTATTTGTAGAAAGAAGTCTCCTCATACTTTTCAAGAAAGTATGACTTTCTTTCTTAAAAAAAACCCAAAAAAACCAACAAAATAAAAACAGGCAGAAAGCCTCCTGCACCTCATAGTGGTCATGCCAGGGGTGAGATCTGTCTGGAAAAAGGAGGGCACCTTTTAGCTTCATTCAGGGATTGCTGCTACCCCTTGTTACTGGGCTGGCTGCTACCATCATTTGTAAACATGATTTTGACACTGATATGCAGTTTACAACACTTACAGGAATGTTCCCCAAAGAGGTAGAAAGCTTTAGAAGGCCTAGCAAATACCAAAATATCTACTGGTACAGTGAAGCCAGAGAAACACATTCAGATCCCCCTCAACCCAGCTGTCTGATTCAGGTAAGCACATGAACTGGAAAGCTATTTTCTTTTCTTCTCTGTGTACACTTCACAAATGACTCCACGCTTATTGACCATCTTTTGCATCTGCAGGAAATTGCAGTAACCTATGGAGCCAACATCCAGTTGTTTCTTTCTCAAGGTAAACTCCTCCAGACAAAGAAACCAAAGGAGACCTGAGCACTCCAGGGTACATATTAACCTGTTTGTCAGGACAGCCCCTTGAGGGGTAGAACAGAGGGATTCATGTTTTTGTGAAATGGGCAGGACAGGAATATGAACTTGGGCCTCTCACATGCTGCTGCTTTAATCACAACCTCTGGAAACAAGGCAGGAATTATTTAGGTCAGAAGTGATCTCATAAAGACACCTAGTACAAATCGGGGCCAAAGCAGGGCCATCCAAAGATGTCTCTAACTAATGCCACATTTTGGAATAGACCCCCAGGAAAGGGGGATTTATTTGGACCCCCAAAGGAAGAGGAGGGAAGCACATAGGTAAACTCCAGTTCTTTCTTTTAATATTCACTTCCTAGCTGTCACAAGCAATATGGGTTTTTCTGGTTTGAGAAGATCCATTTCTCTAACTTTCTTAACCTTTTTTCAAAGGAGCCTGGATGCCCAGCTGAGGCCTGAATGCTGAATCCACCGTGAGTGTTCAGACAAAGGTAGAAATCCCAAGATGATGGTGCTAGGCACTCTGGCTACCCTGCAAGCCCTGCAGCACTCTGGAACATCTTTACCATGACAGACATCTGCCTGTGGACCCTCTAAGATGTCAAATCAGCCTCTGTCAAAGGGGGATTGCCAGACAAAATCATGAGGCAAAGGAGAGAACAGTGGTTTTAGCCTGAAAGCTATAACATTGCTTTTATCTCTGGTAAGCTAATGCAACTAGTACATCCTAAGCAATAGGCATCCTACTCAGTTTTTCACAAGGGATTTTGAGAAGCACACTGCTTGCTCATTACCCATGTCAGCTATTGGTGAAAAAAAAAAAACTCAAATCTAAATTGCTCTTTACAATAGAAAGCACAGACAAACTTCAGCTAAGAGCTACTCTTCTAGAAACAGGCTCAAACAAAATCCCATTAGCATGTGACTTATTACTTGAATAAAGAAAAGGCAGGAAAGAATATGAGTAAAGTAGATTATGGAAGAAAAAATACAGTACAGGTACAGTAAAAGAAAGTATGACTCAGTGCCAGTCACCCTAACATATGACAGCTTGTGATGTGGTAGAGAGCAGTGGGGGATAGGCTGTGAACTAACCAGCCTCTTCACAAGCTGGCAAAAATTCTTAGGAAAGCAAGAAAAATGAACAAATAAAACTATTTGAACATTAGGATGGTATGTACACAGATAATTAACTACAACAGGTTAGGACCAAGCAACAGGAAGTTTCTAACTTTGGCAAGCCTTTTTTTCTAGACACAGATCCCAAGCAACACCAAGAGGGCCAGGGACCAAGGGGTAGTGATTCACCCCTCAGTTATAACGACACAGCTGAAACTCAGAGCTGAATCAAGCCATGCTTTATGGCATAACATTAAATGAGTCAGTTGATCATCTTGTTTCACAACTATTTCACACAGATACCTGAAATTCTGAGGTTACTTAATCCATAAAACCTCAAAAGAAAGAAATATTGAAGAGAATTTGATGTCTTTGATCCTTAAAAACTACTTGATAGAGAAAGTTGGTCTGCTAGATAAAAGAAAGACATTTCCCAAAAGGTCTGGTGGGGGGTGTTGACATCTTGGTGGATCTGGGGTTATCGTGATCGTCAGAGTCCATCCATGCCCAGCTTCTATACAGCCACAGGAATCTGTACCAAGTCTTGTGCCAGAAATAAATAGGTTTAGATCTCCTCAGTGAACAGCCCGTGTGAACCAGGGCAGAACCAGACATTCCAGTTTGACCAGCTGCTGGGAAAGTGAACACCATCTCTTTGACTGGAGTGCCTCCCATCCCTGTGGAAGAGGCCAGGCTGAGTGCAGAGTGGGGAGAGGAGAGAAGGGTCCTGCTCAGCCCGAGGGGCTGGAAGTCTGCTCTGCCCTGATGGGGTCTCAGTGCTTGTCTTCTCCCATCTGATACGGGGTGTGTGAGCACAGCTTCTCTCCATGCCCTTCTTCCTTCACCCTGAGGCGCAGGTTGAAGGCAGTGCCTGAGGCAAGCCCTCAAAACAAAATTTCAGGGTGGTCCTCCGCAGTATTTCAAGTGTATTTGCATCCAAACAAAATGCAAAAAACAACATCTGTGGGTAGAAGCTGTTAAGCAATGCCCTCAACACCAGTCAGCCAGCGAGTTACTAGCAGCCAAATAATTTCTTGTCAACAGGGAGAAGAGGTGTATGTGCAACATGAGCTCAACATTCTATTCACACAATGACAGCAGTGTGCTGGCAAACATTTTACATGATTTTTCAGTTGTTCCCTGGCCCCTTTGCAGCTGAGAGATAAAGGCAAGAACACCCTCTGAGTACTAAAGCTGGATGGTTGAGGAACACTTCTGCCTCATGTGATGGGCTCTCCATGAGCCCTCCAGCCATGGGGATGCAACCCAAGACTCAGACAAAGGAAGAACAAGACAAAAAACAGAAAATCCTGGGAACAGGCCCAGAGAGAAAGCTCTTACTCCAGTGGTTTTATTCTTACCAAACCTTAAGCGTTCAAGCTTACTTTTCAAATGAGGTAAAACTTGTATGTGACCTTTGATCTTTTCATTCCTTGTTAAATGATATACAACACACACCAGCAAATCCCATTTATGAAAAAAAGTTCTGACCATGTCTTTCTCAGGAGAAAAAAATTTCTAGCAAATGCTAGATCAGCACATCAAACGAATGCAAACCCATGTTAAGAGGTAACATCTAAAAATAGCATTGCATATCTGAGATATTTCCCTCTTTCTGCTAATCACAATATAGAGAAAAGTGAAATTATGTCATGATACAAACAAAAAATATCCTAGGAAAAGAAAGCATATATATATTTAGTTATTCTTTGTTGCCATGCATTCAATCAAGTCTATCAGAATTGACAAGGCAAATTCTGCATCTTCCTATTGTTTTGTCATATAAGACCAGGATGCTCTTCCACTGGGAAAAATAATTGCCATCAATAAAGAGGTGGTTTCTATGACATTTGTGAAGATATTGCTGAAAAATACCTTTAGTATGGATCGCTTCACCTCACCAAGTAGGATAACTGACTGAGCTCAGTGTGCCTAATATGAAAATGCAATATCTACATTTCCCATAGTTTAAAGGAAGACATACCCCCTGCCAAGCAATATATACATGCACACACTTTGCTCTCTCTGCCTCAAGTTCACACTGCAAGGCAGCAAATGGCTGTTCACAGATACTTAAATTTATTCATAGGGGAAAAAAAGGAAAAACAATGCTAAGATCAGGATTGACATGTCTGCAATATCAGCATAATTCTTTGACTGGTTCAGAAAAATAACCTTGAAAGTCCAGTAACAGTGAAAGCCCAGTGGTAGTTCCATATCCATAAAGATATGGAGCACTCGTGGTTAAAATAATCTGCAGCATATGGTAAATGTCTCAAGGCTAAATAGGCCTTAGAGGCAGAGGGAAAAGGAAGCTCAGTCACATTCCCTGACCCAACTCTCATTTTCCAGCACTGCATGTAATGTGTTCGCAAACAAAAGGTACAGTTTCGTAGTGATCTGTATTTTTCTTAATTTCATGAGAAAAATCATTACATATTAGGCTGTGAAGCACATGGTTAGGTAGTTTGTCAGTGGTTATCTGATAACGTGCGACAATTTACACTGATTGTCTTCAGAGCTAAACGCTTGTAGTGTCATCAAAATCAGTCAGGGAGGTTTTATTTGACATGCAAATTAAGACGCATCAGGAAATTAAGAAGAAAGGTACTGCAGATTTTTTTTTTTTTTTTTAAGAAGAACGCTCAGAATGGTGTTTCATCTTTTCCTTTTTTTAAATCATCATCATGATTACGTTATACATGGGCTTCCTCAGTCTATACAAGAATAACTCAAACAACTGAGATTATTGTCGGTGCCTTCAATACTGTGCCAGTTGGACTGACTCAGTTGGTGCTTAGAAGGAGCAAGAGAGATGATATCCTTCCTTCAGTTTTCCCTGACATTTGAGGTTCTCAGAGACAAACCTGCCCATGGCTTCTGCTTCAGGTCCCGGGAGGTGATGGTTGTTTCAGTCTGCACAATTTCTATCCTTATCAACTCCCCTTCGGCCCAGCCCACTGAAACATCCTTTATGCCTGCCTGGAACGAGCAGGAATAACTGCAGAAAAAAACAAAGCCCTGGTATCTCCTCCCATTCCTGAACAAAGGAGGAGCCGCTTTGTATTCTGACTTACAAATAGAGAAGCTGTGCTAAATGCCTTGGGTCTTGTTTCCCTGTTCTTTGCCAATTTTCTTCTGTTTTAGTGTTGGCCTCCACACTTCAGACAATTGCTTCATTAGCAAAGTTCAAGTACCAGCCATATTTTCCTTAGAACTTACCGCTGCTCCTTTCCCTGTGACCTTTATTGTTCAGCTAATGATCTTAAATAGCGGCTGCTTCTATCTACTGTTTTGTCCACATTAAAGAAATAAATTTTGCAGATACCAGCTCATGATGTGCAGGGCTGTACCTTGTGCCATGGTTTTCTTTTTAATTTGCATGTTTGTTAAACAGTAAAATATTGCACACACATTAGTTTTTTTAAAAAGGTGGGGTGTTTCCATAATTCCTCTCGAGTCACTTTGCTGAAATCTCAAGCCTTAATTTTTTTTTCCAGATCGCTATCCATCCATATAAATTTATTGCAAATAAATAATCTGAGGTATTTAGAAAATAAGTTTAGTAATAATTAAAATTAATTGTGGAACCTAATCACAATGTAGTAGAATAAATAATAGTAATAGCTGCATTAAAATACACTGTCAATAGCTGTGTGCATTTAAGGGCTCATAAACAGACTCCAATAATTTCTTGTTGCTGTGTATGGATTTACCACATAAGCCAATCACAGGACATGTGAATTCATGGTAAAGTACTTTCAAAGTGCAGCAATTAATGCCACCGGATAATTGCACAGCACAAAGGGCAATAAAGACAGTCCTCACCTAGGCACTGAAGGGAAAGAAAAAGATCATAACTATCAGTACTATTTCAGGGGCATATCAGATTAATTCAGAAGGCAGATTTAAATTGTTATGCCTTATTTATGATTTAGATATATAACTCCTCAAACAAATGAATGCTTATCATTGGGATTCATTCTACTCAATATTCTACTTTTCATAAAGCCCCCAGTTTGTCTTTGTTCGCAAACTATCCATTGTAAATCAGATGACACTTGACAAAGCATTTTTGTATTTCATCTTTTTAGCAAAGCAAAGCAGCAATTGCCAATAGAGAATGCACATAAAAGAGACCAAGTGTATCCACAGAAAATGCAGTCAACTGCTTCTATAGTTATTTCAAGCACATAAGAAGATAGGTCTGTATCTCACTTAACCCATTTACATTCCATTTTATGCTTACAAAATGAGCTGATGGGTGCAGTTGGCTGCAGGTGATTCATGTTTACAAGCACAAAAAAGGGTCCAGAGGTCTGGACTGGCCATGATTTTCATGGACTAGGGGTAGTCATACCTCTGTTTATAGCTGGGCAAAGATTCCTCTGGTTTTACTCTTTTTGGGTAGGAAATGGCATGCAAGAAAATTTGCCAAGGTTTAGATCACCGTGTTACTAACTCAGGTAGTCCCACACACTCATGGGTGGGAAATATCCCACCATACAGACTGAACAAGTTGAAGTAATGGTACAAAACCACTTGGAAAGTATTACCAGGAGTTAGAAGATAAGATGGAGTCTATTTTGGTTTTTCCTCAGCTCATTTTTGTTTATTGAAAACTACTGAACAGTTTCATTTTATCTATCCAAAGAAGTCATAAGAGGTCTGGAAGTCCCTGTGTCCACTAACAATAGATGATTCTGGATATGCTTATTCCAGTTCCACTATGAGACCACTGCAAGGCAGTTTGGTAGGGAAAACCAAAGTGAACAACTGCACTGTCAGATACAGAGAGCTGGATAAAGTACTGACCCATGAGAGCAAGCTCAGGGTGAGCAGTCCTGAGCTGCCTGACTCTGGACTTACCCAAGAGCAGCCTGGGAACATCACAGTGAGCCTAAAAACCTCACATTTTGGAGCAGAAGTTTCCTCTCCTCTTTAGCAAGCTGACTCCCAGAACCCTCCAAGGAGATAAAAAAAAAAAAAAAAAAAAAAAAAAAAAAAAAAAAAACCTAAAACTGCATCTTTATCACATCAGACTTCCCCAGGGCTCTCCCAGAGACCAAGATTGGAGACTGTACAACAGCTCTGCCTCAAGCATGACCCCTGGCATAGCCAGAGGCTGTCCCTCAGATCCGCAGGAGCACCTTGAAAGAGATGCAGACAGACACTGGCAGACAGACTGTCAGCACAAGGAGGCTGCAAGGGAGTCTCTGCATGGGAGGAGGTTGGACACAGAAGATGCAAGTGTACAGCATTTCTTGCTTCTTCCTATGATCGCTGTACCCACACACAGGTAATTCTGCTAACACTCATTAGCAATGTTGACAGAAGCATACTTTTTTTTTTGCTTTATAGAAATCATGTTTGTATTAGAGACCAAAGCTGGGAGGATTTGTTTTGGATGGTGCTTTATATCTGCAATGGAGATGCATGGGACAGGAAAGAACTGGGTTTGTAAGAAATGCTTGGGTCCAGTGGCAAGCCGCTTCACCAGTGTGTTGTGCTTGAGATAATTCTCTGCTGCCTATAAAAAGGAGGAAGTGCTCTAGGCACCTGCTACATCCCTTCTGCCAAAGTACACTCAGCTTCTTCCCAAGTCTGCTCCAGCCCATCATACAGGAGTAGGCACTCTTCTCCAGCTCACACTGAATATGCATTTACATGGCTTGGATTTATTTCACTTGATACATTCAGATATTAGCCTACTAGTCAATAAAGGGCCATACCAGCTCTAACTACAGATGCTATCAGCTAAACATGAGATAAACCAAAAATTTCCTTAATACAATTCATTCAGTAGCAGATGGTATTCAGTATAGAAAAGAAGCACCAAAATAATCACCCTCAGCCTGGCTGCATTGCTGGATAGAAATGTGCAGAGAAATTGTGCATTTTGTCTATACAAAAGAAAGCTAAATCATTTTCACATCCTGTAGCTCAAGACCTACTCCCCAAGTCCTCCCTCTTCACAAAGCTGTCACAGCACTGGCACAAACTGAAGGACATGGGGAATTTCAGCACTGAATTGCCTGCCTGCTCTCAGAGAGGTCAACAGCACATGAAATAGTGTAGTGACAATGTGACACAACACAAAGGAGATTTTGCATCTCATTCCACAGGGACAAACACCAAGTATCTTTAAAATGCCCATCACCCCATCTTAGCCATCAGATACTCAGTGATGAACAGGATTTTATAACAATTAAACAAAAAAATTGCCCAGATAGGGCCCAGGAATAGTAAAGTATTTCAACTGGGCAACAGAGTTAAATCACCCTTTCTGAACTGCAAAACCTAATTCAGAGTTTGTTACAAAGCCTTTAGTTCCCAAGCTCAGGAAAGCCTCCTGTGTTAGCCAAAGCCATCTCACATGATACTTTTCCTGTTTAATGTTGAGTACAGATAATTGTTTTTTATGAACTTTTACTGACCACAGTAGATAACTACACCTTTCTGACAACTATTTGCATCGGAAAAGGAAGCAGCATTTAATCCTTCTCCAAGAGTGCAATCTGTTGATTACCTTGACTGATCAAAGAGTAAAATGTGATAGGTCAAAATTCACTACCTAAGAGGGGTTATTTTAAATGCCTTGTATGAGCTCACTTAGTTTACTAGACTAGATTAAAATCTAATCTAGAAATGTCTACATTAAAAGTAGCTTTTGCTTGAACAGTGAAACATATATCCAGATCTAAAGGCTTCAAATGAAGGAAAATTAATTTTATTTTTCTCCAGGCATTTTTGTTCTAATGACTAATTGATTTTAAAAGTAAATACAAAAATTCATAATTAACTTTCTTGATTACTCAGACTACTTCAACCTTTATGCTATTCATTTTTCATGCTGTATTTAATAAGTAATAGGCAGGGGGCCAGGGAGGGAAAGCAATCTATGTTTTCTTCAGGAGAAAGGAGATGGAAATGAGAAAACCCCAGAAAAACACAGATCCATCACCTAATGGAAAAATTTTCACATTGTAAGAACCTAGAGATCGCCACTGAGCTCATTAATTGTACCAATTAAGTCCAGTTGATAACAAGATCTTATTTTTAATGCTTAAATCTTTCTATGTTGACTTATCAAGTTAAAGGACAAAATATCTAAGCAGAGTTTAAAGAAAAGCTTTAACCTATTCCATTGATAGATTCTTAGAGTGCAGAGAGGATCTCCCAAGAATCACTTACATTGACTCCAGCTCAAAATTTTATACTTAGATAGGCAAAAGACTCTTGTTCTTACTATACAGAATACACAAAATACATTCACAGCCATAATTCAAGTCCAGCATTTTCTAACACGCTATTTCCTTTTTTTCTGTGGCTACAGAGAAGAATATGTTGTCACATACTACCCTGACAGATCACTAGCACAGACAGATATTTGGTACTCAATTTTATGACCTGTTTTTCACCTGAAACAAAGAGTTTGATTTTTAGAGCCAGCATCATCCAAATGCCCAGCCACCTGGCAAGAAAATCTCATGTTTGCTGCTTAGCTTTTACCTAAATTCCCTTCCAGCCTCCAGAAGGGCAACTTGGCAGCAGTAGCAATGTCTGTCCCCAAGGTACATTCCCCGCTCTGAGGGGGCTGAGGCAAGTTTGCTGGCATCACTAAGTCCTTGGATTCCTGTGGCAAGCTTTCAATTTTCAGGAAGGCTGAAGTAATCAGTCCCTCAGTAACTCTCTCATTATATATAGATAGATTTTTTTGGTGGGTTTTTTGTTTGTTTGTTTGTTTCTGACTGCTGATCCACAGGCTTCAAATGAAGACAATAAAACAACTGGTCCTTTTTTCAATGCTATCTTTTTTTTCCAATAATTATACCTACAGGTATATATTCAATTGTCAATCATTAATCTGTTAGGCTGAAGAAACTCTTCTGTGGAAAGTAGACTGTAGCACAACTGGTGCAAGTGGGTAACATCATATACATTAAGTTGTCCAGAATTTTTAGATGAGTTAGTATATTCTACAGCAGCTCATAAGCTAAAATTTAAACCACGAGGAAAAACAAAATTCCAGCTTCTCTGCCTGGTGGGGTCTAGTGCAACCTTGCCTTTGAGCAATAACATCACAGCAATACAGTAATTCTGAGATCTGAGGACTTGTGGCAGAAAATGGGATGTCATGCACTATGACATTTTCTTTGCAGACTTCTTAGACCTCATCTGTCCTTGGAAACAAAAAAGGTGGCACCTTCCAGTAAACACTAACACAGAGGAACTGTTTCCATGTATTCTGTAAGCTCTGTTTTTGCTTTGGCAGTAAGTTATATTCCACAATATCACTGCAGAAATCATTGTGAAATAGAACCATATCTATTATGCCTTTGGGGAAAGTTAATAGTGACCCCTTCATTACTAGAAATGGAATCTGCTAAATAAGAATTTACATCAGTATCATACAATACACATATCTCAGCAGAAAACCTAGGTGTGATCTAGATACTTAATTCACTTAATTTTGAGAAATTGGAAGTTTCATTACCCAAAACAATCTGTCTTTAAAACAAAGTTTAATAGGTAGTAGCATTGCACATCTGAATTACAGCACAGTAAGGAGGAAGTTTTAGAAAGAGCAAACAAGCACCTACTTGTTGTCAGTTTTCTGCACAAGCATGTTCAGAAAGCCATGCACATCCTCCATTTCAGACTTCATCACCCACCACATACACCCTGGAGAAGGAGAACAAGTGAAGCATGGAAGGAAAAAGAAATCTATCAAAGCCCTGAATGCTGGGAGAGCTCTTCTGCTGGAAGGAGTGACAAGTTAGGTGAGGAGACCCTGGGGCAAAGACCCTTGCTTGCATGTTGTGTCTATTGATGCATACAAATAAATACAAGAATTGACACATATATACATTCTACATAGGAAATGTATTTTATACATGTACACAACAGAATCAAAGAACACCCATCTTCTCATTCCTTTGTATTGTAAGGCATGAGAACAGTTAAAACACCTGTGATCCCAAACATATGAATTCCCCCTACTTTGTCTTGGGATGGGAATATTTGTGGCTGCATAGACACAAAACACTTATTTTTCTAGACTAGACTTTGAAATCTACTCCAGCTATTAATATAGCTATTAATTACAGTTAATACTATTAATATAGTATTAACTTCATGGGAAAGGTTTCTAATTGTTTCTGCAGAGAAAGGAGCTTAGACATCTCTTAATGCACAGCTGATCTCTAAACTGACTTTCTAATACCTAGATTTATCTCTTATATTTCAAAAACAGTTTGTAGAGCTAGGACGTTAAGGGACAAGACTTCTCACTGGCTCTTTTCTAGTTTACTTTTCTAGTCTTGTTTCAGTTCTCCTAGATAAGAATGCATTTTAATTCATTATTTTCCAAATTAGATGTTATGCTAACTGGAATATTATCAATCAAGTTAAGAATATAGCATGAAATTTCACATCTCCCCAGTCATTACCAATTTAATGACTAGTCAGAAAATAAGCATGAGCCTGAATGGCAACAGTGCAAACACTCCAAAATGAAAACAATTTTACACAGATAAATAAATGCAAAATTGTCTTTCGGAAAGGTTGATTGTTTGGTGTAGTCATTTTACTCCAGTTACAACCCAGTCTAGACAAAACAGGGAAACTCAGAATCTCTCCCTTATTCCATTTCTGCTCACCTAAGAGCTATTTTCTCATCATCACTCTAGACTTACCTTTGCTGCTTAAGACTTTGCAAGAAGCACTTTGAGAGCAGGGAGACAAAGCACTTGGCTGCTTGGAATTGTAGTTTGTGGATGCTGAGAGCAGTCATAGAGGGCCTCTTCCCAGTTTTCTCACGTGTCCTCCTTGGACCTCACTTGCAGAGAGCACAAACACGTATGAGCACAAGTACCTGCTCTGACCACACAACTCACAGAAGGCACCTTTCCTGCACAGGCTATGAGGCAATGAAGAAAAGGAGGATCTCTTGCAGCTGGGATATATTGTTAATTAAAAACTCGTGAAGTAGCCATGTGTTGCTGGTAAAGAGTAATCAAAACATTAAAGCCCTTAAACAATACTAAAACACGATTTCCATTAAAAACAACAGAAAACAAATTTTAAAAATAATCTCATTATAAATTGAAATCAAACTGATCTCCTGACTTTTTACAGGCATCTCAAGCTGAAAAAAGGTGACATATTTCTTCCAAGACTGATTATTCTGTTTCATTCCACCTGAGATTTGTTACAGGACTTAAGCACAGGACAATAAATGCCAGAGATGTTCCACTTAGCTAGACCTTTTCTCCACAGATTAACTAGAAAAAATAGTACAACTGCACCTGCAGACAAAGAGAAAGAAGAAAATAACAAGCCTTTTCTTGCCCTCCTTTGGTCAGGCCACAGCAGCCCTCAAATGGCAAAACAGAAACCCTTCTATGCCCAAAAGCAAACCCCAGAGGCTCGTCTCACCTGAAGCAGAACCCTGATTAAATCTCCCAGCTGAATTGATTCACGCGGGCTTTTCTTTTATTACCAGGCAGGGTTGCCTACTCAGCTGTGACCATTTTTAGCATATTTCAGGTGTGGGTTTTTTTTCCCTGAAGCTGAATTTAACACAATTTGCTGTAAAATAGAAAAGGAGGAGTTTTTTAGAAAACATGGATGTTTTCAGATGATTTAAAAAGAATATAACATGTTCATTTCATTCACAAAAGATGATTAACTAAACTGGAAGTGGAAATCTTTATTCTGCATAAAAGAATTGTTCAATATTGGATAAAACTTTCATTCTTAATTTTTATAAGAACTTTTGAACAAGTTGCCTTTTTTAAAAGGGTGAATTCTAAGCTCAAAATAGGAATAAATAAAAGGGAAAGCAATCAGATATTACAGCAAGTTGGGAGGGGGTGAGGACTAGAATCTCATTACGCTAATACCTGGGTGCATTGAAAAAGTTAATTAATTTTTGTTGCACTTTCTGTGAGTTGAGGGCACGATAGTATCTTTGTTATACAGAAAGGAACTGAAGCACAGACACCTTCATCGTGGGAATCTGGTTTGATCAATGTAGTACATGATGTTTCAGAGCACACAGTATTACATAGCACTTGGTATGATTAAAGTCCAGCATTTCCACACAATTTCTCTAAAAATCAATAAGTATACATGATCAGTCAGCTCTTTGAAACAGTATGTTCTTAGCATTCTCATTCTAGAGTATGAATTGTGAATTAACAGTTAATAGTAGAGGGTTAATAAATAACACCAACAATAATAATAATAATTTAAGAATTCCCTCATAGTTTTTGTAACACCTGAGATGATTAGCACTTTATAAGATAAATCATTGTAAGAACAGACAGAAACATTTGCAGATAGCATTGGTTGTACAGAAATTAAAGCTGAGTGGTCTGTTTTCAGTGTCAGCTACCCTTCATTTCCTGAGACCAGTATCTGATGTTAATGATACAACAGGAGCTAATTAGTGAATAGCCAAGTGTACTAGAGAAACCCTACCCTTTTTTCCTCTACTTCTGAAGGTAAAACTCATGGCCATTGCCTGATAATTGCATTGTATGGATTACTTAAGTGCCAGCATAAGGTGCATGAAAAAGATAACGCTAAATTGGGAGATAAGCAGAAAGGATCTGACCTTCTTAGTCAAGGTCATTGATAGTGTAATTATTCTGATAAGCCAGGCATAATGATCTCCTGTACTATCAAGACACCCAGGCAATTCAGTCCAGCAAAGACATGTTGCATTTTCCAGTAGAGCCTATGCTTATGCTCTTAAACCTATGTCACAGGTTAAAGCTACCCATTCAAAACTGCTTGACCACAGGACCGTGTGCCAGGATAAAACTGCCAATGGAGAAAATAAAAGTGTTGGAAAGGTTTGTTGCATGCACGGCTACCCTGGGTATCTGTATTAGACAGGCAAAAGCAGGAGGATCCAAGTTTCTTGGTTCTAGACGGGAACTTTTTGCTCTGTAAGGTTGGGGTTGTGGCTGGTACAGCAGAGCAGCCTCAGCCCTTGCTACAAAAGAGCCCAATGTGTACGAGGTCTGGGGAACACCACCAAACTCTCCAGGGCCTGCAGCATCCCAGAAGATGCACCAACAGCAGGACCAAACTTCAGGGGCTGTGCTATTTCTTTGGAGAGGGCCAAAGCTCAGGGAGACATATTTCAGTATTTCACAGGCCACACCAGAAATTCAGGCTAAATTAATTGCTTTTCCTTCTGTGGATTCTCATGTTATTGTCCCACCAGCACTACTGCAAACTTCAGACAAAAAAAAAAAAAAAAAAAAAAAAAAAAAAAAAAAAAAAGGAAAAGGAAAAGGAGAAATCATCTACTGTCTCCCACTGATCTGTGTTTGTAGAATCAGATTAAATGAGCCCATATGGGCTGTACAGCAGGGGCCAAAGTTTGGAGGGAATTGCTCTCACTTTCCCTACAAACTGTGTGTTGAAAGAAAGCTCAGCCCACATAATAATCACTGAATTTGAAAAACTCTTAATCATTATTCAAAAGGCAATCACTTATGCATGCACAACTGACAGGACAAAATGCAAGTTTCATTGAACTTCAGTCTGGCTGCACTTATTTCTTTTTCATTCCTTAGGCTCTACAAATAAACCTACCCAGGAAGAACAGTGTAATGTCATGCGGGTTCCTATGAAATCAAGGCAAGGACTTTCAGCATTTTCAGAAAACACACCAGGCCTGTGATTGAGACACTTGAGTGCTGCTACACAAAATTGCTTGTATTTAACACGTGAACAACCACTGTGGACTGTTGTGTGTGACTGGCAGGAAATTCTGTACCCACCCCACTGGGACAGTGATTCCCCACCGATCAAGAGCAGCTGGAGACAGGACTGGGCAGCTCTTGGGAAGGCAGCACTATAAAGGCTTCAGAAAGAATCAGCCCTTCGAGGGTGTGCAGAGCCTCCTGTCAGAGCTGGAAGCAGACCTGTGCCTGTCTGGAGAAACAAGGCTAAAAATAAATAGTCCTTTACTATTAAAACTAAATGAAGTTGATTCCAGTGAACCACAGCAGTGTTTCAAGTTCCTGAAGTTTTACCACAGCTCAGTAGTCTTCTGGAGTCCTTTTTTTGATGCGGCAGTAGCAGATTATGTATTTATTTGATAACAACAATGTTTTTGTGGCCTCAGAAGGAAATACAATGCTCCCCATTGCAGATATCAAAATTTTATGGTGGTCTGTGCCGTGTTCTGTGTCTTTGCTGATCAGTAATATATCATCTGCTCAGTAGCTTCTAGGCTGAGGTAAATATTTGTAGTGCCACACAATCTTCTGATCAGTGCATCATCTCTGCTTTTGTTTGTTTGTTCACAGGTCTAATATAACTGTAAGTAAAGCAACAGAGATTTAAATAATTAATCATTAAAATAATGAAAATCATCACATTGTAGTGATGTGATTTTTCCCTCTGTGCCTTTGCATGTATTTCATTCTCCTACCAGCAAAGTCTATAGTAAAACACAAAACACAAAAGTTGAAAAGATGTTTAAAATATGCAAATTGATGGACAGACACGTACAATGGAGAATAACAGAGAACATACCTTCCTATTCCAGCATAGCTCCTAAATCATCATTTCCTTCTGTTACAAATATTCACACAAAATGTTTTGTTTTTTTTTGTTCTTTGTGCAACCACTGAGGCTGGTTTCAGAGCTGAGACTGAACAGCTTAGAGATAATACTGGATTGGTATTTCTAATCTTATTTCCAGATCTACTTCATCATGAGTCCAAAGCAAAAAAAGTCCAACAAGCACTGTGAAACAGTGCAATTTGGGAAAATAATCTCATTAACCATTTAATTGTCACTTAACTACAGTCCCAAAGGATGAGTGGAATGGTTTTTCCTCGGAGACATAGCCACTTTAATCCTTGGCTACAATTTATCAGCTTTTCTTTTCAAGAATTGGATATTTGTTCTTTGACTCTGCAATAACATGTTCTTTCATCTGACTCCTCACAAGTACACCCTTTCTTCTTGATTTCAGGTCAGGGAAGGTGCTAACTACACTCTGCACAATAGAAGTCACTGAATTGCTACGTAAGCTGCAAGGAAAATTAATGTATTCAAGTCCCTGCAAACCTCCTTCTTCCTTAATCCTCATTTCAGGGTTAGCAAATCTTCTTTTCCTTGGTGACTCTACCTCTCCCATGCAATATGTATCTTTAATTACATTTTGCTATACATAATCCAAGTCATCCACTGTCATATATGTGACAACACAGAAAATGGTTTTGAAGTCGGGATTGCATTCAGGTTGAAGGAAGGGTGTCAGGAATACAAAGAAATACAGTTTGTTGTTTCCTGCATTTTGAAAGAGTCCAGGGTCATAGGTAAAAACAAAATAAAAAATCTGAAATGTTTCAGGTTTCACTAATTTCCCATTGTTACATTTTCTTGATAAAGAAAAAAAGCAGGACAAAGCCCTTAAAGTTTAAAATTTCTTGATTCATTTAAATTATATTCAGTGTCTCTCTAGGTTTATATGAATCACTTTTCTCCTGTTTTGATTCTCAGACAGAAATATTTCTCTGAAAAAGAAATGCCTTTTCCTATGTGTTTGTACAGCAAACTTCACAAGGTTCACAGTAGCTGTGGAAAAAGAATCAGTTAAAAACTATTGCTTTAACAGGAAAAACACACTCCATGGCCTTTCATGCAGTAGACATCCACAGGACTAATTTGAATATATGAGAAAACAAAAGGCTTCTGAGGGCTGCAGTAGCAATCAAAGGAGCTGCCTGGGTTGGATTGGGAATCAAAAGCAAGGACGTGCAGTACATGATGGAGCACTGCCCACACAGGCCAAGGATGATGTTTGAAAGTTGCTTTTACAGCTGCTGAGATGATGACAGACTGCTGGCCCAGGTGAGATGTTTCTTGAGAATCACTCAGGAACAAGCAGACGCTGGATTTGCCTTGTCCTTCAGCTCAAGCAATATCTTTCTCCAACCGAGATCACAGTGCCTTGATTTTTTGAGAGTGTATCTTGCTTTGCCTTACCATAATTATGTAATTATTGTTCAGAGTCATAAAATTCCTCCCCCTTGTAGGCATTGCAAGTTGGACAGACAGAAAAATCAAGATATTCCTAATAACTGATCATTTTCTAAACTGTTAACCAAAATTATTTTAAAAGCAGAACCATGTTTCAAGTGCATTAGCAGTGCCAGGCATTTTTAGATCTCCTTTGGGTCTTATGTGCCATTAAAGCATTTGATTGGATGTGCCTTAAATATGGTCCTCCTGTTATACTGTCTGTTGCTGTATTTATGCCCTTGTTAATTAAGCAAGAAATTTCCTTTTTTTACCCCTGCCTTTAGTAAATTAGACTGCTTGCCTTAATCTGCTCCATATGGTCATTAGTTAAGTTACATTTCATATGCAGGATAAGAAGATGGGATTTATTGTAGACATCTCACAATTCCAGATGTGGTTGCATGGTCAGGGACTGAAAAAGTCAATTCCCTGCCCTGCCCCCACTCCACTCCTGTGTCAGATATTGCGTCTTTGTAGTCAAATAGCATGTCAATGCCATCTCAGAGGGAGCATGAAAGAATACACATCATAAATGCAAAATTAACAAAAATTCCAGTTTTTCTCTGATGAAAAAAAAAGCCTGTAAGATTATTCTCAGCTATGGAGAAACAAATATAGGGCAAATGAACAATAGGCATGGATGGAAGGATTACAGATTCCTCAGTTCCAAACAAATTATCTTCATTAAACATGTCTTTCTTTTCTCTTCATCTCTCCTTTTTCCCTGCAATTATTTTACTCAACAATGAATACTGTGCTCAGTTTGCTACACAGTAATGAAAAAGAACAGCTGCATGTCTGTTTTCACAGCAGTCAAAGAAAAAGGCAAATAATCTTTTTTTATTTCCCTTTTCCTTTTGCAATCATGCATTTCTGATATGAGTGGTGGGTTTTAGACATTTAGCACAGTGGATGTCAAGAATGCTACAGTGATTAAATATTATGTTGTCACATCTGTTCAGAAGCCATACATAACTCTTAAAATATCTAGGCTGTTATAGCTTATTAGCCACCTATCTACACTTGCAAGATATGGTATCTTAGGTCAGATTAAGATCTGTGCTGAGATTGAAAGTCAAGGAGCAGTATGTGAATAATTAATAGGTCCCTGAGAGGAAACCTTGTATTTGCAAATAAATCTCCCCTTAAAAAAAAAAAAAAAAAAAAAAAAAAAAAAAAAAGAAACAGGAAACAAATTCACGGTGAGAGGATTGAGAAAATAATGATCCTGTTGTAAGTAAGAAGCAGCCATGTCATAGTTTATGGTACTGTCCAGGAAACCTAAAAGAGCAGGACACATTTCTGATAAGAGACAAGTGAGTGTGGGAGCTCTGGGTCAAAATCTTTCATATGGACAGTTTCTCCAGAACTGTTCGGTGTTCTATGGAGTATATTTTCTACAAAATTTTCTCTACACAAATTTTCTCTATATGGGTGAGGTCTACTGACAAGACTATGCAAAACAAATTATTATCCGATTCTGATGGACAAAATGTGTTGAAGAGCAGAACTAATTATAAAATTTAATTTGCAGAAATAGGAGCTAGAATTATATTCCCCATGACAACTAATGTGCTAACGAGCTGTCTGTGTATTCCAGGTTACCCTGCTGATCATGGTTCTCTGTGAATGATGAATACAAGTATTATAGAAACATCAACTTCATGGTGTTTTCAAGTTTTGGGAGGGGGGTATTCTTTATTTTGTGCATGTTTCATTGCAGCATCCTTGAACTGGTGGAGACAAATGTGCAGTTGCTGCAGTGAAGAAAAGTCCAGGTGTATTTGAGTGTCTTTGGTCTGTGTTTGCAGCCACTAGAACCAAAACATTTCGAAGAGATAGAGCATGGTTGGGAGATTGTTTCCATGTTTCCTATATCTTCTTCCAGGTGTACAGATCTACAGGGAAAAACCAGGTGTCTCCTTTTTCTCTACAATTCACATACCCACAAGATCAGGTAAATCTGTGTTTGCCAATACTTTCCTGAAAATGGGCTTCTGGAATTATATGCCATGTAGCATCCTTGCCTCAGTTTAGGCATCCAGTCCTTATATATTTATCATCAATCCCAAGCTCCAAGTTACATTTTTATCTCATTTGTCAAAGCCTCTTGAAACCCTCTCAGTTTAAAATACAACCCAATGTTCGTGAAGGTGGATACCTGCGCCTGTCTGGATCTGTATGGAGGGATGGCATGGCCTGGAGCCAAGGACTGCAATCTGTGGCTTCTTATTTAGTTGTATAGCACGTTTTGGATTTTCAGGGTCTTGTCATAGAAAGGTATTAATTAACAGAAAAAAAATACAGCAGAAGTAAGAAGTAAGTGCTTTGAAATGGGTACATTCAAGAGTTAAAGGAACCAGAATTTACCTACTTGGATTTTAGCCAGTAATTTGACTGAGAGTAACTCTCTGAATAAAGGCAACAGTAAGAAATCTTTGCCAGTAATACATATTTAAGTAGCAAAAGCTGATCCAGAGTACAAATCCAGCTGATACAGCTGTATGATTGTAGGTTTTTTCCTTAGTTTGCTCTTTTATGATCTGTTCTTCCCCAGCTACTAATTCTAGAGATTGAGAGGTTTTAACGTGAGGAGAGCTCCTGGGAAATAAACAATGGAATTGCTTATGCCATTTCTTTTGGGGATACTTTTGTGTATTTCTTCTAATCCTGGTGTTTTGGTCATGTAAATAGAGATTACATGAAAGACTACAAAAGATGGTAAGCTACAGAATCTCCTCCCTCTTGTGAGCACAGATGGCAGCACCTTGGCTGGAAATCTTTCAGATGTAGGAGATCAGGGGAGGGTAAAGGAGATTTCTTTTGAGTGATGTAGGCGGGGCTCCTTTTCCAGATTTCAGTCTGATCACTCAGGTTAACAGCAAAGAATTAGCAGCACTGAAGGGACCAATCTGCAGGGAAGCTTTGGCAGCTGCAGTTCTGCACCATGTGTGTTATGCAGCACCTGTCACTGGTACTCAGTTAAAACATATTGGAAGGCAAAAATTCAAACGTGCCCTTACAAGTGAAGTGTGTGAAATTACAGAGTGCAGGAACACAGTACCTGTTTCATGGGGTGGTGGCAGAGCTTCAGAAGAGCACAGTGGCGACTCCACCAGCAGCAAAGCTCACAAGGTCTTCCTGTCATATTGAAACTCATGGCAGTTTTGCAATTTAACTTGAATGAGAAGCAGGTGTTTTGTAGAAGAAGCTTGTGCAGCAGCATGTAATATGCCACCAAACATAACGTGCCACAATTAGTGACAGGATACTGACAAGAATTTCTTCTTTCCTCTTTCTGGCATAAATGCACCTCTTCTGAAATATCATCTTTGCAGTGCTTGATTCATAGCATGAATCCATTTTCAGCAGAAATAATGAAATGAGTTCATTTTTTGTCAATAGTAGAAACAACTAAGTCCTGAAGCTTTGGCCTCTCCAAAGGGAGACAGGTGGAAGGGCAAGGGAGAACTGCAGAGGAATGTCTCCAGGGCACATCTTATATTTTAAGAACCATACTCTCTTTTCTCCATACTTTCAGAGCCACCAAAGAAAGGGAAAGAACCACTATACCACAGGTGGGTGCCTAAAAACATACATGTGTCATTGCTTCACAGAGAGCTGCAAGGAAGAGGAAGTCCTGACATGGGAGGGAAAACAAGAACAGAGCAGAAAATCACCAGCAGTGAACAAGACAAGGTGGAGAAAGGCAATGAGCTATTGCTAGCTAACAAAGCTAAGGGTGATAATAAATGCCTGTTTAATGGAGCAGGCATAAGAGAAGAACCAGGGAAAAGGAGGATCACTGAAAAATGAGGGGGATCAGCAAATTAACAAGAATTTTATAATGGTGGGGTTGATGACCTGTTGTCTTATATCAGTCACCCAGAAAAGGAAAATGGTGAAGAGGTATGAGAGACTATGCATTAATGAGGACCTAGATAATAGGGAAAAACAAGTTGACAAATAATAGAATAATATTGTGGAAACTTTAGGAAGACATTTCAGTTAAGTGATGGGAACAATAAAAGTGTGTTGAAATCTCCATAATTGTTCAAATTTGAGCTACAAAATTTTCAGTAAAGCTAAAAAATTGCTGCCATGACAGGGCCCAATTCAAGGGCTGATGCAGATAACAGGGTCCATGAACATTCAGACACTGTTTCCATGGCCTGTAGTGGGCTTGGACCTGAAGAGGTCATGTGGGGTGCTCAGTCCTGCAAAGTGGAGACACTTTGGACTTTGTCAAAAAAATCACTTCAATGGGCATAAAATTTAAAGTACAAAGGTTGTTATTTTATCTGCCATGTGATTCTGAAGTTGCTCATAGTTAGGCATGTGCTTTACTCAGCCTGGACTGTATCACTGCAGATTTTAGGATGACCCCCTCTGAATTTGGTGTTTCCACCTTATCAAGAGCCCTGTAGTTTGAGCTTGGTGGTACCCAATGTGCAGGAGCTGCTGTGTTCTGCAACATACATTTCCCAAAACGGAAGGCATGAACTAGATCCATAAATATGCTGTTACAACGGAAGAATTAAAATTAGTGTTAGTTGTTTTGAAGAGGATTTATCTTCCCCTGTGTCCACAGCAGAAGCCATTAGCTGCTGATCACAGTAAAACACAGTAAAAGAAGTACAAAGTGACTGGTAGTTGTTTCTTTTAGTAATACTCAGCAAAATAGCTGCAGTTCTTGACACACATCTTCACTGAATTCCAAAACTGCAGTTTCTGTGGGCATAGGTTTATACTGTGCAAAAAAGAAAATATTTTGATACTGGTTTCAGGGATTTTCACACAAAGGGATTTCTGCATTGAAATTAGAAATGCACAAATGAAAGTGGGAATGACAAGACTGCTTTCTTGCTTAATACTTATATGTAGAATTGATAGACAGATTTGTGATTGCTAATTAGAAAGGGGACAATTCCTTAGCTAAGAAGACATTTCTATTCAAGTTTATGTATTCCCACATTAAAAGGGGATTAAAAAATTATTAACTTTTTTATGTTCCAGTTAGCAATCATATTTCTGAGCATCTTAATATTTAAATTTAAAAGATTTTTATGCACTGCCTGGAAAATTGTTTGTATAAATGCTTTTTCTTTTATAAAATTTATTAAAAACAAGGCAGCAAGACATTCTGCTGTTGGCAAGAGGCAAATCAAATCATCACCCTTATGGTCCTTCTAATCCAGTTATGTGTTTACTGAAAAGAAAGTGTACGTAGGTACCATGTGTCCCCAGCAGGATAAGGCTGCTCGAACGGAAGGGTGGTTTGTCTTGGATTTTGGCTTTTCCTAAAGTATGGATTTTCCTGTAATGCAGAAGGTTGCTTATGAAAATGGATTTCATCCTCCTAAAAGTCTCAAGTTAGTTTAATCTTAGCTTTTTGTGAAATATGAAGTTTCTGGGACAAGTGGATAAAAATTATATAGTTATTTTTGTTTGGGCCTTTAAAAAAATCTAATAATTTTATTCCATATGTGTTAAAAATGTTACAAAGCACAAATTCATTTCTTATGAGACTAAGAGAAGTGTACTAATTTAAATCTGTAATAATTCAAATGAATGATTTTTCTTCAAAAATCTGTTCATCTAAGGAGTTATTCATTCCTTCCCAACATGCCTCTTATTTTTCAAGCAGTCTCCTGATAAAATGATTGTATTATTTCTCTGTTGAAATACTAACTAATTTCAACTGACCTGTCTTCATTTTTTGTCAGAAGTGCTGTCAAACACAATCTCAGAAATTACTTTTCTTACTAGAGAAGGGAACAAAAAGAGCTTTCACTGACATATGCTGATCTGCAAGCGAAGTGTCAGTGGACATTTTAAAAACAAAATTTAGAGAGCATTTATGTGTTAAACTCTTCTCAGCACCATTGTGGTTTAACCCCAGATGACAGCTGAGCACCAGACAGCCTTGCTCACTGTCCCACTGGTGGCATGGGGGAAAGAACTGTAAGAGTAAAAGTGAGAAAAGTCACAGGTTGACATAAAGACAAACAGGTTAAGCAAAACCTGTGCGCACAAACAAAGCAAAATAAGGCATTCAGCCACCATTTCCCATGGACAGGCAGGTGTTCAGTCAGGCCCTGGAAGGCAGGGCCCTACCATATCCAGTGGTGACTTGGGAAGACAAAAGTCATCACTCCAAACATCCCCCCTTCTCCCCCTTTCTTCCCTCTGCTTTATACACAGGAATGACACCATATGGGATAGAACATCCCTTGGGTCAATTGTCCTGGCTATATCCCCCCTCAGCTCCTTGTGCACCCCAACTCCTCACTGGTGGGGTGGTACAAGGAGCAGAAAAGACCTTGACACCATGCAAGAGCCACTCAACAATAACTAAAACATCCCTGAATATGGTACATTGAATGCACCCACTAGAACTTTCATTTATGTTTTGAAAAGTTCCTACATTCAGGCATTGCTTCTGTCCTGATTCTAAAATATTCGAATCCTCCTTCTTTGCAACACATTCAGGATATTCAATCAAAATTTCTGCACAGAACACAAGATTAAAAGCAATATTCCTAATACATAAAAAAGTATTATGTGCTATATATCTAGTTTTCCATCTTCATCATGATAATAATTCTTATGAAGATAATTTTGGCAATCTTGGTTGGACATCTTACAATTTCAGAAGGAGCCCTAAATGCAATGGAGTAGAGAATACAAAGGCATGACCTCTGAGGAGAGACGCTAATAAGACAGTGTGTGTAAAATGTTCACTGGAGACTGTATTGATCATCAAAGATCATCTTAATCATAGATGAAAGAATGCCAATACTAGTTAAATGAATGATTTGGGTTATGTGTGTGCTTGTATATATATATATATATATATATATATATATATATATATATATATATATAGCATAAATATATAAATCAAGACGTCTGTAAATTTTGCATTAGTATGATAATAATTGCAGAGCAGTGGGATCAAGCATTTCCAAAAGCACCTACCATAAGAATTGTAGAATTTCATCTTGTGCTGCTTCCATGGTTTTTTTATTTTTTGTTTTGTGCCTCTAGAGAAAAAGCAGGGCTGGGATAGTAATGCAACAAAAATAAACTAAGCCATCAGCAAAATGAAGATATAGGCCAAGATGAGGACACACGCTCAAGTTTCCAAGTCTTTTGTAAGAGTAATAGGGATGAATGTATAATGTAAGGTCTGTCCTGCTGCTGCCTTGCTACAACTCTAAGCCAAACCTGGCAAAAGGATGAAAATATTATTTGGCAAAGGCTTAAGATAACTCAAAATCTGGCTGGGCTTCAAGATGAGTTACAATGAAACATGGTGGTTTTGAAATCCCTGGGAAAGAAACATTCTGGGAAGACAATCATTTTACTTGGAAGTCCTTTTTTTTTGAAAACCAAAGGTATTTCATTCTGAAAATATTAAAAGATACAATAATAAAGAAATGAAAACTGAAAGAAGTCATTGCAGCTATAAGCAATTCATTTTGCAATGTTGAAATGGCACCAAGCTTTGCTCTTTTTACTATCAGAATTGGAGAGCAGGAGAGTAGCAGGGGTTTGAGAAAGGGGAGAGAGAACCTCTGCTCTAGACGGAGAACACATCAAAAGGAATAAAAGCATTAGAGGGCTTCTGACTGTGCCACAGATGGGTGCTGCTTTCTTGGAAGGGCAGGGTTGCAGTATCAGAACTATCAGCAGACAAACTCTGTTTTTTCCTTTTCCCCCAGTGTCTCCCCCCACACTCCCCCCTGCTGTGGGTTTAGTGTGCGTGGTGGGCTGCTTTCCCTCACATGCCCTCATTAACTACATCTTCAGTTTCTGCTTCCATCTCTCACTTAGTGTACTTGCTGTCACCAATAATATATTCCCTTTGATTCCCTTCCGCACTTTCTTCCCTCCATAGCCCTCCAGAAGACATCAGGAAATTTGCATTTCCCCCTTACCAGTGCGAGGCTGAGGAGCAGTGAAGATAACTCCTGACACACTCGATGGGGAGCGGCATCACAGACAAGCGTTATTTGACATATCTGCAGGCGTGCCCTACACAGCTCCCTTGGCAAAGCCCTGCTCCCCAGCCTGCCAGATCCCTCTTGTGATAAGAGCCATTTCAGCTCACATTTTCAAAGCCATCCCTGCACACCTCTAGTAAAATGGGAAATATCAGTGCTCCTACCCTACCCTCCACCCTTTTCCCACCCCCAGTAGAGAAATTTACAGGGAAATGGATTTTTTTTAATAAGCGTTCAGACAAAAAGTGCTGGGAATGTCAACCTGTCTGCATCACACATGTTATTGTATACTTTATGTCAAGAGTAATTTCAGCCACACCTTCATTATTCTACATGAGATGCTTGTTAGGTGGAAAGCTACTCTTGAGTCTCTTTTGTGTCCTTTATTTTTTCAAGAGAAAACAGATGGGTTTGTTTCAACATTTAGTTTTAAAATGCTGCATGAGTGATTGTTTTATTGTGGTACTTGATTTGCTTCAGAAGTTTTTCCAGACTTCACTGGGTGTATCTAAAGGTCTCTTTGGTCTGCCAACATACAGCTAAAGCCACCAAAGCATTTAGTCACTCCAGAATTGCAGGTGTGCCTAAAATTAGGCTTGTGCTTCATATTTTTTGTGCCTAAGCTGTTGACAAGGTACAGAGCACCTCTAAAGATTAAAGCCACAAATTCATTGTTCAGGCTCTAACAGCTGTTTCTTTTTAGATTGTTCAGTAAAATAACAGACTTAGCCACTCTGTTTCTGTGGTGTTTGCTGATGAATTTTTAAAATAAAAAGATTATTGGAATAATGTCATTGTAGTTCTCTAACTAATATTAATGTAATGGATTTCTTGTTAGCAGAAAGGAGCAATGAGTCACAACTGGTCTGACAACGGGGAAAACACGTCCACTTTATAACAAGGGGATTAAATCTGAGGTGTGACTGTCTTGGCCATTAAAAAGGATTTTACTGTAGGTGCCACTCAGATTAAAAATACAACCTTATAAGAAAACTAGAGACAAAACCTGTGGTTAATACCACTTAGACTTACACGCAGCTATCCAGTGTTCTAAAGGTAAAAATCTAGTTCAAACACTGTAGATGGACGCACTTGAGTTCAGTGCAAGAGTAAGATGGACTTATACCAACACACATAGATCCCTAAAGAACAACAAGAAGAGAACTTCTTTCTGACCACTAACTTCTTTCTGACCAGCAGCTAGCTGACATACCACAGCAGGAAGACAGACAACCTTTTTTACATTTCATTCTAATGAGTGCGACTGTGGAAATGGCATTATTATTTATGTAGGCCCCAATCCAAGACAGCACTTAATCTTATCAGCAGGAATTTTAACCCCACCATACGGCTGAGGCAAAGAGGTTAGTAGGATTAAAGAGCGATTAGTGGTTTGCAGCCGTGGTTCAAGAAAGTGTTTGTGTGTGCAAAGAGCACTTCACTCCGGTCCTGGAGACAACCAGCCCAAGCTTTTTTGTTGACTTCCCCCTGGGAAAGAGTAGGGAAAGCATGTGATGAAGGGGGCATGTTCCCTGGGACTCTACAGGCTCTTGGGAGCAGCTGGAATAGAAACAGTTTAAACCAGCACTGCCCAAAGCAGCAATACACAGCAACTGCAGCAATGGTACAATAATCACTTTATTTTCTTCTCCCTTTGCTTGCCCTGCCAAGTCCAGCTTGGCCACACTGACAACTTTCAACGCCTTAAGAAGTTTATAGTTCATGCTACAGAGACTTAACATATTTCTCATTGCTTGGAAGCCTTGCAGCAATGCAAAGAAATCACCAAGAAAAAAATTCAGGCCTTTACACTTTGGCTACGGAGAGCATATATTGTTTTTAAAAAGAAATCTGGTGGGAAAAAAGTGAGAAATGAAAGTAAAGCCACCCAGTACATAAATTCTCAATTGGTTTTGGGGGTTCCACCCTGCCCCCCCCCCTTTTTTTTTTTTTTTTGATAAAGCTTAGTTTTCCTTCTGTGTGTCAGTATCTTCTGAAGCATATCATGTATGTGTAGCTTCAGAAAGTCTCTCTGCTTTAATAGCTGTTCTTTCCAGGCTGTGTTACAGGTTGCTTCTTTTCTTCCTTGAAATTGGAATCCTTCATATCCACTGTTGTTTAATTTGCTGCATGGCTACCTTTCCTGAAACAATATTAAAAAGGGTGTATCATTAACTCCTTATGTTTTTAAATTTTTATCCTGATATCCTCTGTTTCTATGTGCATTTTATAAGAGTAATATTGCACTTTTGCAGGACTTCTAAATACCTTAATTTTGACCTTGGAAAATTCTTAGCCTTTTGTTTTAAAGCTTTTTTTTAATGCAAGAAAGAAAAAAAATAGTGCAAATAGTGGGAAAGTCTTAAACAAATCATGTGTCTTTTTACTTCAGCCTTTGATACAGCTTGACTGTAGTACTTGGAGGCTTTCATCTGCTTTATGAACATTCACAATTATTCTAGAACAGTGCTTTATTGCAACCTCCCAGCTAAGCAGCTTTTCTAGGCTGTGTGAAGGCTTTGAGGCCACCTAGAAAAATTAGCCAGGTTGTTCCAAAATGCCTTCAGTGGTGACTCAATTTGTCCCCTTATCTTGAAATAGGCCAAGTGCCTTTAGTCCATCAGGACATGCTGACTCTGGGAAGAGTGGTTACGGGGACTGGCAGAACAAACTTCAGCTTAACTACACCATCACAAGTTAAATTACCATCATGAAACCACTATTTCCATTCACTAATACATCCTGAAATAGATTCCTACTGCCACCTTAGTTCCTTTTCTCATCTGTGAATCTATTCTATATGTTGTCATATATATGTCTGCCATGCAGTATTTGAAAGAGTTTGTATTGGGTTTTATTTCTTTCAAGAAAAAGAATAATAGTAAATAATCTGTACAGTTATGCCTAGGTCAAAGCAATATCTCCTAATATAACTACAAGCCCATAAATGTCTGGAGCACACATGCAAGTCCATAACGCAGCATTCATCACCACAATAACTAATTTAGAGCTTCTTATTGATTCTGCCTTTTGCCCCCACTAACAATACATAGAAATATCTGTCTTTTTATTTTCCCTATTAGATGCCTATGAAATCCATAGAGCTGCTCTGGGCTGGTGCCTTCTGCATTATTGGGACACAAATAGAAAGTCACATTTGTGGGATCCTAAGTACTCAGTGTGTATTACTTATGGCTGATGTGACCTTACAGCAAGCCAGGATTTAAGCTACATGTACTGAAATATTATTTCTTGCAGAACTAATATTACTTAGACCTTAAAGAAATAGTGTATCAGGCAGGATAAATCTCCTCACTGATAAGAAAAATCAAATCAGTCACCAAGTTTGGTAGATGAAGTGTTCACCCTTCCCCCTACCCACCACCCAGAGATCCAGTTCATAATCCTCAACTCAAAAATACAACATGTTATCTTATCTTTTTGCCCAAGACTTGAACGGCATGTGCTGTTCTGTGCTCTGCAAATGCTAAATTGCCATTTTTAAGTCATCACCTTGAGAACAGCTGAAGGTGCACAGAAGCCTTGGCACACCTTCCCATATCCTTGCGGCATTTAACAACAAATGCTCTTGACACAGAAAGAGCTGGAGTCACGTGCTGTGATTGCTTAAAAGATATAATAAGGCGTGCCAGTCATTTGACATTTCTCAGAACAACTCAGACCTGCCCAAAGCTATTATTTATTGCTTTCACACCCTATAATCCCTCCACCCTCCCTTTGCAGAGAGATTATAATTGTTTTTAAAAAAGACCTTGTTCAAAAGTCCTGTGCAAGAGGCAAGTTCAGCTCAGGCAAAAATTTGATTTAGTCTTCTAAAAGCAGGATTTAGACTGGAATCAAAACCATTATGTACAAACTGTCACCTACCAACCTCCTTAATCAAGACACACTTCACCTATTCCGTTCACAACACAGACCAATGGCACCTGCAGTACTCATGCCAACAGTATCAGCCCAGCTTTGATATTTATTGCTGGTGATGTAAAAAAATATGAACACCCCAAAGCATTTTTTTTCTGTCTCAAACTCAATTTGCAACATGGGCTGCAAAGCTGACAAAAAACTAATCTTTTCTTCCCTATGGCAAATTGAGGTCCCGCTGGATTTCTGGCATTTTCTTTCTGCTATTTCAGAGACGAATTGGAGTCTCCCATACAGATGATTTTTGTAGAGGTTTTCATCTCTGTCAGAGCCCATTCACTTGGGTAAATTTCCCTTGAGTCCCAGCTGGGGGCCCATGGAGGAAGCTTCATCCCAAGCTGAATTATCTTTCTCATAGGGTCTTGAAAGGGACACAGGAAAGGAACCCCTTTAAGAGCCTGTATTTGAAAATTTGCATGTACACTCTCCCAGGTGCTTGTCCTAGGTGATTTTGAAAGCTATGAGTTATGCTCAAGAGGTAGCTGAGCCTTGTGAAAGGAGATGTCTGGTGTTACCATAGGTGGCCATTGTGGTCCATGGAGCATGAGTTTAATCCAAACTAGAGACATGAGTTACTGCAGGGTGAAGTGTCTGGGGGGATTTTGTAAAATTCTTCTGTTTCCCAAGTATCGGTCTGCAAAATACATCACAGGACTAAGAGTATTTTCAGCCTTAGTCTCAAAGTTACTGAATAAAATGTATGCCATATTACCATTCTTCTTCTTTTTCCCCACATATTTCAGATGTCCCTTTTTTTCTTTTCTTTTGCTAAGAACATGCTTTATTGCTAATAGATGCTATAGAAAAAGCTCAGTTCTTAGATTCCTAAAAAAATAAATTTCATATTGATCAAAGCACTGCAAATATTCTAAGAAGGGTTCATTTTAAATTATGCAGCACAGAATCAACTTGGAAATTTCAAAGTGCATCATGAGATGCTTTGAAAATGCTTCAATCAACCCTCACATAACTCAAAAATCCCTCTGTTCTGATTCTGCATAAACAACCATGCCCTGTCCTTACTGGTGCTTTGAGCGCTACCAACAAGGTGCTAATGAGGATTTTTGTGTGTTTGTGTGTGTGGGAGAGAGAAAGAGAGTAGGGACATATCTCTTAACAAAGAATTTGACTAATCTGACAAGGTCATTTCTATCTAAGCAGCCAAACATCTGTCAGCCTGTAATGACTTCTTCTGATCAATAGTGACATGGCTAGATTTGAAACTGGCAACCTGGAGGCAAAAGGCTTTGTACCCTGTTACTAATCTTCTGAGCTCTCTAGTCCCCTCCGAGGTGCTGCTTTCTAATGAATACATTCGACATTCAAAATGACAAATGGCTTCAATTAAAAAGAGGTCTCGGGCAAAACATTCCCGTGGTTGAATGGAAGACCCCACAGTATTATTCATTTATTCTTTTAGGCCACTGGAGTTAATATGTCAGTTCTATAAATTAAAAGAATCATGAAGAAAGATGCCTGGGAGATGCATTGCCTTGAGACACAAGCTGTTCCTCCTGTGCTCGCCAGGAGGTGGGAAGCATGGGCTGGGATCAAGAGAGATGCACCCCTGAGAACACCACCGGTGTCCATAGAATTGAAGCCCTGCCTCTCTTAGAACTTTGTAGTTGTCACAGGTTCTGCTTGTAAAATACAGCAAGAATTGCAGACACTGCAACAAGGAAGAAGCCGGGTGAGCTCAGTAATCAAGAAGAAGATCTCGCGGTTTCCCTCATTACTGTGAAGCTGGGGGATGAGGTAGAAAGGCCAGCTTCTGCATTACTTTTCACACCATTACCTGTAATACAAGCAGGTTCTTTCAGCCTTGGTTGCTGACAACAGATGGAAGGCTAACACAGGGGTCCAAGAGCACAATTGCCTGCTTTGTGCACCCCATAGACCTTCTGACTACATTGACAGTGCGCTTTCCAAAGTTAAGCCTTTAATTCAGATATTCAGGGTCTGATCCTGACGTTCTTTCTGAAGCCTGAGGTCAAGTGAAAGCTGTGCAGTTCATAATGTTCCTCACAGACATGCACACCAGGAAGTCCTGAGTCCACCCGAACTGCAGAGCAGCAAGTTCAGGAGGTGAAGCAGGGAGACTGTAAAAAACCTGCCTTGATTCAAAGCAAAATATTTTAGAAGTATCTGTGGTAGGGCAATAAGAAATGCAGCAAAGTTTATTGGCTCACATAACTCGATTAAGCTTAAGCTTTGCTGCTTAAGCATTCTTGTGGGAGCTGAATGAGGACAGAGGCAGAGGCGATACAGCCGCCCTGAAGCTTTTTGGCCTGAGCTCTTCACTGCTGAGCCTTACAGAGGATTTGCATGCACCCTGCACCCCCAAATCTCCTGAGCTAGTCAGTCTGTGATCAGCTATCTCAGCATGACTTAGAGCAGCTCCACCAACTTACATCTCACTCTTATCTCCCAGCTGGATGCCTCAGGAGTGGCTTCACATGGCCTGTGATGCCCTGAGTTCTGTTGTGCAAACAGGTCCTTATCTTGCCCTTTTCTGCAGCTTCCCCTCTGGGATCCCTCTGCCAGGTCAATATTTGAGTCTCTGATGGCTTTTACCCTGTTGCCTCCACCAGAGGCAAACTGAGAATGAAGTGTGACCATGTGAGCTCTTCTAAAATGTATCACAACTACTTCTAGTGGCGTGAAAGGTACAAAGCAGAAGGCAGTGGGAAATTAGATCAGGAGTTTTAAAGTGGTTAGAAGCTGTTCCAGAGGATTACATTGTCTGTAAAAAAAGACTAAGAGGCAGGAAATCACACTACCGCTTTGGAACCTCTTCTATTCATGACACTGCTGTGAAAAATGAACTTTCCCTTCCTCTCCCCAAACTGTTTGAAGAGTTTTCTCTGACTTAAGTGAAAGGTCTTCTAGATGGTTGGGTCCAGGAATTCTAATCTGTCTTTTTTTCAGGTTCAGGGGTTACCAACTCTACTTGTCTCAGCAATTTGAAAAGCCTTCAAATACTATTATCTTCAATTCAGACCAGTGAATGTTTTTGATAATGAGCCCCAAGAAGAAAAAAATTATTGTCTAAGGAAATACTAAAATGACAAAGATGATTCACCTCGTCAACTGAATAGCTAAAAAAAGAGCCCAACACAGCTGAACTGCTGCAGTTCTGGATCATGTCTATGCTCACTTCTGTAAGATTCCAGACTGTAAAAATACCTGGCAGTACAAAAGAGAACCTGATGAACTGAAATCCTCTAGACCTGAT
Source organism: Taeniopygia guttata (assembly GCF_048771995.1). Classification (NCBI taxonomy): domain Eukaryota; kingdom Metazoa; phylum Chordata; class Aves; order Passeriformes; family Estrildidae; genus Taeniopygia; species Taeniopygia guttata. Next base: position 53,065,168 of record NC_133028.1, read on the forward strand.
GACACCAAAAATTCAGGAAAATTATTATCTACAGGCCTTGTTCATTAGCAGTGATGCCACTGTCAAAGAAATTGTGTAAGGGGGGGGCAGCACACATGCAAGTTGAATGCCTGCAATGACACAAAATTAGATGGTATCACAGCAGATCCTAAACACTTTGGCAGTACTATACAGTTTTGACAAATTTGAAATTACCTACCTTCACTTTCACAATAAAATTCATTGCTGCCTATCATTAAATTGCAAAAGTGTTTAGTACAAAAAAAATCAGTGAACTAATAATAAAAGACCACTCACCATAGCCCTATCTTAAGTGTGTCTTGCTCTGTGGCAAAACTGCAGCAAAGTCAAAGCCACAATAAAGTTTTCCGTTAATGATCTAAGATGCAACACAGCTGGGGAATAGCTGGTTTGGCTTTTGGCTAAATTCTGAACACATTTCTGGGCACACCATTAGTCTGATGTGCCTTATACCTACAAAAATGTTCTGTCTATACACACATGGTGATTCTACTCTCTGCCATTATCTGAACTGAGGATACACAACCCACAAAACTTCACTCTGCATTTACAGGAATTCATTTAAATTATACTTTCCTAGGTCCATTCAGCCATCCAGTGTATCACTCCATTTAAAGTCTATTACACAAAGCGTAGCAGCAGGCAGATAGAAAACTTGGCTTTAATTTTTTTTGGCTCTGATGATGAAGACCTGGAACTTGAAATCTATCCTAGCAAGATATCTGTGTGATAATTTATTTTAGCTTTGTAACAAATGTGAATTCTGTGGTGCTTCTCTCCCACTGTATGAAATGCTGTGGAGTCTGTTCAGATTTACAGCTCACTGACCTGTGCTTAAAGTATCTGTTACAATAAGCAGAGAAATGAATGGAAGGGGAAATTGTCTATCAGCACTCTGAGAGGTGAAGTTTTCAAGAGCAGCAATCACAAAAGTTATAAAACAGCTCCATTTTGCAAGTGTAGCTCTGAGAACATTTCCCCATCAGCTCCAGTGAATTGCAACATGGCTGGGTGTATCTCTCAGTATATTTATGTCACTATTAAACACCTGAGAGAAACAGAGTGTCTGCAGAATCAGAGTGTGAAAGAAGGGAACACCAGCAGCCCAAATACCATTCAGTGGTAAATGCCTGCGATTTCACTGGGAAGCAGCTCCGTAGAGCAATCTGAACTGCAGTTCAGAGCTGTTGGGAGCATTCAGAGGGCTTTAACCTGAAGAAGCACCAAATGTCACTACAGTTACTTACATAACAGTCTAAACTGCATAGTAACAAGTCGTTTAAAGGCTTAAGGTAGTTTAAGGATTTCCTTGATAGTTACACTGATGTTGCCCTGGCACTTGCTTTACAGTTTGCTAATATTTTAAACACAATATTTATAAAGATTTAAAACTAAACAATAACCTAAATTAAAACAAACAAACAACAAAAAAAAAAAACCCAAAAACCCCCAAAACTAAACAAAATGACAAAAACAAAAAACCCCACAAACCAAAAGCAAACAACCAAATAAAACTCCCTATGATTTATGTCAGAAATACTAAGAAAAATTCTGTGTCAGCTTCAGTATTATAGTTTTCTACTTCATATAACTGGTATGATTTGAAGCACTAAGGGGAAAAACTCACCTTTGCTAGCTGGCTTGCCTATCTTCCTGAATACATTTCTAGTGAGGAGCCAAAGAAATGATATTTTATTCATATAGATGCTGCAAAAATAGTAGTTATCAAAAGAAGCATAAGGAACTCTCCTGATCCCTACAGCCCATCAAGATTAACCAAGCACTATTTGTAGGAGCTTCATCAAGTCCAAATCTGTAACTCAGCTGCACCTTAGCACCCGGGGAGGAGGATTATTGGTAGCAACTGCTGATTCATTTGATTGTTATCATGCTTGGGGGTGGCACTGCCTCCTTGTATGTCTGTCAGCACTTAACAGACAATAACAGTTAATTGTAATTGGTAACCATCACTAAACCTGTGCCAAACCCCAATTAGACTTCAGATTCCTGGCTGAAACGTTAGCAGCATGCATAAACTGCATATATTTCACTACTCCTTATTCCCCAAAGCACCGGGGCTTTCTGCTTTTCTGGGCAGGATCAGCTGGAGGATCCTTAGTGCTCAAGAGGTGTAAGGACCGAGATCTTATCCACCCTTTCTCCCTTTATTTGTGTACTGTAAGGCTGCTCCTCAGCACCAGCCATGGCAGCTCATAAAGGTGGCAACTTTGTAAGTGCTCTCCTTTATCACTGGCTCAGGCTTTCTTGGCTCCTCCAAGCAGAAACTTCAACCCAGTTTCCCAAGGATAAATGTCATCGTCTTGAGTTATCACAAGTGGCATCGAGTATTTTCAACACCCTACAAAAAAGCCAACTCAGGGATCTGCAGTGCAGGATTTAAAGTGAATCTGCCCTGTGCAATGACTTAAGTGTTGAAATGTCTCAGGATGTTAGCTCAGACAGCCAGCACAATATCATCCCCCTGCTGAAAAGCAGAGTTAGCCACCACGGGAAAAGCAGGGAAGAGGAGGATAATACTCCAACTCTGATGTATCATGCTGAAGGGCAGCAGCCTGTAGGAGGCATGGACAACACCTGCTGTCAGCAACCTGTGCTTGAAACACCCTGGAGTTAGAGGAGTACCTCTGCTATCACATGCTTCCCTTCTCTCTTCCATTTGCTTACAAAATATCTTGGGAAAGACAAAGTGATGCAGCTGAAGTGGGAACTATTGCTGCTGAGGTAAGCAGGCACACAGCTGTTTCAAACAAAGAGCTAGACCAAAAGGAAATGAAAAGTAGCAAGAGCAAAAATTTTACAAACTGTTTGGACTTCAAAGTGCACAATAAGCCACCATAGGGGAATCACTAAATGCTGCCTATCCAAATCTGCATTGTAGTTCAAGCATCAGTACCCCCACAGATTCACAGCTCATTCAGAGGTTTCAAAATCTCAGCGGGAAAGCAGTGGTTGTGAGTAGATTCCTGTCCAAAATAACAACGGAGTGACAACTGAACTGAAAAACCATGCAGGTGGAAGCCGGATCACTGGAGATATGCCTGAATGGTCTTGCAGCTAGCTGCCAGGGTGAGGAGTGCTACCGTCAATGTAAGATGCCAAATGACTCGTTTTCCTAAAAAACAGAGCTACAATATATACAGCCAGTAGGGAATGTGGAGATCCTCTTGTTTTATTTAATCAAACAGCAGCCTTTTATTTTTGCTGCTTCTGGCCATCAGCTGGATGGTGTGTACCACATCATCTGGAGTTCTGGTAGCTCCTGTTGGAATGTCTCACACCCTCCAATGCCCAGCCCCAGTTACAGTGACCACTGATGTCTGCCTGGCAGACATCAAGTGCTGATTGCCCAGTATCACACCACTCCCCCTCTCGTCAGCCTCATTGAGAGTGTAAAAGAGAGAACTCCCATCCCCAGCCTCCTCATTACAGCCCACAGTGTGGTGCCCTTAAATAACACCTTTTTTGTGTGGGTCTAATTGGCCAATATACAGTGGCTGCCATTGGCTCCTCTGAGTGCTTGCACAGTGCACTGGGCGTGCATGCATGTGATTTATCATGTCAAACTCATTTTCTTCTACACGGCATTGTTCCTGCCTTTCTTCTTCCACTGAGTTATTATTCTGCATGAATTTCCTTTGTAATTAAGTGGCTTGGTTGCCATTCCCAGCTCTGGAAAAATGACAAAGGGAAAACATGAGAAGCTGCAGCCTCAAATTGGTTTGCATTCAGCAGGGTTTGCCTGCCATTTGCAGAGACCAGCAGATGTCAGCCTAAATTGAAAAATGGAAAAGAAATAACTGTATCATAATGTTAGCATCTCCCATGCCAGATGGGAGCCTTACAGAACATGGCAGGAGCAGTTAGCCAGCAGTGGTTAAAATTCAGTGTTGGAACAAGTATGGTTACGCTGCATGCACCAATAGTGTATTTTGATTATAGAACTTAATTGTATCATAGATCAATGATAGTTTAATTTATGAGGATTGATTTTGTTAATTCAAGCAGTTCAAGAGGCACTGTTACAGCTTCAGTTCATTTAACTATATCTGACTTCAGCTTTGCTCATGCTATCAGAAGATAAATGACTGTATATAAACTAATACCCTACCCCTATTTGTATATTTATTTCAGCATCTGTCACAAACTGTGAGTTACATTTAAATGTGAAGTGTTAGCTGGGTGGGATACAGCACTGGGCATTGAGTACTTAAGTTCCAGTAACAAAAGTGGCATATTTGCACATGTACACTTATTGATTCTTCTGATGGTTTATTGTTGCTGTATCCCTGAATTTCATATAGATAATTGTTGCACTCATACTAAATAGCAACAGGAAAATTGTGAATGGTGTGTCAGAAGAAAAAAAGCATGGGATACCTGTTTGAGACATGGGTTATATAGATCACAACTCACCAGATGTGAAACATGAACCTGACATCCAGTAAAAGTAAACATACTGTTAAACTTCCAGCAGTCTCACAGGACCCTTTTTGAAGATCCAGATCATAAAACAAGGGTTTACATGAAAACCTTAACATTTACTCAAAACTGACATTTCCCACCAATCCACTTCACATGTTTTTCTATCCCTGATTTTTTGGCCAAAAGAACTGGGAGTTAGAAAATCAGGCAAATAAAATCCCAGTGAAAAAATTCCCAAATTAATGATTTTTATGCAAGTGCGATGCATTTTCTAACCCCTGAGAATTCTCACCTGAATGTGAAAGCAATTTCCTGAAATGAGTCAAATCACAGGCAGGAACTGGTTTGTCAGCTTTAAATCAACTATTGACAAGGAAAAGCATTCATACGTGCACCTTAATTTCACACTGACTTTTTCATCTTCCTCTGTTTTTGGCTTAATCTCATAAAATTGGACGATACTTACTCCACCCTTGTGCTTCCCATGACAAGCCAAATCTACAGAGGATGCACCTTGCTGTAACTTCTGCACTTTACATTGAGCCTGAGAAGGTTTTTGTCACCACAACCAGGCAATCAATAAACATATAGTTTCACTTGTTTGTTTTGATCCTTAATCCCATGCTTATCCTGTATCACTTGCACTGGAGTGGAGGGAAGGAATAGAATCATTGAATATCTTAAATTGAAAGGAACCCATGTACTGATCTTATAAAAATCAAGACAAGGAGATGCATATTTCTACAGAGATGCAATGAATCAGGAAAGCTTGTCACCCTGTGACAAGCATGAGCTGTGCAGAGATACTCAAAAAGCAAATAAATCATCTTTCTGTCAACAAAGTGCCACATCACAGGAGACTGCAAAATGGAAAGCTTTTATAATATCTATTCTCATTCTACAGCATTGGTCAAAAATATGAGACATGGAATCACATCTATCACTATTAATTTTGTGTGTTAAAGTTAGAGGGAAATTCCTTTTCCCTTTGCTGCACTGTAATATCAGCCCTTCAAGCCAGCTTTGCTTCACCACTTTAGAATTCAGTAGAACAGTGCTGACTCAGATAATCTGATGCTTTCTTGAGGTTTTGGGGAAAACAGCAGAAAAGGATTAATTATATAGTTGACAATCATAGCATCGATAAAAACACAAATTACAAAATTAAATCAGAGCACAAAGAGAAAATTGCACACAGGAAAAGATAAGGCCAGAAATTGCAGGTGGCAACAACAGTGACAACCAACAAAAGGGATAAAAGCCAAAATGAAAAAAAAATGGTCCAAAACACATTTTGTGTTCATCCATGCACCTTGTCTATTCCTTCCATAGCTTTAACAATTAAAGTCAACACACCCATAGCCAAGTAATTGTTGCTCCAGGGCTCTCAACATTAACACATCAACAGCAGGTGCCCTCCCAGGGCATGTCGTCACTGGCTCTTTCCCAGGCAAACACTCCCAAACCTCCTGTGCAGGGACTTTCCTGTCCCTTTGGAGCAGGGAGCAGGACATGCTCTAAGTCTTCACACCTCCTTTGCTGGTTTCAGGGTTTATCAGACAAATTTGCATTTTACAGCAGAGGTGGAGAGAGATCAGACAGCTCTGAGCTTCCAAAAGGGATGCCATCTCTTCCTTTCAAAACACCAATAAAAAGTGTTCTTGCTTCAGTCCCCCCACATCCCCCAGGCAGAGGGATGTTCTTTCTTTGGGAGTGGCAAATTGGAGGGGACAAAGCAGAGCAGGTGGGTTTATCCTCTTACCAAGTTTTCCCATTTGAGTCAAAACACATTTTCAGAACAACTGTCATGGGCCCCAAGGTGTTTCATCTCTTTTCAAGCTTTACCTCTAAAAAAAGCTCATCTTTTTCCCACTCTGAATCCCTCAAGACTTACTTTGTCTGTCTTATTTCACGTAATACAAGCTATAAAAACATATATTGGTGGGGAAAAAACCAAGTAGGAGCAATTTGCAATAGATTTCTCCAGAATAGCACAAACACAAATTGATCCAGCTTAAAAGAATCAGCAGTGTATGAAAACATGCTCTGCTCATCATAAAAATCTTTTTGTTCTTCCCCATCTGGCATTTGGCATTAAACCATCAAGCCTTATAGAAATGCTTGATTTTGGTCAAGGGGATGTGCTGACTAGGTACACTGGTGTTGCTTACCTGAAGTGCAGTTTGAGTCACACAGAAAGAAAATCAGTAGTAGGACAAAGATAATTTCTCATTGTCTGCCCTGCTCTTTGTTTTATCTTGCTCACCAGATGGATTAATTCTGCCTTCCTTGCAGAGACCTGAATTTATTCTGAAGCGTATCTTGAGTGGAAATCACAGAGAATGTTATCTAATGAATCACTGCCTATAATCATTTTACCCTTGTATTTTCTTTTGTTCTTAATCCTGCTGCTTTTCTATATGTTTCTCCTCTGTTTCAGTATCTCTCTTGTTAAATACTACTGTTCCTTTATTTCTTGCTGCTTTCTAGTTTTTGGGCGCTCTTCAGTAGCATGGCAGCCTTCAGCTCACAGTACATGTCTCCTTTCCCTGTGAGGTATTTCCCCAAATGCTGACTTCTCTCACTCCAGGAATACAATCCTTGTCATTGTTATCAGGACTCATCTCACACCTAGGCTTCTCAGGGCTGCATATTGTCAACACAGTTCCTACTTTTCTCCCTCTCCCACTTTAATTTTCTGGTGACATTCCCAGGATTGGATCCTGTCATGCAGCCACTTGTTGGGAAGCAGCAAACAGGAGCCTCAGGGAACTGGACTATGATATTTCTCTGCTCAGTGCTGTTATGGCTGTGGGCAGGTGGTGTTGAGTCACCACAGCACATGCACAAATGTATTTGACTGGTACAGCATTAAAACCATTCAAAGGGTGTAGATCCTGTAGGAAAGAGAAACTGGAAATCTGAAACAGAGCCACATGGCTACCAGCGGAACATAAGTGAACTCTTGACAGTGTAATTATACTCATCAGAGCACTCAAAAATAATTGCTATCCTTAAGAATCAAGCTGCTTGTTTTAATCTTAATGGGGGAAAAGTGTTTTAGAGGGTATTGCTACAAAGGAAGGAGAGGTCAGCCAAAGTAAGATGCTTTCCTTTTTTGTTTTCTTTGGGTTTGTCTTTAAGAATTGAATTTTTACCCTTCTGTACATCTGCACAATAAAATAATTACCAATTAGTTGCTGCCAGTACTCATTCCATATGGTTGGATAAAAGGATTGTGAGGACACATGAAACAATAAAGACATTTAATTTGGAGGATTCTAGATTAGGAGGAATATCTGGTAATTCATGTAATACTGACAACATACAAGTAAATGAGAAGCTTCCAAAGCAAGATGTAAATATTTTCTGAAAGATTATAGCAGTTCAACAGCCTTGATAGTTTTGTGGAGAAATTGGGTTCTCAGCTCCTAGGAGAATATGGGGAAGCTTTGTGACTTCAAACTGTGCCATTTTGATCTGCCAGCTGAAAGGAGAGTTAGTCTCATATTGAAACAGGGCATTAAACAGGGGATTTTTAGACAGGGTGTATGTGAACAGTTTATGTGAAAGCATTTTTGTATCTACAGACTTCAGCAAATTCTCTTTGAATTCTGAAGAGTTTAGCTTCAAGTGTTTTGGGGACTCCAGAAGAACACATAATTTCAAGCTAACTGTTTGAAATGCTGTGACAAATAGTCCCTCTCCAAGAAGAAAGTATTGGACATCAAAGTCATCCCAGGAGGAGGGTAAAACAGAATCAATCAATACATTTTACATTACTTTTCACCATCAAAATTCATGAAGTCTTGTATGATGCCAAATAAGGAGCTAGAGCCTCTGCAGTTACCAGAAAGTGTAGTTTTATGCTCAGAGACACAGCACTCTCATTTATTCTCAGCTGTAGGTGTTCGTGGCTTCTTTTTTTTTTTTCTTTTTTTCTTTTTTTTTTTTTTTTGTTAGTCAGGTGTTCCCAAGCCAGGCAGGAAAGGCTGAAATTTTCAATTGCAACCCCTGTGTCACAGAAAGAGACACAACTGCCTGAGAAACAGTGAAGGGAAATTTATTGAGGTGCAGCCTTTTGAAGGGGCTACAAGGAGAATTTAATTTTTTAAGACCCACCTGATTCAGCTTTCTGGGAGCAACTAAAGTGGTATGTGCCCAGACCAGACCCTAAAGAGCTGCATTGGAACCAGCCATGTTTTTAAGGCTCGTAGAGACAAAGCAGATCACCTCACCACACCACCTTAAATCCAAACAGAGGTGTACTGAGGTGGGAAAGAAAGATGTTGTTCCCAAGGCAATTTCTTTAACGCTCCTGGATTATTCAAGTAATCGGATTTGAATGCAAATTCCCAAAGCGAGTACTTGATAGATAAAACAGTGAATGATCAGCATAACAATGATGGTGGAAAATGCATCACATTGTGCCTGCCCAAAGAAATGTAAGCACTCAAAACAGCGCGGATGTAAAAATTGAGCCCTTGTGAGTCTCCAGTGTGTCTGGAATCAACTGGCAGGAAGTAAAAGTGAGTTAAAAATGTGAAACTGTATGGGATCCACTACAGAAAGATTGAAATGTTGCAGAAGTATTGACCACTCGAGAGGTGAATTGCTGTGATCAATCCTGTCAGGTTTGAGAGACAGACCCAACATCATCAGCACTTGCAGCATGCTGTTCTCAGCACACACGAGCACATGGCTGCTGCTGTAACTCTGCAGAGGAGAGCCACCATGCTGAGGGAAGATCAAAAGTAAAACAAAAATTTATCATTAAAGATGTTAGCTGGAAAGGGGGTGTCATTGCCAATTTTGGAAAGTAATTCTGTAAAGAAAAGTAGTAAACCAGATGTTGATGAAACACTACTCCAAGAAAGTCCTTTTCCCACCAGACATCATTATTTTGGTTAGTAGTTGTGAAGCAGGATCTATCCAATTTACAAAGACATCTTCGTAAGTGGTTGTAGACTTCGATTCACCCTGACATCAGCAACCCACCCTCTCAGTGGCTTTGACATGGTACAGACACAACAGGAGACTGGCAAAAAAAGCTCGACTGGAGCAGGAGCCTGGTCCTTAACCTGTTAATGCTGTCAGGTACTTCTTCTTTGTTACTACAACTTCTTATATGCCTCTTGTAAGTGTTAATTGGCTTCTGTCAAGCATTGCTCTTTTCTACATCCTTGCAATAGAATACCTGTGTGTGTTCCTCTATTCCTCTGTTCCATCAGGGAGGAGGAGTGACACACATGCAGTTTGGTCTTTATTCATTGCTATAACCACCTAAGCCTGAATTTAAAAAACAATTGCCACACTAAAACTTCCACTAGCACTACTCTCTGTATGCAGGAGGAATTGAATCCCTTCTGTAAATTCAACACTGTTAGCAGAACTAAAGGGCTGCAAAACCAACACCACATTTTTAACTTCTCTCAATTTATACTGAAAAACGATTTGACATCTTTTGCTGAAGTACTTAAGTCGCTCTTGGGTTTTTTAAAAGCAAAATGTAATCTCATTATTTTCTTAAACATTTTGTAATTACTTGGCTTAAATTCAAGTGAGTGGTCCTCATTCAGATAAGGATTCAATCTTTTTCCACAGTAAGTTATTGCAAGAGTATTCAGAATCACAGGCAGCTGACATCTAGGTAACTTGACATGAGAGAGACACTTCACTCAATGAGTTTATTTTTATCAGTGCTCACAAGCCACGGGTAGCTCTGTACATACACATCAAAGCACAAGCTGGGGTTAGGTTGGTTACATACCCATACCCAGTTTTGACCTAATACTGGGAGGTGGCACAATAAGAGCTGAAGTGGCCCAAGATGCCCCAGATGCCCCCAGCTTAACCGTGTTCTTCCCAGTAAGAAAGTCAGCACACTGTTCAGACCCAGTGAGCCCCAGTTTTGCTGCTCCTGTCGATGGCTTTCCTGCCAAGTTTCAGAAGCTTCATAATTCTTCATTCTGTATACACCTTCTGCTTTTAGGTGAACATCAAGACCTTTGTTGTGTTTAAATGCACAATGAAATCTCCTTTTACAGGTCTGTGTCTTGCCACACGTTCTCTATCTTCAGTAAACAGGAAATTTTTCTGATCAGCATAGAAGAGAATTTTTCATCTCCCTCTGAGCAATGTTAAGAAATCTTACAAGTCTGTTCTATGCACTGAGCAACAAATTCATATATACCAACCCTTTACCTGTTTCTGCAATGTTTTAAACTATTCTATGGTTTTAGCTCTCCTCTTTCACCTTTGTATCCTTGAACCTTCTTCTAATCCTGTTTCAAAAGATAGATCAAGGTCTGCCTGCTGGCTACAATCTCCTGCTGGGTAGCATTGCTGGGTGACCAGCAGTGTACCTTAACCTGAAAGGATCTCCAAGTATTTCTATAGCAGATGGATTGTTTTTCACTGCTGATACACGGCCTTAGACATACATGTTTTCACAGTCACTGGAAAAAAATGACCTGAGGTAGTACAACCTGCAGGCAGAGCTGTGAAACTGGCTGCCAAATGAGTGAAGAGATTGAAAATACACCTGTAAAAAATGAAAAGCATGGAATGAGCTTAAAATGGGACACTAGACATCTTTTCATCCATGATGAGAAGATGTCTCACTCTAACTAGAGTGTATATCACCTGGTTGAAAAGTAATTTCTCCTCACCAGCTTTTCCTGTTCTTGCCTAAAAAATGAAAAAAGGATATATACACAAACAGCAACAATGAAATACTGTGTTTGTGTTGAAATAGATTGAAAGAATTCTCTATCCCTTCTTCCAAACTAGCTTTTTGGAGTTTTGTGCTGTACTATAATAAAACTAAAATGACAGTAATTGGGGTGCCCATAGGAGTCAGCAAACTGAAAATAACAGAGGAAAGAAAAATACGTCCTTATTTTTATGGCTCAGAAGAAATGTGGTGCAAGGATATTACATCATAACCAATTTTCAAGGTCATTGCAGTCTGGTCATTCTCACAAACAGCAGTGAAGCAGAAAAAAATGCAGGGTTGGAGACATGGAAGGTGGAGAAAAGGCTGGGCTGTAGTTCCGTCCCAGCAAATGCACATGAGTGCTGTGAGACCTGGGAGAACAATCGCTTTCAGTTGGGCATTTTACCTGTAGACAATCACTCTCACATCTCTTACTTTTATTTCTCTCTTCATTCTTATTTAGGAAGGCAAATATATTGTTATTTATGCATTCTTTTAGCACTTACAAACATGTCCTGTGTTATTTCCCTGATTTGTATCTTTTTTTCCACAATTATTTAAGCATCTGACCTTCCTTTGATGACCACATATACTAGTTAAGTCAAAGTCCAAACCTGTATAAGCAAGGTAAGCCCACAGACAAACTGAAGGGTGGTCCTAGATCTGTATCTTTTGCTCTAGAAGCTGTCATCATATTTCTGTTTAGTTCACACAAGTAATTTTACATATAAAGGAATAACCTTTAGCAATTTTGCCCAAAATAAGTAGTATTTGATGCACATTTGGCCTCTCCTTCCAGGCAACTGGTGACAGGATGAGAGGACTTGGCCTCAAACTGTGCCATGGAAGGTTCCGACTGAGCATCAGGAAGAATTTGTTAATGGAACATTAGAATAGATTGCCCAGGGAGATGGTGGAGCCACCATCCCTGGAAGTGTTCAGGAAATGACTGGACATGCCACTCAGTGCCATGGTCTAGTTGACAAGATGGTGATCAATGATTGGACACAAAGACCTCAGAGGTCTTTTCCAACCTAAATGATTCTGTCATTCATTCCTGATGGCATTCCGGTTTCCTTTACCACATTTTAACTCTTAGTGAATCTCTCTCCCTTTTTTTTTTTTTTTTTTTTTTTTTGTAAGCACAGTTCCTATTTTTCTAGAATTAAAAGATTTCTGATAGTGTATTAAGAAGCTGTAATAATGCTGTAATAGTGTACTGGGGCCAAGGCAACAGCGATCAACTTAGACCCTAAAAATCATTGATGAAAACTATACTTGAAGTCTACTTTCTTCTAGAATGTGTCTAAATTCTGAGCCTGAAAATTGTCTCTTCCTTGAATAAGCTGGTAATGGCCCTTTCTTTGAAAGGAAATAATAGTATACAATTTTCTCGCGTGTGTTTTTTCACTTCAGTAAGTACCAATAAGTAGCCTAGCAATGGCTGGCTGAACTTTTTTTTTCCTTTCCAAGGCAATTTGCAGAGAATTCAGAGACGTCAGATAGAGCTGAGGATAATTCTTTATCTTAAAAAGCCTGTCATATTAGGACTTTGTTTTAGTTGCCATCGTTCTTGACTTTGCTATTCGCCACACTATATCTGTGTGGATGTGAGATAGATATACTGATTTCCAGTGGCTCAAAAAACATTTAGAAAGCTTATAGTATTTATAAAGGACTTCTGGACACTTCAGATCATTTTTGTGGCATTGCCCAACTCCTGCAGATTTGAATAGCAAGCTTTCTGGAAGTACTTGCTCACTGTTTGTAAACAGCCATGGTCTGTTTTGTTTGCAACTTGCTTTTTCTAAGATAAGAATTTCCAACAGCAGCCACAGAAACCAGTGTTTTCAGACACACATTGGTTTGTTTACATGTAACATGTGAGTTCAGAAGACTGTTTTCAGCTCTCAGCCACCACAGATTTCTGAGGGTGGGGAAACAGCGAGAAAGTTCATTGCAAGCCAGTGTGTTGGTTGTAACATATCTATAGCAACTTCAGCTAGGAAGCAGCTTGCTGATAAAGCTTTCTTACCATGCACTCTTGACTGGAGTCCCATCTGAACAGTGTTTTATTTTATCTCACTCTTGAGAACTCCATTGCCATCGAGGCCATCATATAAAGGGGGAGAATGGCAGCCTTTGCCTTGCAAAGGGAAAATTACTGCAATGGAACTACTGTATATTTAAAAAAATAAAATCGTGATAAATATTTGTATTTCTTATAGAACTGCTGAAAATATGATTACACCAGGATGCTTTAGTACAATTCCACATCAATTAAAGATTTCCATCTTCTACTGTTGATAACGCTCTAGCACAGGAACAGGAGTATTTGACTCAGGCTTTCCAGCAGTCAGTTAAGGATAGAAGGAAGTATGGAATAATAAAATAAAAACTGAAAAAATTTAGACATTGTTAATTGTGTGATACATCTGATGGCCTGAAGAGGTTCGTGAATGGCATGGAGCTACTAGGCAATTGTTTCTGCAGCCAGGTAGCAGTCACCTGATGTGCAAAGCCATGGTGTACACTTTTGTACTTTGGAAATGTCCAAATTGTTTGTGTGCTGTCTTATTTTGTTTTGCACTCTCCCACTCACCTGCCCAATTGAGCTGCTAGGTAGATTCAGTTTTGTAATTGCCTCAATGCTCTTATTATCCCAAAGGTACTTAATCACCAGGTACCCACTGATTTTGGTGGGATTTAGCTGCAGTGTTGCTCCTAATAGCCACTTTCAGTCACTGCCTGAATTCAGAAATAATGGTTTCTCTCCTGCTTGCTGCCACCGTTGATGTTATTATTGCAGAGAAAAAAAAAAAAATTGAACAAAACCACCCCAGATGTAGGGACAGACAGCAATAGCCACAAGACAGACCCAGGCAGGCCTGGGTTGGCAGGAAAGTTTGGCAGGAGCTGTACTGGCTATGCAGCCAGAAATGGCACGTGAGGAAAAGCAAACACTGGTCTCAGTGTGAATCCCAAGCACGTGAGGGGCTGGGTTCAGCTGTAACTCCCTTGGTATAGGTGAGGAAATGACAAAACAAACTCTAGAGTAAATTGGATGGGCTTGCCAGAGCCAGACCAGACAAAATGTTGCCATGGTTATTGAGTCACCCAAATAGAGAGAACACTGTTCACTCTAAAGTACAAAGGCTCAGGATGGCTTTGGTGCCTCAATAGGCTGTAGGCAGAGATGAGCATTCAGATTTGCTTCCTGGTGTCATTAGGGAATGCAAATCAGAACATGGAGATGAAAACAGGGGGGTGACAAAGTGCCTCAGGAACCACCTATCCTGGTTGATGCCTAAAATGTTCTCCTGGGATTTCAGGCTGATTGTTTCCTACTCTGTATAATGGTTAGGCTGACTGATTTTATTGATCCTCACTTATTTTTCAGTGGTTTGTGTTGTGAGTCGAGCCAGCTCAAGTACAGTCACAAGCCCATAAATAAGCTTCAGCAATTGATACAAAACTACCTTCACAGTGAACAATCCACATTTTAGTTTTTAAAAATAGACAAAACCAACTATAATTAGTTTGAAGATATCTGAAGAAAGATTTGAATGGATTGTTAAACAGTATAAAAAGGGAAGCATACATTTATCATCATTTTAAAATATTATTTTTCCCCATGTTTTAAATAGTAAAATGAGAATTAGTTTCAGTCGTATTTATATTAGGGAAGTTAGTGTTCTAAATGTTACTCATATATATATGGTGTTAATCAGAATCTTTACCCCAATGAATCTGTTGCTTTGTGAGAGGAGAGAAAAAAAAGGGGGATAAAAGAGGAAAGAAAACCAGTACAACGACACAGAAATTATCTGATTTCTGGGGGAAAATAGCGCCTGTGAAGATGAGAACCCACCTTGAAAGATTTAGAGAGAAGGGCTTCAAGAGCAAAGAAAGTCACCTAAAAACAGAGATGCAGACTCTGGCGGGTCATTTAAATTTCATCTTCAGAGTCCTTTTCATGCCATTTAGCCATAATCACAGCAGGAATAAAGAGGACTAAGCACATTAAAATGACAATATCATACAAGGAGGGAGTGAGGCTTGTGTTCACTATATTTGATAACATTCAGTGATACAGTAGGCTGAATTAGTGTCATATCAAAGATTTGAGTGTTTACAGAAAAACTGTGGTATGCAACAGGAGAAAGGTCTGTAGCACACTCATTCAGGGTCCAGGGTACATTAAGAACCCATTAATTACAGGGAAGAAAGTATTTCTGGCCTCAGAAAAAGCTCAAAAAAAACCACAAACCAACAACAACAACAACAAAAAAAAACAAACCAGGTTTGGATTGAAAACTTTCATGAATTCTTAACTGCTGTCCTTAACCACAAGCCATGATAAGATGCCCCTGAAGTTGGAGGTATGCTAATGGGTGCTGCATGTTTTTGTAGTTCAGGTAGCCAGCACCCAGAGGCACATGCCCATGGACATGCTCCAGCACCTCTGCTTCTGGTGGGGAATGCTCATTTCTGTTTGGAACAACAAAATGCACATTTATGCATCTGAGGGAAAATATTGTGGATTCTCTTATCCACATACAGCACGGCAAGAATTCAGTCATTTCATGGACATTCATCTTAAGATTTTGTAAGGTACACTATGTAAACTAAGAAGAGACTTGAAGATTCCCATGTGTTTTCAAGAAAAGTTCCTGATGGTGGAAAATAAAATAATTCAGGGAGCTCCAAAACACTCTGTGCTTCAATAGATTGGCATAGATCATAGCTAGATTTTTTCAGCTTTAAAGAAAAGGGAGTGAGACAAACACAGAGACACAGAAAAACCTGGTCAAATATCATTAACAGAGGCAATAAACATAAACAAACCTGGCCAGTCACACTAGGGGACAGGATATCAAGAAACTGTAGCAGTCTGCGACTTTGCAAAGAATGAGAATAAAAACCTGGAAGGTTTTTTTTCAGGCAGCCAGGCAGCAATTAAAAATATTTCTTTATTGGATTGAAAGATCATGTGCAGACTGAAGCTAATTTCATCTTGCCTCAGTAATTAGTGAATATAATGCAGAAACAAATGGTATCATAGACTTCTAGAACTCAAACTTAGAAAATACTTTGGTTATATAATTTAATCTTGTGTACTTTATAGGTCAAATGCTAAAATTAATCAGTGTGAAGCCAATATAACAATGTTTGCTTAAAACCTATCACCCAAGGAAAGTCCAGCTGTGGTTTAAATATTCCAAGCAGCAGAGAGAATCCACCAAATGCATTTGTGGTTTATCCTATGACTAATTAAACTGCAAAAAATACCTTATTTCTAATCTGAATGTCTTCCTCTTTTTTTTTTTTTCTGCCAGATCAAAAGACCTAGTTTATCTCATACTGGTTACATTAAAAATAATGAATCAAATATCGCCATATCAAAGTATGCAGTGAATAATGGTAGGTTAAATGGAAAAGAAATATATTTTTTAAATGAACTTAATATATACACATGATTATCAATTGATTCAATGAGCTAAGTAGTAATCCAGCCTCTGAGTCATCAAAATCTATCCATCACTTTTGATTTGAAGTCAGGGTGTAAAGGATGATCAAATCGAGCTTTCTCTTGAGAAGTGATTCCCAGCAATCTTGTGTAAGTATGTCTATGCAAGGTCACAGCAGAACAGCACTAGATTTCTGCTTCCCAGCCACATTAATATGAGGAAGATGCTTTGTCTTCCCCCATCTCCAACCTGTGGACTCCTTGGGGTTGTGCATGTGGCTACAACCAAAGAACATCTTGGAGGCTCGGCGCTAGAAAAGCCATTACATGGGAAGCTTAGTGCAGCTAAAGAAGCAAAGTATTTAAATGCAAAGCTGAATTTACCTGCAGTTTGCTTCATTTGACTAACAGCTCACATTTAGGACTGACTTAGGTACGATACAACAAGTAACCACTGAATGTAGTTACTGGTGGATACTTGGCTGGTATAGAGCCAGTTGCCAGTCTGAGCCAGACTTCCTGACCGTAATTTAACTCTAATAAAGCATTTCCAGTAATTATTCTGTCTGTGTACTTGTTGTTATTAATATTCTCAGCCTGAAAAGTGAGTTTGTCTATTCCATCAATGACCAGATAGCCAGAGGCACGTGGGCTGAATGATTCAATGGTATATTCAAAAACATAGACCCCCAGGTATGGAACATGGAACTTCCCAGTTGCTGGGGCAAATGAGGCGCCGTAGTTGACATCCAGATTGTTAAACCTGATGGGTCCTGGAGTTGTCATTCCGTATGTATGAGAAGCAAAAAAAGCCACCATAGGTGCATATCTGTATGATCCTTTTGAAAAATCTGGAAAGAAATAAAGAAAAATTTTTAGTGATGTTACATCGTAAAAAGGCTACTTGGACCAGCCAGAAGAACAAATGCAGATTTTCTGATGTAACATCATCCTGTGGATGATAGAACTTGAGCAACTGGAACACAGTATTCTTGTATAAACACATCATTTTATATCACATAAAAAGTAATTTTCTTCAGAATTAGTGCTAGATGTATCCACCAGAGAAAAATTTAGCAACAGCAAGGGAACTTGATGTTTGTCTGTACTATGTTATCATTAAGGGAGATTTCTTTCCACCCTACACCCCACTCCTAGTTTCCCCACTCCAGGATGTCTTTCATTGTTCATGTAAGTGAGCTGAAGCCAAGATTTTTGGCACAAATCTTAGACACACAGTGAGGAGGTTTAGCATTTATGATGTTAAATGAGGGGATAAAAGTATATGGGTTTCTCTTCAAGCTGAGCCTGTACACTATCATTCCCTGCTTCTGTACAAATAATTTCTTTCACTAGTCATATGCTGTCATGAGAAAAAATCAGCCAAATGACTGCTGAAAGATGCAAGATGCATAAAATTCACATTCCATGTGGCTTGGGTGTAAATTATTTATTGTATTTATTATGCTGAATAAGCATAATTTTCACTTTTTTTTTTCTTTTAAATCTTTCAAGGGCTGCATCCTTTGCTGATGGAAGCCAGAGGCAGGCCTAAAATGACTCCTTGAGGGCACAGCCCCACACATTCTCGTAGTTATTGGTATTTATAGAACATTTATGGCTGCAGTGGAGATAGTATTTCCCAGTGATGTGATTTTACCCCCCCCCTTCAAAATCCATGACATTGTGTTCAAATACACCTACTGCACACCCTCCCACTCTGCACATTTCATCAGGGAGCTTTCCAGCTATTATCACAGGTCCCAAACCAATTTAATCCCATCATCTGGTCATATTAAGAAAAAAGATCACGAGTCACCCATGGGGATTGATGTCTTCAGCACCAAAACACAGGACTCTGCTGCTTGAGTTGTCACTCATTAAAGTGAAACGTGAGACCTCTGACCAGCAAATGCTCTGTAATTAGGCCCTCAGGCAGAGGCCTGGACTGATCCTGTATTGCACTGCTACATTCTGTACTTGCCAACACTCAGGGAATTGTCGTTCACCAGCTTCACACTGCAGTTGACTCCTCCAAAGGGGTGGCGGCAGGCACAGACAAAACTCTGCCTGTCATGGATACAGGTTCCTCCATTCTGGCACGGGGAGCCAGCGCACGCCGAAAACTGCCCTGCGAAAGAGAGGAGCGAAACCAACAGCCTCAGTTGTAACACCACAACAGTGACACTTTCTAAGCATGCAGTATTTTGGAAAGGCTCTTTGTCAATTCACAATTTCTGCTGAAGTTCTTTGTGAAGGCCAACTGCAGTTCCTCTCCAGCCTACCTGTCTATCTGAACACAGCATACCTGCAGCAATCCTCCAAGGTATTCAAGATTACCTGTAAATTCTGAGTTCTGCTGGCCTCAGAGGGTCAGGTACATGCAGTAAGAAAGAAGAACCTCCAAAGAAGTTAGATCAGGCTGTTCTTTTTGGACTGAGCCATCTTATCATTGGGTGTACCAGAAGAGATTTTGTACTGCTGGTGTACAGGTTGGACTGTCTTGTCTATGACATTTTTCACCCAGGCACGTGACAAACATTGCAGGAAAGCCAGGCTCCTGGTGATGTAAGGTCCTAAATGCTTCAAGTACTTGTCCGTAAGTAAGTCCCTAATTGCAGTATAGCTTTCAAGGTTGTTGTAGAAGTTTTGGATCGCAAGGAAGAAAAATTATACTAAACAGGTGGCTTTGCAGAGCACCCTTACTGAGGATATCCTTGCCTCTGTTGCCAGTTAGGTATGAGCTGGCCAAATTAAACTCAGCCAATACAGAGAAATCTGTGAGGCCAGTGTTGCTGAGCTCTGAGACAGTAATTACTGAGTGTAATTGAATAATGTGTAGTCATAGCAGTGTTTTACAGGAAGAAAATCCAGGTCACATAAAAAAAAATTTGCTATGAAAAATTCTCAACACAAAGCATTCCCAAACCACATGTTTTTGTTTTCTCTTGCTTTGGTCAAATAAAAGTCAGATGTTTTAGAAAACAACCCTTTTCTTTGCCAGGAATTACCAGCAGAACTCTGGAAAGAGAACTCCCCACAGTTCTGTTGTGGTAAATCTAGGTTGGCAGGTCAGAACTGAAAAAGTTTTGCATAAAAGCATCTAGTTATTGCCAGGAAAATGCTGACCTGGATTTCACATAGATATTTCAGTCATTTCAGTGTTATCTTCATTTTCCCGACCAGATATTTCAGACTGCTGCATTAAGGCAAACTGTTTCTGTGTGATATTTTAGTGCAGTGAGCAGAATGCTGAGGCACATTGTACAGCAACACTTAAATTTGCTCTGATATAGCATATGGATTTATAAACACATCAGTCTTTTTTTTTTCACAGAAAATAATGTCTATTCGGTAATGCCTGAAATAAAGCAATTTAGGACTGTCATGACTGGGGTCACAGCACAGGCAACTGGACATGAGAAAATAATGGTTTGCTTCTCAGATAATAATTTGCTACATCCTTCATTGAAGTAATTTTTCACTCACATTTACCAAGCACCCACATCATTTCTCTGATATTTACCAAGTACCAAAGGAAAGCAGAAAAGGAAGGAAAACAGCTGATTGTGCTGACTGTATCCTACTCCCAAAATACAAAATCTTGCTGCAAGAACACAGCAGTCTCTCTGCTAATTGGCCTCTACTTATCATAAGCAAGCAGGAAACCCAAGAAACAGGAAAAAGATCACTAAAAGGAAATGATAATGAGATTGAGACTCGCATTTTGGAAGTCTGCTGTGGGGTGATTCTGCCCGAACTTAACCTTGGAGTTAATTCAAATCCAGACATGGCTTTATCTACATTAAATTAACCTTCTCTGTGAAGCACTGCCTAACAGCAACTGGGAAGCTCCTCCATTTGCTAGAATTGGAGAAGTTGTGTGGGGTTTGAGTCAAATTAGGATTTTCAGAGCAAGAGGCAAATTCTGCAGATCTCCACTGTGCCAATAATCTCCATGTAACAATGCTACAATAGTATCATTCTGCTGTCATTCTGACTGAGGCTGTTCCTCTGCCCAGTATTTTCTCTTTTCTCACAAAGAGTATCCTGAGACATTATATCTGAATTTATCTCCTTGGAGTAAAGATACAAGAGGGTTCAGATTAGGAACAGATCTTCTATAAAAACAAATATTTTATTGTTAATTAATGTTTCACAATTTAGTAGTGTAGATGAGCAAAAGAGAGAGACTATAAATGAAAGGCTTAAATTGTCACTATTATTAGCAGACAATAAACTGTAGTTGCTAATTACACTTGGTACGGTAGTAATGAGGAGAGCCAGTTAATGCTCAGTTTTGCTACTCTTTAGGAAGGCAGACAGCCAGAAGCTCTTTTGGGAAATAAACTGCCAGTGCTGTGCAAACAAATCTCAAACAAATAATGAAGCTCTCTCAGTATCTACCCTGGGTTTTTTAGAAGCAAAACAAATACTCAGCAATTTAATGGTCTCCTTATGGAAAAGATTGACTCCAGTAGTTCGGCTTGGAAATTCTTCTGACCAGGAGGTAACCTAAAAACATATTCTCAGTATTCAGTTATCAGTACCTGCTTCTCAGGAAGCCCTAGGAGACTGGAGGAGCCTGGGGATCTACTAAACCACCCTGCTCACACAAGGTCAAACTGGTTGCCAGCCTGGTTATTAATCACCTCTGTCTTAGCACCCTCTGGCTGATAGTGGGTAAAAAGAAAGGAGGAGAGGCCTGTGCCCTCCAGTTTTGGGTGGAGCAGAGTATCAGGGCCAGTCTGAGCTACTTGGCCTCTAGCAACACTGTTTCTCTATTAAGCAGAGGTGTCTAATTATTCCTGTGTGATGATTTCAGGCTCACCAAATTAAAAACAATACAACAGCTTCATCAACCCATTAGTCTAAAGAGTAAATATGCAAATTTGAAGTGTATGTCACCAAGCTGAACTGGAATAACCATCTCATTCGTGCAATTAAAACACAAGATGGAAAGCATTTGAATAGGTTAATATTTCACTTGAACTTCAGGCTTGAATGATAAAGCAACAATGGAAGCTTGCACTTCTGTTAGGAATTAGAAATCTTGTGAAAACAAAATCAGAAGTACGACACAAAGAAAGTGAGAATGAATTGAAATTGCCTCTCACACAGGTGCACTGTTTTAAATGCATAAATATAACACAGCTTGACTCTCAGTTATTCATGTTGATGGGAGGTTGGCATAATCTGAATAAAGCACAACCCACAACCAATACAACACATGCATCAAGAGAGTACATTCACATTTGGAAAACACAGCAGTCTCTAGATTCCCTAGGGAGCAGCACTAATAGCAACAGGAAAATGGGAACTGTGCTAAACTGCCCTCACACTGCATCACTCATTTCTGCAGGATAACAGTGCACTGCAAAGTAGGATCAGTCACAACCCAAACTCAAGACCAATTAGTGTGTGTGCATATATGCATATTAAAAAAATATATCTTTTAATGTTGTCATCTCCTCTTAGATATTGAAGCTGTCTTAAGACAATCACTTTTTTATACATCCTGGTTTGCTGTTACAGACCCTGTCAGGTGAAGTGTTGGTGCTTTCACCCCTCATACAGTTAATGAAGCCTCTATTTGAAATAGAACTTTTCTTAGGTTTAATTCCACAATTTGGGAAGTCTGCAAAGTTTTATGTGCCTGCGTATGCAATGCCAACTCACATTGTTTTCTTCTGATTTCAACTAATTACCTTAAAAAGTATTACCTCAGGGTCAAATGCTGAACACATTAAAGCCAGTTAAACCTCTAATCTGTTAGAGTAGTTCAAATATTGAACATACTGGAGTCAATGGAAATGGTCATTCAACTCTTTCTAGAATAATTTTTTTTTTTTAGGTTTTAAAAGGCAATCTAAGATTAAATAAATTTTATAATTAGCCAGTTATGCCTTAGAATTTCTTCTAGAAATTTTAGTGAAGGCAGCATAAATCTCCGGTGGTGTCCTAGAACTTGCAAGAAAAAGCTTTCATAGAGAAATAAAATCCACTCAGGAAGAAGATGGATATTTGTTAATTAGGGTAATGGTCTTACTTCTTTAACTTACAGAAATATAATGTGTGGCTTTGCTAGGCATGAAATTTGTTAAGTACAAAATCTCATTACCAATGGAAAAGTCAGCATAAACATTACTATGTAGAAACATCATATAAAAACAAGGCTTATTCACATCTGCAAAGAACTGCACTTTCTGCAATTGAGCATATAACCAATGCCATCAAGCAAGTTATTTGTTAAAATTGAATATAAATAATAAATGGGAAAGATATTAATTCATCAATATGGAGTTAAAACCAGAGCAGGTGGCATCTTCCAATGCTCCAGGCAGGTAGCACTAGTGATACTTTCCAACAAAGTACATGGTATGGGAAGGATCAAAGATAACTCTCATTTTCTCTTAATTTCAATTTTGAACAAAGATTTTGAATTTCCATCCTGTGCAGTGCCAGTAACAGACATAAACAAAAAATAACTAAGGCAGAATTGCAATTTTGAATAGCAAAATGTTCAAATTACTTTGTGCATTTTTAAGTGTGATTGCCTCCTCTAGTAGCTGTGTCCTCTCTCTAACTGAATAGATAACCAAGGACTGAAATCCATCAATGGGGATGACTTTGGTCAGAAACCAAGCTACTCATGGGATTA
The DNA here is from genome assembly GCF_048771995.1 of Taeniopygia guttata. NCBI lineage: Eukaryota > Metazoa > Chordata > Aves > Passeriformes > Estrildidae > Taeniopygia > Taeniopygia guttata. The sequence goes on from NC_133028.1 coordinate 53,088,481, forward strand.
TGGCATTAAAAAGGATCCTTTCCATTGATCATTGAGAAATACTATCTCTAGGATGGGAAGGGATGAATAGTTAAAGTAAAAATGAAGGAAAAAAACATGGAAAGTCAAAAGGAAATTGCCCGTGGCCTTAGAACATGAACAAGAGTAATAGTTGTTACTACCTCTACATCTGCTTGCAATAGGGACAAAATATTGGTTTAGAAATGTTACAAAGTGTAAGAGCATTTTACAGAAAATATTCAGGTCTGGATCTTCAAGAGTATCGGGACGTGACTCTGTTATTAAGAAATCTTAATTTTAATATGAATTAGAATAATCTCAGTATTTCAAGTCACTCATCCACTCTTCATTTTCTGTATTGCGCCAGAAATTATATTTCCATAAAATATTATCTTGTGCTTGTCATTTTCACTCAAGTATGATTGCAGAAGTCACAGCTCAAGAGTTTATACACCTCTGAATTCATTCATAACTCATTTCACATGATGGCATTTGAATTTAAGTTCAGAAGCAGATCACACTCAAAATTTCCATTTTAAGAATGGCAGCTCCTGCTTAGCTGAGCTGCTCTCCAGGTGGACTAGAGCCAAATTTACTTTACTGGCTGGATGCCTGCTTTTTCAGGAACACACTTCTGTCACTGCACTTCTCAATGAAGTCCTGAAGGAGCCAGCAAAAGCCTCATTACAGTAATTTTTGTTCCCTTGCTTCAGGTTTTTGATACCTTTCATCCCTGATGACACTGCAAAGTACTGATCCATCTTTCTCTCCCAGCTTGCATACATTTTTTTTCTACTGAAATTGCTAATTGAGATGCAGGCATAAAATTCTTGTTCTTTAGATTTTATCAAAACTAACTTTTCAAAGGTCAGGTTCTCAGCTGAGTGTGTGTGCATATATATATCTCTTAAACTGATCAGACAGGGATTTATTAAGTTAAATTGAGTACAACATCTCATAAGCAAAATTAATTCTATTGTAAGCAAGAGACTCATCTCTGAAACGCTCTTTACAGCCATCTTTAAACTTTTTATTCTCAGTCAAGTTCTGCCACCCAGTTCATCACAATCATAATCACATCATTATCTTTATAAAATATACCTAGATTTTTAGTAGAGTAAAATGCATTACCTGGATCTATTGCATTATCTGTGTTTCTCTGGCTTCGGCTTGCCAGGCTCGTGGTGGCATTTCCTGACACTTTTTTTGCTGGAGAGGGTTTCTTTATAACTGGTTTTGGCTGTTTCTGAAGTTTGGTGATGTTGTTCACTGCATTTACCATTGACATGTCAACATGCTGAGTTAAATTTGTCAAAATAGTTCCTGCTTTTACTTCAAGCACAGATTCAATGAGCTCCTTGAGGCCTCTCTGCAGCAGGGGTATATCTGGCTGAGCCAATTTAATTAGCACAGGGATGCTCGCGTTCACCTTCTGGATGCTCTTGTTGGTGTCCTGGCACAGCACCCAAGCCTCATGAGCAGTCTTGTTCACAAGTGGAATGACGTTTGAGAAACGGATTGACTTGGCTTCCAGGGCCTTGATCCTGGAACTCAGTGCCTGGAGCTGAAGTGAGACCACGTGTTCTTTCTCTGTTGAGGCAGCTTTGGTATTTTTTAGAGAGACACAATTGTTTGCCAAAAACTTGGAAATTTTTGACTCTACATTCAGAAGGCGAACCTCATGGTCCTTTGAACCCTCCACAGAGTCAAATAGTTTTTCTTCCAGGCGGTTGATATCTTGCTGCTGCTTTTCCACTTTTGATGATGTATCATTTAAAATCGAGAAAACTCTACTAAAATTGTGGAGGATACTTTTGTCAAGGAGTACAGACTCCTTGTAAGGAAGATCAGAAACAGATGGTGCTACTTGTGAATTAATTTTGTATCTCTTGTCATAAAGCAGTGACTGAAGGGATTCATTCAACTGTTGGAACTGGGGAATAAAAGCTAGGAGGCTGTCGAGTTCCTCAGTTCTGCCACAGCAAACTTCAGTCTCATTTCTTAGAGCATGTAGCATGTCTTTCAGTACATAATTATCTTGAATAGAATCAATAGCACTGTTTACTACTATCATGGTCTTGTTTAATCCATCCTCTATTTCCATGGAACATTCATTAACATGACTCTCAAACAGTTCCTGATAAGCCTGAGATTCATTTTTAAGTCCTTCCTGAGCTTTGAAAAGTTCCTTCATTGCAGAACTCATTCCGTCAATGACAACAGTGAGGTTTCCAAGTTTCTCTTTCAATTCTTTAACTTGGATTTGTTGCTCATACTCTGAAGTTAGACTAAAAGGTACCCCTTGTTCAATCAAGGGCTGTAGGATCTCCATATCATAGCACAAGTCATTAATTTGCTCATTCATTCTGTCCATCTTATTGCCCAATGGAAGGAGCATATCAGAGAGGCTCTTATTTAGCACACTCACACTCTCTCGGACTGCTGCCAGCTGTGCTTGGAAATCTGTCCTGCTCTCTGACAACATGTCATCACAGACCCCCAGAACAGAGCCTCTCTGAATTTCCAGCGCAACACTGAGATTGCTGATCTTGCTATCTTGCACTCTTAAGTCATCATAGATCTCCAGCACCATCATGCCTTGTCTCTTTACTTTCTCATGCAGTGTGATCATGTACTCTGTAACATTGTACTCCACGATTTGATCTGCAGAGGGGAGGTTTTGTCTTGAAGACTGCTCAGCTGTTAACAGTTGTTCATGAGCATCTCTCATTTCAGTAAGGGTCCTATTTAAAGATTGATAATAAATTACACTTATTGACTGCTGATGGTCCAAGTTAACTTCCAAGGACTTCTGCTTTTCTTGTAAAGCTTTCACAGGCTTCTCACAAGTGAGGGCCATTTCCTCTCTCATCTGCACCACATGACTCTTCAGCTCCAGCATGTCAAGCACTGTTGGCCCACTATCTTTCTCCTGAGCAAATTTATTCTGGGTTTCATTCAGATGTTTGACTAATTCTTTTGTATTTTCAAGGTCACCTGACATGCTAGACATGGTCTTGAAAATTTGAGCCATGCTCTCCTGCATTTCACCTTGAAATACTTGAAAGTGTTCTCCGACTACATCTTTAATTAAGTCATTGATACTTCTGGATTTGAGACCTTTGGGGGAAAGGAGAAATATGGAAACAATCAAGTCAACCATGTTAATAAAATCCAAGTTTTTCCCACAATATGGGTCAACACAGCACTGCACAGAGGTGAAACACACATCCCTGCCCCAATTTACCTACATACAAAGTAAAATGTATAGCTGAAAAATGTAGAGGATCCTTAGAGTTTATATATAGCTATAATGTTTGAGGATTCATCCCTGTTTCAACTGAAGCCAGTGGGACTTTTGCTAGTATTTTGAAAGGACAAACTCAAACTCTACAAGTAGTACCAGCTTTGACGTCTTACCTAAGCTGTTTATGAGCACTGAAAGGGAGAGGTCTGTGTGCTTCTGTGGCTTGCTCATAAAAATTATGTATCCTTTCTCCACTAGGAAAGTAAGGCAAAAACAAACAAACAAACATACTGCTTTACAAGATTATGATCAAAAATTGAAAGCAGAGATTATTACCTTCCTACTGTATCGCATGTACTAGATGATGAAACAACACACTATTTTGAGAAAGAAGCAAAATTTAAAAAATAGCCTTGTTGAATAGCTAACGTTAGTAACATAACAACTGCTGCAAGATGCAGGCATTTTAAATGTAGAAACTTTAAGTCTTTCAAACTACAACTCCTTAAATAGCTCCTAGGAATTCTGATTCTGAAAAGCACTAAGCAGAAGTGAATGTGTGAATTCTGTGAAAATAGGTTTCCTATATAGCCTTAGAGAGATCAAGACAGGCATAAAAGAGTTTTGCATAACATATTTCGATCAATTAGAGCAGTAGTTCTGCTCTGGTGTGAGAATAGAAGAAATGTAATTAATTTATTCTTCAAAAGTAGCTCCTCTGTCTAACTAAAACACTGAAGCATTCTTTGCACAATTTTCATAAACCCTATGAACATTTGCAGCCAGACTGTGATATAATGATTAAACTCTTCAACCTCTACAATGCCTCAATGACCACAGGTTCTCTGATTAAAACTGTATTGATAAAGGCAGAAATTATCTGTTTCCTTCTTCCATTTGATTTTCAATTAATTCTACAGCCTGGAATTTATTTCTTCATCTCTAAAACACTGAGGCATGTCTTCAAAACTTATTTGAAGGCACATTCTCAGCAAATGCAGTAAAGCATCAGGAAATCAGGCCCAAGTTTACTAGCTCAGGAAAGAGCCACATCAGAAATCCAGCATGAAGCTTCCTAAGAATTAAACTTCATTATTGTCATCTGAGGTCCCAAATGTCCCAGCAATTTTACATAAAGTATAATAAACAACAGTGATAATACTGAGATTACCTTTATCTTCCTTTTAACTACCTAAAGAGCAAGTCAATGACTAGCCAGATGCATGTACATGAATAGGCACATGTATGTGCACACTGAAATATCTGAGAATAAAGGTGTCCTGGCAGCTGAGAGAAAAGGCCGACATATAAGCCAAGTTTAAAAACTGACATGTTGAAAAACCATTCCAAGGGATGATTTAGTCAGGTTACTTTCTGATGGTGAAAAGTATTCTGTGCTCCCAGAGACACAATGAGTTGTGAAGAAAAATTTAATGGCTGTGGAAAGAACCAGGGTTACTCTAAACTTTCTGTGAGAAATCAATTAAATTTGTTCATCTCAGCAACAAATCTTGATAACAGACCATTTATCTGTGAGAGGCATTCCAGAGGGTCTATACCGACCTTTTCTTTCTGTGACAGCCAAGAAGGTGCCAGCCTCACTCTCTGCTATTCCAGCTCCATGAAGTTGGATAGTGAGCGCAATATGGAGCTCAGCTCTGCTTTTCAGGTGTCCCCCTTACCAGGGGAGTGTGAAGCCTGTTAAACCAGACAGCTTTGGATTTCTCTCTACCCTGCTTTATGGCTAGGACAACTGGGTAGCTTTTTTTGCTGGAGAGGGTTTCTTTATAACTGGTTTTGGCTGTTTCTGAAGTTTGGTGATGTTGTTCACTGCATTTACCATTGACATGTTATGTCAATGCAAACAAAGTGCAGCAGGGGCTGTGGGAGCACACTTGTGCACACAAAGACCTGACCCAAACTTGGTGACAACTGGGTATATTGTTAAGCTTGAGCTGCAAATACATGTGCGCACTCATGGATGTAACTCAATTTCTCTGTTGCTCATTTTGAAACAGAAAGGTCCAAACTACCTCTGAACGTTAAAGATCTCTTGCACTTTTTATGAGATTATAAATTTTAATTTTAGCTTCCTGGTTGAAAACCAAAGGGTTTTATTACTCTGTGTCAACATATACTCTCTTTGCAGTTTCAATTACTTGAAGAATAATGAGCAAAATAAATTTATTTACACAGGAGACTGGATTAAGGTTATATGTGCAGGTGCAAATGACATTTCTGACTTGGAAGTGATTAACACTCCATTATTGAGTTCATTTTGAAAGGAGTGTACATTTTAATAATGAAGAGGAAAGGTATGTGTTAAATGGAGTTAAAGGAGGAAGAAAATAATCTTTTTAATATTAAAAAGAGCACAAAGTTATTTTCCCTAAGTAACAAATGGGAACAGCTTCCTGAGTACTGAAAGCAATTTTTAAAATGCACAACAGGTTTCATTAACTAAACAGAGGAGTATATCAGTTACTCCAGTGAGTGTTGCCCTCTGTCAGCAGATGACATGTTTGTGTCACTGAAGTCATAGATTAAACCAAGAATTAAAGACTTTTTAAACTGTAATGAGTTCTTTTGTCACAGAATCAGACCTCACTCCTAACAAACCTTGATACAAAGCTGGGCAGAACATTAAAACTTCTGTGATAAGAAAGAAGGCCATGTATGGACTGTGAGAAAAGGACCTGGCACCAGAGGAAGAAAATTGAAAAGTAGGTGAAGTAGGAAAATGCCTGAATAGCATAAAGCAAGTACAGACTTGGCTGTGCTTCAAAAGCAGATTACTTCAGGATGGTAGTGGTTCTGGGAGAGTTGTGGTTTGCTTCAGGTGAGATTCTAAGAGTAATTTGCAGCAAAGTACAATGTCCAGTGTTATAGTGGATAGTATGGGAGATCCTTTCAGGTACAGCTACTTTATGCATTTGCAACTGACTGATATTTCCTGCGCAGAAACTGCACTTGCCATTTGTCATTGCACATAGAAGCCAACAGACACACCAACCTTTTCTTTCTCCCCTCCTTTCCTCATTCCTGCTGTTTACCTGTTTAGAAGCCAAGAATAACCTGTGTTGGAATGCTCATAATTAGAGCCAAATAATGTAGTTGATGGCATCTTTTTCATTGGTGCTATATTTAGTTGATTAGGAGATAGATTGAGAATATAAATCAAAAAGAGGGACATCAGCAGGAGATTTTTTTCTGAGCAGGTATAATATAAAGCATTACAAGCAAAACCAATAGAGGCTTGAAGTGCATTTTCAAAGAAGGAGGGTTTTGGACAGCAGATTTTAATTAAGACTTAGACCCTGAAACACAAGGAGTGCCAAAGCAGAAACACAGGATGCTGAAAAACATCTCTTAGACTAGCATGAAAATGACAGCTAGAACAAGAGAAATAGAAAAAAAAAAAAAAAAAAAAAAAAGAATGAGGAGAAAGCAGAAGAGAAATAGAAAATATTCAAAGACAGATTAAATGTGCACCTAAAGGTCAAGAATGCCATCTAGCAATATGTGGAGGGGTGAAAGCAGGTCACCGATCAAGAGATGAAATGAACTTGCATACAAGAGAGCCATCTAGCATGTGGCAGGAGCAGCTCAGGAGACAGAGGACTGAAAATACAAGAAATGGGACCCAACTTGGAAATCTGAGCGAGATACAAAACCACTTATTGTTTTGTTCAGTTTTATCTCAATGTAAGGAGCTCCAGAACCTCTGCTCTATTTTTAAATAGTAGAAAAGTTATCTGGATTCTTAAGCGTAAAATACGGTTTGGGAAATATTCTTGAAAAATAAGAAAAATGTTGCTCATTGAGGAAATGAAAGTTTCAGTCAGAAGTAAAACAGTACTTGTTAAACAGCACTTTCAGCTGGGTAACACACAGATCTTGCTGCAGGATTCACAAAAAATGGATGCATAATTCTGCTGGTGAGGAACTACCCAAGCTCCTGATCTCTAGCTATGTCTTTCTCATATACTAAACATGAGTACAGGTGTTTATCAAAGATAGCCTAATACAATCAGGGACAAATTATTCAGCAGAATGTTTGCTGTATTATAAACACAACCACCACAGAATTTCTTAGTTTGCCCTGTGTGTGTGAATTATGTATTATAGAAGATTTGTTAGACTTGGTAGGAAAACAAATATTATATTTTTTAGCAGCTGCCAGATAAACAAAAACAGACATAAGAATATTTGCAGATACTTTAAGTAAATGAAAATGCCTTGATAGTGGCTTAAGCTGCCATGTAGATGATGAAGCACCCAAGAATATAAATTTTTTGTCATTATGAAAGACACCATAGTGAAAGTTAAAATAAACAAATTCCTCTCTTATGAAATGAAATTTTAAAAATTAGTTCTCCCAACAAGTGTTGAGTAATAAAATAGAACAGTCTATGAAGTTTTTTAGCTTTCTTTTTTTTTTTTCCCTGGCACTTCTAACAGGGTGAGTGATTACATTAATTTATTTTTCTTACCTTTTAGAAAAGACTGGAAGTCTCTGCCCTTATCTTCATTGATTTTGCCTTCCAGAGAAGAAAGCATCTTGCTCACATCATTCATCGCAGCAGCAATGCTGTCAACCTTCTTCTGCAGAAAAGTCAGTTTCATCTCCTGACTACTAATCTTCTCGTTCATTTTTTGAAAAAGTGCTTGCACAGGAAACAAAATGAGAAAAGAAACCCAAAACAAGTATTGTTAAACATCATTTAGTGAATAAATAAAAGAAAGTATAATTGACTGAGAGCTATTAGCTAAAAGTGGGGTGAAAATTTTCTGAAGTTTTAGTTTTGAGTAAGTCATCTTGATTTTTGTCGTGTTAGTGAGATTCAGCATCACAGCAGTTACTAATTACTGAAGCATATGCATCCATTATAAAGTATTTATGATTCTACAAGAGTATTCTGAATGGTTAGCTTATTTTAATCAACATAATGCCATTCTTCTTCCACCTACCACCCTACAGAGTATTCAGTTAATTTTCATTTAGTCAATCCCCTTTAACACAATCACAAAAGCATTCATTTTTACTCACCATTTATAACACAACTTCATGAATTTGCAAGGCTTGTGTCTGAAGGAATACATTATCTTTCCATTGTTAGGGTCAAAATAAAGACTTTTTCAAAACACAAGGCAGTAAGGCAGAAAAACAGCTAAAAGATCAATTACTTTGGAACAATGATTAGTCTATCATTAAAAATAGAAGCTTAACCTAAAAAGTCAAGTTTGTTTTAAAACCTGCCCAAATTGTTCTTGACACTTCTAGTCCCCTCAGAAATAAAAAGGCCTAGATGGATGATTTTAAGATAGGTAATAGTGAAGGATGCCTCAATGTAGAAAATTAGGACTCCACATGACTTCAGCCAGCCATCTGAGTTTGACAGGGGACAGGTATCAAATTTAGTCTGGATTTTCAGACGATGCTGACAAAATTAGATGTTTGAATTCCTGTAAACAAAGCTAGAAATTCTCCTTTGATAATTGCCTAAAACCCTATGTTAGGCATATGATATATTATCTCAAATGATGTGGGCTATACTATGACTTAAACTGCTATGGATGAGATTCTTTAGCATTGCATACAAATATTTATAAGTGTAAGTTTACACTATTCCTATTGATCCTTTGTCACTTTTCATTACAGCACCAGTATCTATTCCTATGGCAGCAAACAGCTCTAATCAGAAATCCTGTGTAAGTACAGGGGTCCAAAGGCTCCAAATCCCCCAAGCAAGTTATATGCAAAAGGGCATATTGTTCTGATGATTTGTATTCTTTAAAATTCTGGTATGTAAAGATAGGTACAGATGCAGATGAAGCAGGCCAACACTCATGAGAATGCTCTCATGTAGAGTCATATTGCTTGTAAAGTCCATAATATTAAGAGCCTGGAGAATAAGGCTCTTTCAGGTAAGGATATTAGGATCTCCGACTGTGTTTTCTGACCAAGGTATCTACTTAAACAGACAATAAATTATTTCTAACTCAACCACCTCATTTAGACTCTGGCACTTCTTCTGACTGGCGCTGCAAAGACAGACCATTGATAGACCTTTGTCTTCATAATACAGCTTTGTGAGACACAAACAGGTCTGGACACTTCTGCTTGAATTGTTACTATGAGAAAGGGATTTGAATTCATTAGCGGCTCTCACACAGTCACCCAAAGTGATAACTAACTTGTAGGGTGTAATGCTTTTTTTAGCTTGGTTTCTACCAGTTCCCACTGAGGGAGGAAGAGAAGTTGGATGAACCTGAAAGTGAGGTTTTATGCCTGAAAGTGGCACGGCTGCAAAGTGAGACCTGGGAGCAGAATCTGGCTTGTAGAGCCATAGCAGGTGCTGATGGAATGACAGACCACAGCAGTGAGCCCTGGCTCCAGGCTGTGTTTGCAGGGTTGACAGCCAGAACAGGTATATCCCTCTTTCTAGACTGACCCAATTTGATTTTAAAGTAATTTGAAAAGCAATTAACATGGAGGTTAGAGATTCCAATTTCAGATTTATTTCTCAGAGTATAATTCCTAACAGAAGTGGCATGTCTCAGTGCTCTATTGATCAAGCCCACTTTTTCATAATAGGCCCTGTCTGCATCCTCCTCTTGCCAGCCCTGAGAGATTTGGTTGCTCACACAGTATCACCAAGGTACAACAGCCTAAATCCCTTTCAAAAATACCACTCTAAATCTCCATGCCAGATTCAATCTTTCCCTCTCCTTTTCCTCCTCTCTATTACGATCTAAAATAAAGCACATACATGCATATAAGCACATGCATGTGTGAAATCTCCATAAATCTCTGTAGCAATCTTAATTATGACATCCTGTATGCATTACAGCCCAAAAGAAGGTATTTAAAGCTGCAAAACACAAACCTGTGAATACAACCTGATTTATTTATTTGCTTCAGGAGAATGTTTCTGGATATAGGCCAATAGGTGAGTGACAACACCACCACAGTGTGGAATAGATGTTTGTTATACAAAATGCCAGTGTAGACAAAAACAAGCATCAATAGATTCAAAAGAAAAGGAAGGTAGTAAAAAAGTTCAAGGAATATGTTTCCATTAAACACTCCTTCACATCACGGCCATTTTTTGGCACCTCAGCATGAAAAGTACATGAAAAGTAGAAAAGGGCCACCAATTGAGACCAGGCACACATGGCCAAAGTCACGTGCTGCCTCCAAAAATTGTGAATGTTGCAGGATTATTCTAAGACCAAAGGTGCCATCAACTAGGACACTGGCTGCCCTTGGAGCCCCAAACTCTGCCTCTGACCTGACCCGACCCCAAAACACTGGGACAATGAGGTTTTATCCCCATGAGAAATAGCCATCATTCATGTTGCAGCAAGTATAGCTGACAGTGCAGTGTTGCCTCCTAAAATGGCAAACATCACATGATTTCTCCCAGAACAAAGCTTCCAGCAATTAGCAACCAAAACATGGAGAAGCTTTTCACACAGCAGTCATCTAACATAGGTTCTCTACAGGTTCTCAAAAAATAAATCTTTTTTGTTACTGAGCAGCTCTTACAATTCTCATTTTTCTGTACATACTTCTGTGAGATAACACTGACATTATAGTCCAAAACCAAAATATCCAGATGATATAAAGTAAACACAATAAAGAGCAAATGTATAAGACAATAAAAAATACTCTCAAGCATCTCTGGTATATAAACTCTTGCTATGTTTCTTAGTTATTTGATCATCCTAGACATAGTAGCTTAAAACATGCCTGAGCTGCCCTTGTTAAGGTCTGAAATATCTTTGTACTGATTTTGAATAAAGAACCAATATTTGTAAGAAAATACACATCAATAATCACATATTAAGATAGGCAATGACTTAATTACATTTTATTCTATGTGCAATGCTAGTCTGTACTACTTCTGTATTTGGGCTGGGGTTTTTCGCTTTGTTTTTTCCCTTCAATTTTCTTTTTTCTCCTTCTGTTTGGTAATTTATTATTTTCAATAACATAATAATTTAAATATTTCTATACCAAATACTTCCCTGGTTTTAATTTAGGCACAAAACCCTCTGTTATTTCTAACCTGCTGGCACATTTAAATTCAGTGTCTTCTGCCCGTCTTTATCAGAAGAGCAAACCACTGCACCATGACTGATAGAAATTGACATTGCATTCAGATCCCTTCAGTAGGCAGAGATTTCCCTCAAATTGTTTTTGCACAGATCTCAGAGACTGGGTAAAGGTGAGAGCGATTTTAACAACTGACCTGGCCCACTGGGGTCCTGCAGAGCTCCTGGTGTCCTCTCACCAATAGTTCTGCTGCTTTCAGCCTGGTTGCTGTGTATAACTGATTGCTGTTCTTGAGCTAGAGAAGGGAGAAAAAAGGAAGGTAAAGGATGTGAGTGAAGCACAGAACATGATAATTGGGATGATTGCACAACAATTTTATTCATTCTTTATTCTGTACCAGCTGTACTAAAGCCTAATCATCTGCAGTGACTCTTATCTGCTACATGTAGTGTAGGACCACATTGCTGAAGATGGTGGCTGGCTTTATGAAAGATTTCTGAAGAGTGGCAGGGACTGGTGTTAATATCAAAATAATAATATATAATGCTGTATAATTAACAGAATTTTTAAAAGGCCAGGGCTAAAATTTCTAGAGGAATATTTTAGAACTATATAAAACAGCAGTATAAAGACAATACAGAGATTGTCACATGTAGAATTAATTAGGGGTTTTTAATGGTTACAAAATTAACCGTGTTTGTAGAAACTATTTTTTGGGTTGGGTTTTTTTGGTTTGTTTTGTTTTGTTTGGTTTTTTTTTCAGATTACACAGATCTTCAAACATGGAAATCTTACTACTAAAGGCAATGGTGATTGCTACGTTTTTTTCAGCACTTAAAAATAAAACCAATTTCAAAACATAATCAAATTCTAAGTCCCAACAAATGTAATGGGACATTTAGAACAGGTATATACATAAAAAACTTCACAAAAGTGGCAATTTTGTAAATATTTTCTCTGGTGATGGCAGATGGGATTATCTGTTCTTATTTTACATTTCAGCCCAAAAGATCCAAAAGTAATTTGCAAATAGCTGGACTAACATCATTAAATCAATATCACAGCTGCAGAAATTGAGGTCCAGAAAGTTAAGTGCCTTCACTCCCAAAAAGTAATGAATTGATCAGATAGCTGGGAACAGAACTGAGATTTCCATATGTCCTAGTTTAGGGCAAATTTGGGGAAAACCCTCTGGAAGGAGCCCCCAGAAAACAAACTCCCACAGCCCCTCCCCACCCACCTGGTTCGGGAAAAAATTTCCTCTGAGAGAAGTGGAAAAGAACCTGTTTATTCAACGAACAAAGCAACTCCCCAGCACCAAAAAAAAATTAACAACACCAGATGACAACAAAACTCTTTCCCCACTCTGAAGAGATTAACAAATCCAGAAAAGTCTTTCCTGGGAGTGGTTACCCAGGTCTGGACGCTGGGGATTGCTCTCCAGCACTGGGGATGGCTGCTGCAGATCACAAAATGCAGGATCTCGGTGCTCCTCGGTGTTTCCCAGATCCCAGTCCAGAGCAGGTTGGATGGTATTCAGGAAGAGGAAAGGAAAAGCAACAGTCCAGGGAAAGAATTGGACTGCTTAGCTAAACTAACTAGGAAGCAAAGGCAAAAGCAGAAGCAAGCAAAGCAAGCAGGAAAAGCAAGCAAGCAAGCAAAGCAAAAGCCAGCCAGCCAGCCCTAGCCTTTTCTAGGCAGCAGACCATGGGGGGAGGTGAACCAGATGATAACAAGGCAAAACAAACCTTCACTTTCAGAGTCAGTTCTGAAAGCACAGAACATAATATCAAACGTAAACAGAACACACGATTGGAGATACAAACACCATAACTTCACCCTAGGACACCATATTCCTGACATAGATTCTCTAGCCATCAGGCTTAATTATGCTGTTTTATTTTACTTTTTTGAAAAAAAGAAATATGTACAAATTAGATAATAAACTTACTAGTGTAAATTGATATCAATTTTTATATACTCACTCAGTTCGTGGAACATTTTGAAGTCAATCTTCCAGGAGGAGCATATCTAAGGAATGCCATTTATGTGGCACTAATGTGGTTTCCAGTCTTTAGTACAGTACAAGCAGAATAACTTGGGTATGGTGACATTACTTTACACTTCAAATATTAAAATCCAGTTTAGCCATAATGCAAGTTTCCAGGGAAATGGATTAAAATGCAGAGTCAAGAAATTCCATCTTGAAGATAAATAGACTACAATTAGGACAATATAAGGTGTTTAAATTGTAAATTAAGGGTGCTGTAAAAATTAGGGTAGGGACTCAGAGGAAATTATCATCTGGACCAATAGTTTGATAGAATATTTTGAAATTTCCTGATGAGAAATAGAAAATCCTCAAATAGTTATAATTTCAACAGCTTCTGTTATCTTTCTGTGGCATGGTTTTTGACAGAAGCTAAATTCTTGCAGTCAACCCAACTCATTATACAGAATTTATCACGTGGTGTTGTGGCGATACAATCTATGACAAGAGAGTCAGATACTTGTCTGTGATAAAGACCAGCTGATCAATGTCCTTTTATTCTTTTATTTACTGGTCCTTCTGTTGCCCTAAATGCAGTCACTGACACTGTTGGTGCTACAGATCACAGTGCCACATTTTTTTTTATATATATACTATTCAACTTTCATCCTCCCTAAAAAATAAATATTTAATAATATAAATATTTAATGAATCAATAATATGTATGATAATAATAGGTATGCTAATAAATCAATAATAAATATGAATATTTAATACATCAATATCATCCTCCCAATAAATCACTCTAGAATACCCAAGCCCTCACAGTTTTATTCGCTCTTAAAGTTCCAAGGATACATATTTCTCTGTGTGTGCCTGTTTTACTAATGCTTTAAACAGGTAACATGACTGAGACCAAGCACATAGCATCTCTGTCAGAGCAAAGCAGCCATGGAGCAAGTCCAAAGTGCACTGCACTGCCTCTGATAGCAGCAAGGACTGGAGCCAGTGATGCACACACACACCAGCCTCACCCACAGACACTCACATATTGTACACTCATCACATTTCACTGCAGTACAGGAAAGGTGCTTGGCAAGTAGCATTAGAAATTCAGGCTTTTCATTTGTGAAACAAATTCAGAGGAGTCACTGGCAATATAGCTTCTCCTACATCATTCTTCCAGCAGGGCTCAGGCCTTTTCCAAAGGAATCACTCCAAGACATCATATGGTGATTACATTTATGTGCCCCTTATTCCCACAGCTGAGATTTCCCATTGTAGATGCCGGATAACAGCAGGTGTGATGGGAGCACCAGACCAAAAACCTAATACACATACTCTTTAGGGTAGAAATAGCCATCAAATTACTTATATTTGAGACCTTTTAAAAATTAGATATGCCATGCTCAGTTTAAACAAAGGAAAAAAGATAAAAAAGAAAGAAATTCAACTGAGGCACGCAGACCTTAAAGGTTCTTAAAGCACCTTAAAGGTGTCATTTGCAATAATAAAGCACCACAAACAAAACCAAAAAAGCAGCAATACGAAATCCTGAGCAATGAGTCCTTCCTGTTGTACTAGAAAAACAGGTAGCACATACAGAAATTTAACATTAGGTGTCTATCTGTGGGAATCCAGGGCTTCCCTCTGTCTGCTCTGGAGGGCCTGGGACCCTGGCAGGGGGTCAGGAACCCCCCTGTACAGAGCCCCGAGAGACACTGTCTGTGATCTCTGTCCATGGAGAGGAGTTTTCAATCTCACAGGATGAATTACAAGCTTTGAGTGTTTGATATGAGTAATAATTAAGTGTGGCACGGGTGCAAAAGTAAAATTTTAGGATTCTAGATTAGGGGTTCTGAGGGGACAAGATGGAGGAAATTGGGTCTGTCTTGTCCTTTTCCTCCTTCTTCATGCCCTCCATGTTTCACTGTAGTGTTGGCATTTTTCTATTGGTTTAGGCTGGGGACACACTATTCAACGTAGATGATAGATATTGGCACATTACTGTAAATATAGTACACCTAGTTTCTGGTATATAATGTTTGTACCATCCCACTGAGGGGCAGAGCCCCACACGCTGCCCTGCAGGACAGACCTACGGCAGGGCAGCAGAACATGTTAGAGACAAGCAAGAATAAACAACCTTGAAAACAGCACAGACGAATTATGGCTCCTTCTTTGGCAATGGGGCAGAAAGACAGAGACTTTCTACAATCTCGGAATCACCAATACCCACAGATTCCGACATCTATCACCCAATATATTGGCCTGGATGTATAATTTATTGTCCCATGTATTTTTAAAAATGGCACTCAAAACCATTCCAGGGAATATTAAAAAAAAAAAAAAAAAAGAGATTGCGTCCTTTTGACTCAATTTATCTTTGATGAAGCAGGAGTGGCTGAAGGCGTTTCCCAGAGTGGGGGGTTAGGCAGTTTCCTCCCGTGTTCCAAGGCGAATTCCCACCTTTTCTGCGTGCCGCTCGCCGCACGCATAGGATAGGACATGGCACGGCCATCTGCTGGGGAAACAGCATCACTGCCACTCCAGGGAATTCCGTGCTGGCAGCGACTGTGGCAGAACTTTGAATTTGGTGGCTCCGAATGTGCATGGGGGAGCCAGCATTTCATTACTATACACACAAAGTTAAAATAAAGCTGTGTTTAGCAAAAGCGACATGTCGTGAATCTGGCTTTGCTCCCAGTTAAGCATTTGATAGTCTGAGTTCAAAATGATGCTTTAATTGTTGAATTGTCCATATTGACTTGTCTCGTTAGACTTATAAAAATTACCTCCACATTTTTTCATACTTATAAATTTTCTTTAAAAATTGCATTGTCCATACTGGAATAGGATCCATGTCTTAGACAATTTGGTCTCATGTACTGCCACAAGGAAGGTAAGGTTACAAATACTGATCTGAACACATCACTTCCATCTCTCTCACTACTGTACTACCCTGAGAAGCATCTGAAGGCAAGCAGCTACAATGGGGCTACCAAATAAGACTTTCTGGTAATAGCTATCAGGTGGTGGTAAGTAGTTTCTCCTGCCTAGACTATCAGACTGAAATAGTTACATATGACTTCACTCTGTCAGACAGAAGCTAAACCAGAAGGCATTTTAAATCAGCATTTGCTACAAGCAACCCACATCACACTAACAGGGCCTTTCCAGGATCTAAAGGATTGTCAGAACACCCCAGTTCCCTTGGCACAGAAACCCTTCAGCAACAACTCTGTTGTTGAACAACAGAGAGGCCAAGTGGGAGGCTCAGTGACTCAGGAGAGCCTCACTCAGCACACTCAGCATTTCTCCGCTGCTGTTGTGGAGCACAGGAAGACAAGGCTATTGGGCTCCCAGCTGTTCAAGTTCATTAGCCCACATCCCTTCATGGGAATTGAATAATACAGGCAGGCTTGTGCTGGTGGTCTGCTCCTCATGGGAGGCAGGATTCCAGAAGCAAGGAAGGAAAGCTTCTCTGACATAACACCTTTCATCCCAATCTCTTTAAGCACTTCTACAAGCATTAATTAATTAAATATCCCAGTACCCCTGTGAGATGACTGTCATCTCAATTTTCTAGATGGGTAAACTTGGTTATGCAGATTATAAGTGGCTTCCCCAAGTTATTCAGCAAGCCAGAAGATGTTTGAAAATAGAACCCAGGAGATGTAACACCCGTCCCTGTAACACTTCACAGCACTTTCCTTTATTCTTATTTTTAACATAGATGCCACTACAAATTGAGTTATACAGATTTTCTTCCTGGTCAATGTTTTCCTGTTATTTTGATGCCATTTCAATTTTGTCAACTGTGACCTCCCCCTTCAATGCTACCCTTTACATTTTTTTAATCTATTTTTGCTAATATTTGCTCTTTTCTGAAAGGAAACCTTTAAAACATTTGATCCATGTTCAGTGGACAGCCCTGCTGACCAACTGTGCTCTGTTATATCTGTTAATAACTGGCTCCACACTTCTGTGCAGAGGAGACTTTTTGTGCCTGCCAAGGTCCTGGCTCTTTGGCGCTGAAATTTCCCTCCTGGATGTGAACAATAGCAATTTTTCTTCATTCCTCTACATTAATTTTTAATCACAGCCCTTTACTTCACCGCTGCTGATTAAATTCCCTATCATACCTAATAGCCTTTCTTGCAATATTCATTCATTTAAAACCTGTATGCTGATGCCATATCTAATTTTTCAAGGACTGCTTGCTTAAGGCCAGCAGCAAAGAAAGAGCTTTTATACAGATGTAAAATTACAGTATGATGCCACATGTTTGATCACCAGGGCAGAGGTAAAAGGCTACTCTGTCAAAAAGGGCACAATTATACAGGGATACCTAGAAATAATATCTATAAAAATTCAGTCACTGTTGAAATGAACGGCAGAAGAACTACAAAATTCAGAGAAGTAAAAAAAAGTTGATACATTATTTTATCATAAACAAAATATATCCTCAGATTCTGAAACCAAAAGGCAAAAGAGTAACACTGCTGTAGAGGAATATTACAGCAAGTATTTAATAGAGGACCTGGATTTAATTCCCCCAGCACTGCAATTCTCAATAACTTAAAGGTCAAAAGTAGAGGCACACTGAATGCAAACTCCATATTTTAGCAAAATTAAATATGGCTGGAGATTTTATGAGCTTTATTTAGAGTGGAAGAGCAGAAAAGATATTCCATTTAGATGCTCTGGAAATTCACATACATGGAAGAGTAAACATCCCAAAGCATTTTAGTTTCCTGTGCATTTTTTCTGGTTTTGAATTTAACAGAAAGCACTGCATTTGTTTTCAACAGAGCCATTTGCTCATGGATCAAACTCTACCCACCTTTGGGTTGGCAGTTTTGCCCACTGTACCCAGGACAGCACTTCCACTCCAGTGATGTCACTATTTTATGTTTGATTCTGTAAGCCTGGTGTGTTGTTGTCTGGGACCTGTGAAATGAGAACAATTTAAATCTATTTTAGGTAACCCAAGAGGAGCTGTAAGATACCTGCATAACTTCATTACATTATCCCACTTGTCATATCCTTTTATTACTGTTTGAAATTCAAAGTTAATTCTTACCAGGGTTTGATGTTTCATTAGCAATCACAGCTTTAATATTGCAACCTCCAGATTAACTGTATGAATTTTAAGGAAGCCTGATGTCTATTTAGATTTCTTCCTGGAATATCTTACTCAGGATTCAAATACTGCAATCTTTGATGGAAGATATTACAATTAATAACCACTAAACTGAAAAAAAGGGAGTCAAAAATACTATTTTCATATACCACTTTTCTTTAAAATTGGTGGAAAAATACATTCACAATAAAATTACACCACATCAGCACACATTCAGTGCACACTGGAAACCTTCCCTTCTGATTATTTTAACCAAGATTATACAAACATTAATCCAATAAAGTGTGAAAAATTCCACTCTGGATTTCAGGGAAGGGAGAGCCTTTCTATGTAACTGTGAGGCCTCAGTTATTACTTTTACAGCATGCAACTGCAGAGGAAGCAGCAATATTTTTATTTCTGTGTTCCAACAGACTCTGCATGTCCTGGCTACCCCATCACTTTTCCTAGGTTTCTTAACATCACAGAGAAGTCAGTTTAAAATGAACATACTGCAGTAGGGCATACAGAATAAACTATAGCAACTCTCCTTGCCCTTTTAAGATGTTAAATACAAAGTTCAGACAAAAATAATATCACATGCTGTTACTAGTTATAAGCACTAACACAAAGTACACCTAAAATCTCAGAAAATATGATGATAAAACAGTTACTGAATTGTTTTGTACACAAGCCCTGATAAATCATGCCAGAAAAAGAGACAAATTTAAAGGCTATCAGATAAAAAAATATCCTCACAATACATTAAAAAATGCCACCTTATTTTACGCTCCAGTTAATGCTGTCACCCCTTCCCAAGGGATGTAATATTTTATATATTAAAATTCTCATAGCAGCTGGCAGAAGCTTTGCATGTGTCCCCAGCCAGCTTTGGCTCTAAGAAATGGCTTTTTCAGCAGCAAGAACTCAATAAAGATGATCTGAATTCAGAAGACTTCCTGGTTATTTTGCTGTATGGATGGTCTTATGATAAAAACACCTTATTCTTCATTAGCATAATCCATTCCTAAAACCACTCATAAAAATGAAGTGTCCATGAAAGGAGTTAATCAGGAGTAGTGATTTCAAAAATAATCCACGTTAAAAAAAAAGCCATGTGAACAAGTCTCAGAAATTCAGTAGTAGAGCCTTATATATAGAAGCAGTACAAGGACCTAAAATAATTGAATTAGGAAAGTTAAAACAAGATAACAAGATAAAACAAGATAACAAGATAACAAAACTGGCAACACTTCAACCACAGGGTCCACTCGACAGTTTTGCCATGCAGTTGACTACATTTCAGAGTCACCAAATGCTAAGGAAGCTCTATTTCCAGTTTCAACTCAAAGCTTTAAATGTGTTCTGCCATACCACCTAGAGGACAAGTCTTTTAAGAGTCAAACTTTAAAAGGCTTTTAAAATTTTTCAAGAGAAAAATACACTACAATCTCCATTTTGTTGGTGTTGTTTTATTTTGCCATTTTCCAAATTCATGCATTAAAATTCAATTTCACTTACAACTGAAATCTAAAATTTAGAGAATACGAGCCACCCAAACCACAAAGGACAGCCTGACTGTTTAACAGAGGTATTATTTACAAGTTCCATCCAAGCCAATTACTTGTCTAGGTTCACTGCCTGAACAAAGCTGTGTCAGAAATAAGCACTAAACAGAGAGATAATAACAAAAATATTTATGCCTCTCAGGGGAAGTCTTTTGCTTCAACAGAGCACAAGCTTGGAAAACAGCACAGAAAGGATTTTCTTCCCTGCATGTGTTTTAAAGCTTTGTACTTGTGCACCTCTCTTTGACTTAAAAACTTGGAACTGACTGG
Organism: Taeniopygia guttata; assembly: GCF_048771995.1. Lineage (NCBI taxonomy): Eukaryota > Metazoa > Chordata > Aves > Passeriformes > Estrildidae > Taeniopygia > Taeniopygia guttata. The sequence continues at coordinate 53,108,743 of NC_133028.1, forward strand.
AGGGTGCCAGAGTGAGGGCATGCTCCCTTCTCATTTCCCTTTTAATTTTTCAAGTTATATTCACATTTACTGTGTATTTGGTTGTAATTAAAGTTCTTGCAAATACTCTTTCTTCCTAGTTCTCCTTACCTCTGAGCACAGGATCCAATTTGCCAAGTGCAAGGCTTTGCTCTGCCTGATGAGAAGGTTTCCAGGTTGTCCACCACAACTGTAGGTATGAGTCTGGTATGGACATAAGCACACCAGTTTCTGTAAAACAGAGAGCATAAAATTGTTAAAAGTACAAACAACCTTTTTCCCCATACAATATGTGATGCTTAATTGTGAAAGCTAAACCTATAATTTGCAAATAGGTGTAAGTTACAAAAATTAAGTTTGTTTGACTCAAACTGCCAATGTTGTCTTGGGCAATTACTCAGTCTTTGTGCTTCAGCAAAGAAAACAGATAATAATTTCTCCACCTCTGCATACATTCATATTGCAAATCTGTATTTTAATTTGTAAACATCTGTGGAGCTCCAAAGACAAAGAAGCTCTTTTAGACTGCAGTAATGACAGGTCTTAAAATACACCTACTTTTCAGACTACAGAAACTGTTTATCCAAAATTCAAAGGATTTTTCAGAGAGGTTTTTAATCATCCACAGCTCTCACTTCATGGATAGCCTTCCTAGTATTTCTCCCTTGCCCCAGCAATACCGTGAAGACAGGTAGACTTTGTTTTCCAGTGTATTGTGAGGCCAAAGCTACACACAGCAAGCACATGCCATGGCTCCACACTTGTGCCTCTGGATGCCCATCCAGAGAAGGCAGTCACATACAAAATGATCAAACTCTAGATCACTGCAGCACAGGGGACCAGTGCTGGTGAATGCATAAGGTGATTTGCTGGTTTTTGGGGTTTTTTTTTGTTTGTTTGTTTTTGGGTTTTTTGTAAGGTTTCTAAGGAGGTTGCAAGAAAATACAAACTGTTAAATCAGATTTTGAAACTTGTCTACAGTAGAGAATAGAATTAAGTAAAAATTATAATGTGAATAATGGCTCAGGACAGATTTTACAGGGAAATTATGCCACAGAGATACATTGGTATGCCTTAAATCAGAAGCAAGTATATAAATGTGTGATTTTCAGAGGCTTTTGGCAAGGTCACTCACCAAAAGATATGGGGCGGGGGGGGGGGTGGGGTGGGAAGCAATCTATTACACAGTAAGAAGACAGATCCTGTTATAAATAAATAAGGCATTAAATCAGAGAGATGAAAGACTAGTTTGCTTCTTCAAGAAGTAGTTTATCAACACAATTCCACATTAATCTGTAATAGGTACTGTATTCATTAACTAGGGGGGAAGTAAATAAATAGGGAGATGGCAGGGTTATACAGAATTTTACAAAATCATTTTGTGCAGTAAAAAAAGCTCAACTTAAAGAATTGCAGAAGTCTCATGATACTGAATTTCCAACTAAGTAGGTGTCAGGAAAGAGTCTTGTAATGCAGAATCAGTTACAAAAACAGGCTTATAGAGATAGTATCACACATACAGTAGTTTTCATCAGGGGAAAAAATAATCTTGGAGTCATTGCTAATGTCTCTCTGAATAGCCCAATATATAGGTTTGCCTTAACTAAGCTAGGTAATCAAATACTTGAAATTATTAGGGAAGGACTAATGAACAAACAGTCACCACTGTTTCAGTACATCAATTCCCTGCTGCTGAGTATAAGTCTATAGACAGTTTGAACAGAGAACTCAGTTTTGTGCTATACCCTAAAGAGAGGTGGAAAAAAGACAAATGAAGAGCAGGAGGGATATGAAGTCATGACCTTCATTATTCAGGTAGTCTTGTTATGATAAATGGACATCAACACAAAATGGGTTTAAAACTAAAAAAGACAAAAATGAAGGGTCAGGCAGCATTCCTGTAACCATACACTCTGCTGAATTTGGAAGCCAAAAGAGGTTTTAAAAAGCAGGAAAACTATTTCATGAAAAAAACTTGCCAATAGGGTATTATCAGTTCAGTTTTTTAACAATCATTAAGTTGTAACTTTATCCTTTGTCTCAGGAAGTCTTCCAGCTGCAGACTGGAAGGCATCCTGAAGAAAGTATTATTGTATTTCTGCTGGTAGAACAAATGCCTATTGGGCCTAGTGCTGACTTTTTGCTTTCGTCTTTAACTTAGTGCAGCCTTTCTCAGGATCATGTTATTTCCTTGTCCATGCTGAAACATATTTGATTTTTGACTTAGCAAGTTAGTGACTAGACACTGATTCAGCCGTAGGACTGGTGGAGCTGCAAGGACTTCAAAACAATATTTGCATATGAGAACTTAAAGTTCATTTTCCCATGTTGTGTTTTGCTGCTAACATTTTCTTCCAGTTATAGTAGTTCTTTTCATGTATCATGAATACATATATTTACTCGATATCATATGTTGCTATGGACTTCTTAGAGTGGAAATCAAAATACAATTAAGACTAGATTAGTTCCGTTTACTTAAGTGGCATTAGTACAGATTTACAGTGCTTCAAACATGAAAAACAGCATAAAACACAAAACAGTATCAGCATCTATCCTTACGTGATTGCTTTTATCTGCTGAGATCCTGCCACTGTATGCACATTAAGCTCAGTAGTGCTGTACTTGGACAATGATTCCTGAGAAAAAAGCAGGATAAGCCAGAAAGATGCTAAAACTAACAGATTTAACCTCACAATATCTCTACTGCCAGTATTGAAGCACTCCCTTTCACAACACACATTGTTTATTTGAGAAATAATGTGCCTCATATAAAATCAGCTTTTATTGACTGCCTTTGATCTGATTTTGCTCACTCACTCCCCACTTGCTTGAGACTTTTCATTCAGATAGTATTTCTTCTTGATTAGGTATAAAAAGGCTGTACTTTGTTTGATGTTTCCTTTATGTTCTCGCTCCTTTAGTTACTGCCTTTTATCTGTGTGTATTAATTAAAGACTCCATAAATATTTACTAAAAGTCAAATGCAGTTACCAAGCGTGAGCATAAAGATTAGGTATTCTGCTCACTTTCTCTGGGGAAATCAGAAGCAGCTATATGCAAGTTTGAGAGACATAAAATTGGCAAAAACAAGAGGAAATTTAAGTCTTTCAAGTTTTGCAAAGGAATACTGAAGTTACTCACCCACACCTCTGGGTGGGTCATGTGGGTCCTTCACAGTCTCCTGTATCACAGAGACGGCAGTAGGAAAGAAGTAATAATGATATTTGAGTTAAACATCAGCAGCAGTAAGCCAGGCAGACAGAGGTTGCAGCTGCATCTCTTCCAGCACACCTCTGCAGCAGCAAGGGAGGACAGGCATCCTCTCTTGCCAAGAGATCAATGGGAGCCAGACACAGAGGGGACTTGGTGCCCTTGGAAGCACTGCCAGGAAAACAGCTATTCCAGGGACTTCCTCACTGAGCATCAGGGAGCACAAGAGTGGGGCTTCTTCCTCAGAGAAGGGTCAACCACGCCAGCCAGGCCCTGACCTCACCAGCAGCAGGGCTGCCAGAGCACCAGGAACCTGCAGACAGCAGTGGAGCAGCAGGAACAGGTCAAGGAGCAGCTCAGCAGGGCCCAGGTAAGGAGCCAGGTCCAGGAGACTGCTAGAGATAAGCACCCTCATAGGGAGAAGAGCACAAGCTCAAGTCTGGGCTTAAGTGGAGTATTGGCACAGGGGTGTGGGTAGAAGCTACAGGTGAGGTTGTTTAGGGCCATCAAGGTTTGTTATCCTGCTCAGTGCAGGCATAAGCTCTCTGTCCTGTCACAGCTGTGGTGAGGGTTCTGCAAATTCATACCCAAGATTAAAAACTGTATTTTTTTTTCCCCCTCTGAAATGCAGCACAGAGATTAAAAAAAAAAAAAAAAAAAAAGAAACTCTCTCAGCATATGAATGGGATACTAAATATTTCTTAACAAATGCAGGAAGTGATTCTGGACCAGACTGACACTGATCTATTCAGGAGGAGCTCTGACTAAGCATGGGGATTTGCTTATAATTTAAACTAAGTATAGAGAATGTAAATATCTAAATTTCTAAATAAATCTCAGCAATTAATTGATGGCATACAAAGTCTGCTCAGAAAACCTCTGAAGCAATAATGCCATCTCTAGTTGTTATGCAGTAATACATGTGCATTCCTGCTCCACATTAGATCTCTAGGAAGAGAAGCCTTGGGTAGCTGGGTGCTAAGCATCCCACCTCTGCAAATAAAGAAGCCAATTATAGGGATCAGACTTTAAAATCTTGGCTACAGTGAGGCAGGGGTGAGGTGTGGGACTTGGGCCTGTGGCTCCCTAGTTTGCACTTTAATCTTGCATGCAGATGTGACAGCTCACCAGAGAAAGGCATGAAGCAGAAGACATACAGCAATATATACAACAAACACAGCCTGTTCTGCAGTGCACATGTTTGGGGTATTTGTCATAGTAACTGAGAACCATTTTACACCTGAGCAAATGGGGTCAATAAAAAGATAAAAGAATGAAAACAGGCATTAAAAATTTGCAAAAGACATGAAAGCACTGGAATACAGTTTTCAGTTAAAAAAACAAACAACCCTTCTTCCCCAGCAAACCTTTAAAAAAATCACTGTTGTTGGTGTTACTATTATTATTAGCAGTAGTAGTAGTATTAGTATTACTATTATTAAGGGTGTCTAGCTTTGAGAAACAGCTATTGGAACTTGCCCCTTTGGAGATGCCTTGCAAAGGAAAAAATGTTCCACTACACCCCACATCTTAAGGTCTATTCCTGTTTTTTAAAGACAGTCTGAACTCAGCCTCTGGTCTCTACTAAAAATGTAACTAACTTGAGCAGATTTTTTCCATTTTAAATATTTAACTCGTTCTTAATGTATGTGAGTGCAATATCTGAAGTTGTGTTTCTCACACGGCCCAGCAATCTTTGATCAGGCTAAATTGGAGGAAATATTCACAGCAAAAGAGCCCCTGGTGTGACTCATAATTAAGTTTATGCTACCAATGAAATAAGCTCATTAAGAGACGTTAAGAATGTAAATATAATTTTGAAATCAAATTGTCTGAAAAAATGTAGATTTGGAAATAGAAGATGAAGCGTGGCGGAAGAACTATGACAGGCTGTGTTAATGTAAAGGCAGAACAGAAGACAAGTGATTTGCATAACAGGACTTTAAACCTGAAAAGCCTCTTTACCCTCCCTGGAATAATTTATTCCAGATCATCAACAAGGCTTCTAACATGCAGATTTTGTTGAGGGCTGGAGGAGCCTAGCATCTCTTTTGCATCGAGCCTGATTTCAATCAGGAAAGCCGTATTAAAAAACAAAACAAACCCCTCACAACATACAACAGAAACCCGGCGCGGAAAGAGCGGTACAAGTCCCCAGCTGGCATAAAGCCCAAGTGACAGATTTCATCCTCCTCTTGCATGTCTCAGCCAGGAACATGCACTGGTGGCAACGTGTGGGAGAGTCCTCGGGCTTTTGAAGCAGCCTCCTTGATGTGGTATTTGCTGCAGTATTTCCAGCTTAAATCAAATTCTAGCCCAGCTCTGCGCTTGGTGTGGTTTGGATGTACAAATGTGACATCCCACCCTCAGGGGTGAGGAAGCAGGGCAGGGGAGAAGGAGCAGCACGGAAGCTGTGAGCACGTCTGTGGCACCCAGACGCTGCCTTTAAGCCTGTTTGTAGCTTTTGGGATCCCTGTCTCCTGCTTCGGAGGCTCTTAAACCCGCCTTTGCACTGTTAAACCCTGTCCTGAGCCGCGATGAGCCGGGCTCAGGGCGGCAGTGCCGGGCACGGCTGGCAGGTGGCGGCCGCAGCCCATGGAGGCGCCGGCGCTGGAGCGCCCGATGCTTCTGAAAAGCGAAATTCAATTTACACCAGTTTTTTTTAGGGTCTCTGCAATCCCCCCTCCACAGCACATTTCCGTCGTAAAATGTCCCCTGCGTCCATTGCCGAGGAAAAAAGCAAATCTCACAAAAACTGCCGGCAATTCCCGTACGTGATTTCTTCCCCCTTACAAGCACAGACCCTTCTAAGTGGTCCTAAAGCCACCCCACAGGAACACCACTGCTAGCTGGACCACAAAGGGTGTAGAATCAGTCCTGCCCCCTTCATATCGTACCTGAAAAAGACTGATTTTTGTCTGTGAGTAAACCTGATTACCCGGCTTTTAATATAAATGCTATTCAATCAGCCCAGCTGAACATCACTGACTCCTGAAAATGAGATTACTGTGTTGCTGATGGAATACAAAAGGACCCAGAGCTGGAGCTGTTGTCAAAGTTCATGCCCAGCTTGGTGGTTGTGCCTCAGTCATGTTGTATGCAGCCTATTTCTATTTCGCAGAGTAGTTAATTAAATACTCACCTTGATTCTACAACAATTTTAATTTTATATTGTGCGCTAAATCTGAGCGAAGGGGATGTACAAAGATGCTACAAGCATCTAGAGCCAGGAGATGCTGGCTTTTCAATTTGCTTTGAACAACCTGCCAAGTTTGGATGAGGAGAGGTAATGTTGATTGACACAGTGTGAACACTCAGATTTATAAGGATAGCAAGCACCCTCACAAGGTTATTTTTTGCTATTGCATGGGACACTGGTTTTAGCAATTTCCTTTCAATTCCACTAGGTGACTACAGAGACTTCTCACTGTGATATGGCAAGTTCTATATCTTTAAGTGAGCGTCGGTCATCTTTCAAAAAGATAAGCTCTATTTCAAAGAGAAATGATAAGCTTGAACAAAACCCACTTAATTCTTTAGGTTCAGTGCCCAGCTTCCTTTGCTCTGGAATGTATGAATCTCAGCTGCAATAAAAATTCAGTACTCACTAGGGACTGACCATAAACAAATCAAATTGGAAAATAAAGCTGGCTGGAATGGAAGAAACTAAAAGGTGCATGTGACATGAAATACAAAATTGTCAGAATCTGTGGGTATTGGTGATTCCGAGATTGTAGAAAGTCTCTGTCTTTCTGCCCCGTTGCCAAAGAAGAAGCCATAATTCGTCTGTGCTGGTTTCAAGGTTGTTTATTCTTGCTTATCTATACCATGTTCTGCTGCCCTGCCGCAGGTCTGTCCTACAGGGCAGCATGTGGGGCTCTGCCCCTCAGTGGGATGGTACAAACATTATATACCAGAAACTAGGTGTACTATATTTACAATAATGTGCCAATATCTATCATCTACGTTAAACAGCGTGTCCCCAGCCTAAACCAATAGAAAAATGCCAACACTACAGTGAAACATGGAGGGCATGAAGAAGGAGGAAAAGGACAAGACACACCCAATTTCCTCCATCTTGTCCCCTCTGAACCCCTAATCTAGAAACCTAAAATTTTACTTTTGCACCCGTGTCACACTTAATTATTACTCTTATCAAACACTCAAAGCTTGTAATTCATCCTGTAAGATTGAAAACTCCTCTCCATGGACAGAGATCACAGACAGTGTCTCTTGGGGCTCTGTACAGGGGGGTTCCTGACCCCCTGCCAGGGTCCCAGACCTGCCAGGGCAGCCAGAGGGAAGCCCTGGATTCCCACACAAAATAGTAAGTGATAGTAAAATATGTTATAGGATATGTTTTTACGCCTGAGAAACAGCTGACTTGTTGACACTGACTGGAGCATGAGGTGTCAAAGATCTGTTTAATGTTTTTTTTTTGCAGGACTCAGTGTCCTGACATTTTGTCCTGTCCATTGCAAAACACAAATTCTGTTCTCATCATTCATTTCCTTTTTTTGTATTACAGTACTGAAGCCTTGGACTGCAAACAGCCTCTTTATTTCATCTGAATTTTTATTTACTGTTTGTTTTCCCAAGTGCTGCAAAAAATTAATTCACCATTTCCACTTACCTAGCGCTCCACCAATCTGTTTTAACATTTAAAATGTTCTCTTGTTGCAAATCAGATCACCTCTTTGATACATAATTGTCCGCTCCATGTTCAGAGCCCTTTAACACAATCAAACTTTTCCAGATAGAATTTAGACTTTGGAGAAGATATCCATTAATTTCAAATCTTTGAGAATTATCCAGTAAAACACATCTGAAAATGCAGACAAACTGCTCTCTAAAATGGTCTGAATTCCACTTTTTTACTTTTGGAATATAAATTTATTTTCCATCTTCTAATTGACCCAGAGTACAAAATTCATTAAGGTAGTTCTGGTCTTGTCTACTGTCAGTGCTTTCCAGGTAACCTTCAGTGCTCACTACTTTTTTAGTACTTTTGAGATCTAAAGAAAAGGAGATTGCAGTATGTCAGTGAGGGTTCTCCATTTTGAGAAATACTGACTATAAAAAAAAAAAAAAAAAAGCCTTTCTAAGTAACAAAATGAAAAATATAAAAAATAAGATCCATTATGCTTTCAGCGGTGAATTTGTCCTTGTTTACAGTGTTGTTTTTGGCAGCTTCTCTGTTCTTGTTTCCCTTCATTAAATTATTAAAAGCCTTGCCAGTATCTTTGTATCTGATTTGCCACTTAATCATACAGATACATATCTTTATGCTGTCACTGTCTGATCTTACGGGGCTCTTGAACAAAAAGGATCTGAGCCAAAGTCCACGAAATTCAAGGTGATTTTTTTTTCCACATGCTTTTCCTCATGAGCAATGGTGCTGCTTACCAGGCATGTGATACAAAATAGATGTTCTGTATCAGATTTGGCAGAAAAATTGACATTTGCAACACTTGCATTCTCTATCTGGCAACACAGATAACGCTTTTGGAAAACATATGGGGATACCTTGCTGCTGTCCTCTTCTTGCCAAGTCTATTCTAGAATTAGAGTCAGTTCTCTAAAATGTTAATTACATTCAGATTTGTAAGAATGCCTATTTTCTCTGCATACCTGAGCAGATGTTTCTGTTCTACCCTAAATGAAGGGTACAACATTGTGTGGCTAGTAGGTAAATCCTAACATGGTGTCCAGTTAGGTACGGTAATTCCAATCTATTCAGAGGGGTGAAGGGACATTGTAGGGATGGAAAACAGTCTCTTCCTAATCCTTGTCGTTCCCATGGCAGGTGAAACAAAGAACAAGGGCAAGATAATCATGAGCATTTAATGCAAGATAGTGTAAGGAGAGAAACAGAAACCTTCCTTACAATCCTGAAAAACAAATGAGAAATAATCTGTATAATGGTGCCTTATCTGATCACAGAAAAACTAAACAAAGAGACTCTGAGCAAGCTAAGTAGTTTGTGAGTGTCTCAAAAACAACTTTGGTGAAGAAGTGATTTTTTTCCCCAGTGCTGTGTTTCCTGTCCTGCTGCAAATAGTCTATCCTGACTCTACTAGCCATCATTTCCTTGGGACCACTATGGGAGTAACACTGAGCTTAGCATGTGTAGGAAAATTGGATTGTGGGCTTACAGGTGATCACCAGAAATACATTCAAGGTGCTGCTGGATGAGAATCACTTATTGCAAAGACCTTCTGCATAGCTGTAGTGCATCATTCTGGGACAAAGATTGTCAAACACACCCTGACACAGCCACCAAGGCAACCTCAGGCCTGTGTAAGAGCTTCTTCCTTCCAGGTCATAGTGAATATACCCAGTGAGGCAGAAACCTAAGCCATGTGTGACCATATTTTTTGTAAATGCACAGTGATGCAAAATCTTAGGAAATCGATTCAAGAATTGTTCTCTCTGCTCCATTAGAAAGTGACATGATGAAAAGTGACTGTGAACCTTGCATTAACTATGCAGTTAAATCAGGTTTCTATGTGCCTCATGTATCTGAACCGTCTGCTGATCTTAACCATTCATTTTAATTTGTCAGTACACTAGATTTCTACCAAGCTGATACAGACAAAAACAATTTCCAGAGAGAAATGCACATGTCTGGTCATGAGAATGAAATATTTCAGAACTCCTATCACATGTGACAGCTAAGCAAATCTGTCCCTGGTGCTGACTCCATTAAACCCTTCTGTGCTTAGTAATAAAATACTGTCACCTCACCACTACCCAAGGTAATGGTAAAAGAAGTCTATAAAGACCCTCAGTGGCTTCAAGATGACTGGAAAAAGTGTAATATGCATATAATAAGAAAAAAGAGTAATGTAGAGCCACTCAGCAATGTGAGGATACTGTGGTTAATTTACAACCTGAATGAAGCTCTACTGTATTCAGGAGCTGCCTTGGATAGTAATTAATAAAATCAGGTTCAGAATGAAAAGATGAGTGTGCTGGTCTCAGGACTCCACCTGAGACTTACTCCATTGCACCACTGTTGTTTAAGCTGCTTTACACAGTGAAATACTGCAATTGTCTCTCTCCACAGGCTGAAAAACATGCATCTCAAATACACTCAATTAAAAAGAATGCATTGTAAATTTTCTTCTTTCACACCAAATTGATACTCAGATTAATGTCACTTAATTTCAGAAAAATTCTCTCACTCTAGATTTCCATTATTTCTTTATTCATTGGTATGGATTGCATAAAACTTTGAAGATAGGGAGCAATTAAAAAAAAAAAGAAAAAAATGCATATTTGTAGAGACGTTAAGTTTCACATTTCAGAAGGTGAGTAAAATTCATTAATAGGAGGGAAGATATGAATTTTCCTTCATCTCAGTCCATTCCAGATGTGCTTCCTATGAAATTTTCTTTTCCTTATGAAAGCTTGGGTGCAGACCCTGCCTGAAGGAAGGATACCTCACCACAGAAAACACTCTTCTGAAATGGTTTGAGAGCAGATAGCAGCAAATTGTGTTCTCCTGTACCTATTCTAAGGTTAATTATAAAATCATTTTAATGCGAAGGAATAGGATTTAATTACATTTCTGTGCCTGAAGAATAAGGAAGAGATTTATTATTTTAGAGAAAAGGATATGCCAAATATTTAGCCCTTGTAATACCACATCAGGATGTAATAGAGATAGGTTGAAAGCCTAGCCTAGTTCTAGAGTGCATATGATAAGATGTGGCTGCATAATATTGTCCTCACATAACCTAGGGTAGCAACAGAAAGAGAATTATCTTTGTGATTAAGCCATTAAGACACATGACCTCCTTCAGAAAGGAGTGTTTGGGTAATTAAGTTTGTACAATGGACACATATTGTACCTTGCGGACTATCTGACAGCCTTGTAGACTCTCTAACAAAGTGTATGTATTGGTATTTTTTAAGTTATAAATGTTTAAAAATAAATGCTCATTCTTGTCTTCCTTCTTGTTTTCCTTCCTTGTCTCTCACGGATTTCTCTCTATTGTTGCTTCTGTATGGAGCCTCCTAACATCAGCCTCTCTGCACATATGTTAGCACAATGGGTTGCCATAAAGGATTACAGAGTCAGGCAGTTTCTACAAGGTCACTTGAAAATTCAGGTTGGAGTACAGACTATAACCAAGGAGGTGCTTTAATTCGAAGTAAATTCAAAAAGCAAATTGTTCTTCCAAATTTCCTCAGAGACAGTACACTATACAGCTGTGGAATCTGCTAATCATTCTCTGCTCAGGCTTCAAATTAGTAAAACCTTGAAGAAAACTGTCTTTATTGGAATTCTTCAATATCTTTTTCACTTTATTTGTGATCTATATTAAAAAAACCCAGAAAATATATAGAACAAATTATTTAGGGTGTAGTCAATGGCACCTGCACTTAATAAATAAAAATGTTTGTCTTCTTATGCATATTTTCTTAGCAGTAGCTTCTTTTCATCAGCTTTTTCAGGTTTCACAGTGATTGTTAACAGTCAACACCTAGTCATTTTCTCATGTCTTTGCTGAAAAAGAAAAATGAGTCACAAGCAAGTTTATCATTCATCCAGGTCTAACCCATAAGGAAAGGAAGGTGGAATAGTAAAGTGACTTAGGTCACAGTCCAGGTCATGGCAAAAGTGGAAGGGAAATTCAAAACACCACATCTTATTGTAAAAACACTCATATACAGTCAGAAGACAAGTCTTGTAGCACAAGAATCTTATTGTGAAAAGGACTGAACCACACCTAAAACTATAGATATTTGCTAGAGAGGGAGAGGCTATGTAGCTCAGCAATTTGAGCAGAAAATGGAGATTCAGCATTCAATTTTATGCTGGGGTTTCATGCTGCTACACATTCCTGTAAATGTGATATGCAATCCTGGCTTTATTGCTAACTAGATCAGTGGGCTCCAATATGCACATTGCATAGCAGGTTGCTCCTTGACCATTCATGAAATTAGGTGCTGGCAAATACAAGATTTGTTCCTTTTGCCTCTCTGCAGTTGCAATCATGTGTCATTATGATAAATAAAATACGTGACCGCCTTCACCAGAGACTAATTTTTTGCTACTTGTATTTATATCTCACATAAAAGGTAGAAAGAATAGTTGCTGATTCACAGAGTTCTGCTGAAGATTAATTTAATTGGGATACTGTTCTTGAAGAAAGCTGCGAAAGCCAAAGACCAAGGTTAGCATTGATTAGGATTTATTTCAGTGGAGATGTAGCTATCAGCACTCATGTAAAAAGAGACTCCATTTAACTCAGGTGAACTCAGCCACTCTGCCAAACACTGTGGTAAGGTAGTGTAACAGATGACTTTCAGCACGTAAGGAGTTTGCTAGGAAAGCTGTCTGGAAACACAGCTCCTTTACTGGGCTCTGTCTTCCAAGCAAAGGACTCCTTTCCTTTGGGTTCTTATGCATTATTTTCCTTATGCATCATCCAAAACATGCTCAGGTGAATGGGAATATTTTCTTTCACAAGAAGGAACATTAATTCCCAGCCACACACAGCAAGATAATTGTAGGAGTGATGACTTACTCTACTTTTCTCCTTTCCATGAATTTGGATGTTACCATACGGGAAAGTACTATCAAAAGAAGAAATCTATATTCTGAAAGCCCACTCTCCATAAATACTATGGAAAACAACCAATCCTTTGCATCTTTCATTTTCTACATGTATCTGATTATATATCAGCAATTAAGGGAAACTTGCAATATCTGCAAAGTCAGTGTTAATATCCCCATTGAGAACTGAAGACGTTGGGGAACAAAGAAAATAATTGAGTGTTCCAGAACTATAATACTAGACAGTACAGTTTGATATATTCTATTATGCACAGCTATTGTGTATTAAGTTATAGAGCTTTGAATGCACATTCATCTACAACATCACTTTTCATAAGTTTTTTAATCACAGAATAGGATGTTTCAAATTGTCAGACATTGATGCATTTTGTACATTTAATTGCTTGTATTTTCAATTTAGTGGAGAAGTTTACAAACACAATATTTTTAATAGCTTTAAAATGAAATAGTGCATTTGCAATTTCTTCTATCCACAAGACAAGAAAGAAGAAAAAAATATCAACAGCAGTTTACTGTGCATAAAACAGGGGGCCATCTATTGTAGTCCTTTCCTACCCATATATGATAATGACTTCTCTGCTCATTTTGAGATAACCACCCTAAGGAATAAAACATTGCAGCATTTACTTTGTAAGAAATGTTACAATGGTTTTGCCTCAGTAAATACTGCCAGTTTGGTCCCTTGCTTGTTTTAGATGGCCTTTTTTAAGGTCAAAAAATAATTTTACTGAAATTGCTAGGATTTCTGCCAATTATGCCACTGGAAACTGGAAAAATAAGCAGTACATAGGAGACAAGAAAAAATACATAGCTTACTTTCCCCTGGTAGTTTCAAAGCCGGATGCTTTGGAGTTGGCATCCTGCTGTCTCCTGGTGATACCAGTGCTGCGAGAGGACTGCTTGACAGATGTGTTCCCTGTAGCTGTATCCAGGCTTGTAGTGACCCCTTGAAGGAGAGGGATCTCTCTAGCAGTGCTTTGTAGGGTTGTCCCTTTGCTCTGAGATGAGCTTCCCATCTTGTCTCTGCCAGAGTCACCATCGCCGTGTCCATCTGACTGACTTGCAGGGGTAGATATTGTAGGACTGGAAGTTTTCTTCACTGCTGTCATTCCCAGTGTCTCGCCTGCAGATGCAAAAGGAGGTTCCTGTGAGGCACTTGCTTTGGCAGCTTGAATTTCAGAATGGGGTGACCCCCTTATTGTGGTCAGAGACGGAGTCGAGTCTGAGTGACTTGTCTGGGTTTCATCGCCTTGTCCTGTGGTCCAGAGCTTTCCTAGAGTGCTAAATCTGGTGCTGCCCCAGCGTAAGTGCAACAAGAGAAGCAAGAAAATGATCTCTCTCATTCTGATGGCTTGTAAATGCTACAAGTTATCTCACATTTATTTCCTAAACAAGAAATCCTGTAGTTTCTCCTGGGCTGCTGCTCAGATAGTGAGTCTAGCCAGAGGATGCCCTGACAGCCTTTATTTCTGTAGAAAGGAAACAGGTTTTCGTGTTTCAAAACTGACTGAGGAAGCCTGGTTTCCTGTTTCTGTGGATCCCTCTGCAACCTGTGACCCCTTGGAGAGCAGGACCCTGACAGCATATGTGGGAGGAAAAAAAGAAGTCTGCAGAAGGCACAGGATAAAGATTAATGGTGCGATAGAAGTGTGGAAAAATATGTACTGTGAAGTAATCCCGAGGGATAAAATCTGAAATTATTAGCTAATTTTCCTTTCATATGTACATGTAGGGGCAAGTGACTTATCACATGTGACCTTTGGATGGTTCAAACTTATGACATTGTTATTGGAAAAAGAGTTGACAAAACTGGCATGCTACACAAAGCTGAACATTGCTCTTTTTTTTCTCTGAACATTTATGCACACTGCTGCTAACAGATAAGGAAGAGGTTCACACTATATCCATGTCCATGCCTGGAGAAATTCAAAACTTGACTCAAAACTCAAAGACAGGACCCCGAGCAATATGATTGCAGCCCTCCTTAGAGTTGGGTTCTGTACTAGATGAACTTTAGATGTCCTTTCCAGTCTACATCACTCCATGAAATTATGCTTAGTAGCTGCAAGGTTGAACTCTGCATCCAGGAAAGAGGAGATGAAAGCTTTCCTCCTCTTCTGCCATTCTTCAGCTCTCTGAGAGTAAGTCTGCTTTGTTTCTTGTTGAAGGAAAAGAAAGGGAAAAGACAATAGCTTAAGAAATTGCATAGAGAAATATAATATGACATTTTAAACTGGGTACAAAGCAGCAACAGAATAGACCTGTCAGGAACCATATAGATCTGAGAGGCCATTGCACACCAGTTCAAAAAGCCTCTGGCCACTGACACAAGTGCTGTACTAAGGACTATGTATCCTGACAGATAAGATATCCTGAAAGCAAGCTCACACACCTGCAAACAGAACAGGATCTTCTGGGTGTGCTTCATGTTATTTGAGAATCACCTTTTCTCAAAATTAGATGCAAAATCCCCATTCCATGGACATCTGATGACTAATAGGGACACAGTGGAAAAGCTGGTAAAATCCTTGCATATTTTTTTCAGAAAATACTTTCAAAAAAACCCCAAACCCAAATCAATAAACCCAAGAGCAAAACACCAAACAGAGGGGATAAACCACCAGCTCTTGTTGCTGTCAAATAAATCTCTGTGATGATTATTCCTGTTTAGAAGATTTGGATAACAGTGCCTTGCTTTCAGTTTCCAGGTGAAAAAAATTAGGTGTGTGAAAAGGTTGGGATTCCCCTCTCTTATGGTTTATTTTTCTGTTTAATCATTTTGGAAAGCACGGGCTTCTACTGTGTAAGTAAAGCAGATGCAATTGTATGATACAACACACTAGAAAAGATATGCACTTTCTTTTGGAGACTATTTCCCCTCTCTTTTTTCTTATTCATAGTAAAATCTGTACATGACCTTTGAATGTAGGACACAGGATGAGCAATAATGAGCAATTTGATATAAAGACCAACACAAGCAATTCCATATGGGTGCTTATCTTTTTGAGCTTTATATTTGAGATTTTGAAATAGTACCATTACCTGAATTAGTATTTAGCATCCCATATTTTTTAGAAATCCCAAGACAAAATGAAAGGTAAATTTGTGTTGACTGTATTTGCAACTGAAATGCAAGCCAGCTATAATATAAATACAGCAGCTACATACTGTGTTTATTTATGCAATAAGAGTGTCTAATAACAAAACAAACTTGGATTCTACTTTGTGTCACTCCATTACAAGTGTTAATTCTGCCTCTAAATCCAGAGAAATGACTGCAGATTTTCACTGTTGCAGAAAAAAGTAATGCAGAAGAGTCTGGCTTTTGGTGGTTGTTAGATTTCACTACAACAGTGTTTATTTCCCTGTCAGAATACTCCAAAATTAAAATCTATTGGTTACATTACTTCATTAGCACATGCCTGGCCTTTAGATGAAAATATAAAATTGTTTGAAGGCTGTTTTTCTTTAGCAAAACAATTTTTTCACTGTAAGAAACTCATGATATCCCTTTTCAGATTGTTGTATGCTGGATCTGAATCCCAAGCTCATTATAAGTCTTATTTCAGCATTAGCTGATATCCAGGTGCTGCTTGTCTTGATGTAAACTGAACCCAGGAAAAGATCAGCACTTGGATGCATTTGGTGAAACTCAGAATTAGATTCAAAATTATCCTGAAAACTCTCACTCAACAAGGTGCCCAGTCCCATAAGCATAAATCCATAGGTGCCACATTTTTTGTGTTAGTTGTGTATTCATGTTACTGAAATCCCTGCATGTTGGGCTGGCCTCGTGGGTTTTTCTTGGAAATTTTAAAAATTGAACTTGGACCAGAATCTGGATGTCAAGTTTCCAATCCATATTAAGTTTCCATATCAGGGTCTACACTCATATGTGCTGCTGAACACATATTCTTTCTCTCTATGAGTTTTAACTCTATAGGTATTGGCACATTCAGCAGGAGTTATTGAGAGTCTCTCATCTCCCATCAGAGAAGAAGATGGTAAAAGAAGCAGTTTTCTGGGAGGTGGAAATGGATTGTGAAGATGCAAATGCACTCCTGGGGTTGTCACATTTAAGTCACCAGGCTACATTATATAAAAGAGCAGTGCCCTTCTGCTAACAGAAGAGTTATCCCTGTTCCATACTGCAGAAGAACACAATTTATTTTCAGGGTCACAGCTGTGGTTCTTCAGAGAAGGTGAGCACTTTACTCATGCTTGAGTGAGCTGACTGTGATTTTAGAAACACTTTTATGTTTTACATCTACTAATGGCACACACTCAACACTGTGACTTCAGACAAATCCCTGAACATCTCATTGCATAACCTGAGCCATCTTCAGGAATTTTCAACTCTCCTCAAGCACTGTAAGGAGAGCATTATGTTTGCTCTCCCCTAAGTTACCAGACTGCATAGCCAGCTTGGCAGAGTTACTGTTGATCTTCCAGATTATTTAACAACTTCAATAAGATCACCATGACTACACAGTGATGACAGGCCACAGTCTGTCATCCTCATTCTTCAGACTTCACCAGTAGAAAACCTATTCCCAGTTTTAGGCAGAGTAGTCTGAATCCATACATCTGATTTGTTACCCCAGAACTATTCAGGCCAAGGACTGCACAGCCACATCTCCTCTACCTCTGCTACAACACCTCTAAAACACTGCTCATTCAGTGTGCTCTCTGTCTGCTCAGCATCTGGGGTCACAAGTAATATGGTAAAAAATGAGAGTTTCTATGCCAGCGCTGTGGTTTAACCCCAGCCGCGACAGTCCCACGCAGCCACACACTGAATCCTTCACCAGTAGGATCAGGAAGAAAATCAGAAAGGCAAAAGATTGAAAACTCATGCATTGAGATACAGACAGTTCACTAGGAAAAGCAAAAGCTACACAAGAAAGCAAAGCAGAACAAGGAATTCATTCAGTGCTTCCTGTGGGCAGGCAGGTGTTCAGCCATCTCCAGAGAGCAGGGCCCCATCACATGTAATGGTTTCTTGGGAAGACAAACATCATCACTCCAAACATCCCCTCCCCTTCCTCCTTCTTCCCCACCCTTAATACACCGACCATAATGCCATATAGTGTGGAATATCCCTTTGGTCATTTTGGGGTCAACTGTCCCAGCTGTGGCTCCTCCCAACTTCCCACACACCCCAATATCCCCTGCCAGCGCAGCAGCACAAAAAACAGAAAACACCTTAGCTCTCTGGAAGCCCTGCTCAGCAATAACTTAAACATCTTATCAGCCCTGTGTTCAGCACAAATCCAAAACATAGCCACACACCAGCCACTGGAAAGAATTTTAGCTCTACCCCAGCCAAAAACAGTGAAAGAGATGTTATTGAATAGCTCTTTATTCCACTTGTGTGCTTAGTGCTGGGAGAATTTTGCTTTCTCTTGCTCCAGATCAAACACACTTGTATTTGACATGAATTCTCACATTTCCTGCAGTGCCTCTTGGTACCAGCTGAATGGTCCAGTGGAAAAGCCACTTTGCTTTCCTCTCTCATATACAGATACACAGGGCAGCACTTAAGACAGGAAAATAGGTACCTCAGGATAAGGAAGAAGAAATCACTTCTGCAATCACTCTGCAATGATTCAGAATTCTTATCAGGTTATGAAGAGTTATGAAGAGCTCTAAACACCTCTATGTCAGAAGAAAAACTATCTTTTTCTTGTCATAATGTTTCCTCTGTAAGGTTCAAAAGTATACTGAAGACTCCTGAGCAATACCCATACGTATTGTTTGGTTTGGTTTTAGTTTTAGTTTATTTTATTTAAAAGCTCATATCCAATGTGTATGGCTGGTTAGCATTAAATAAAAGCATGCATTGCAAAATATGTAATCAGACTTAAGGTGGCCACATTTTACAAATTACAGCCATTGTATACTTAGAAAAAAGTATTTCTACATGTTTATTTAGGAAGATCAAATTTTACATCTAAAATAGGTTTCAATCAGTCAGTGAAATTTCTCTAGGTTTGTTCTGATTACGTAATACTGTGTCCCTCTCAAAAAAAAAAAAAAATTATTCATTTGAATCCTAGTTTGTTTAGAACAATAGTAACAGGAGAAATCATTACTTTATGTAAGAAGGACATAGCAGCAGAAAGATTTTCCAGTTAAAGGTGAGGATGTGAAGTTTGCATGGTTACAGCATGAGTGTTTCTAAATGCTCAGCTGTGATCGGGATCCAGCTAAGGCAGAGAGTCCTATTCCATCCTCAGCATCACTCTTGATCAAACTAAGCACACAAAATACCCTACTGTATCTGATTATACCTTTGCTGAAGTATCATGTATTAGCTGTGTTTTCAAAGTGTATTCCAATATATTCTTTTCCTTTGCCCGTGGGCAAGTTTTTAGCCTTTGGAGACATTTTTGTATTCTTTTACTCGGGAGCAGCAGCAGCTGATAAAGGAGGTTGCTGTCTGCTTTGCTCTGACTTCAGCCTATCCTTATAGCAAAGCTGACATCAGATAAATGGCAACTGGCAGTCATCTGGTTACTTAAAAAAAAAAAAACAAACCTCTGTGAGCTCTTCCCTTCGGGCTTTGATAGGCAAATAAACCAAAGAACACTAGGTTTTCTCTAGAACAAAAGAAATAACTTGTTGGTGCAGAGATCTGACTTTGTCCTTTTTTTCACAGCATTGCCTCCCAAGTGTGATGAAGCCACTGGTCTTTGATGACCATTGCAGCCTCTTTTACCAGCCTCAAGGTGATGGTGTTAAAAACCAGTTTAGCTGAGCTAATACGTTATTCTGAAGACAAACCATTCCCATGAGCCAGGTAATCAGCAAGAGACCTAGGAAAACAACAGGTAGCTATAGAGGCTTTAAATTCAACACTAAGAAAAGCTTGGCTTTACCTTCAAGAACAAGTGCAGGCTGGGGACTAAGTAGTGATGCCTGAAGGACAGAAACTTACTGTAAGTACTTTTCATCTGTTTTGGATAGTGTGGATTTCCCACCCATGTCCGCTCTTGACAAAGCTTCTTTAGCCACGCCCAGCTCATTCCCCGGTGTATCCATCCATAACATTCTGTGGAAACTAGAAGAAAGCCAAGACTGTGACAAAGACCAGAGGAGCAACAATTTCCTCTGCTGGAAGTACACAAGCATGTCTGTGCTGGGCTGCTCTCCTGCAGCTAAAGGCAGCTCCACAAGCTGATCAACCTCCATGAATAGCAGTGCTGCAAGTGACTGGAAGAGCAGCATTTCCCTGAACTCTGGGAGCAGCCATGCCCCTTGGTATTGCTTAAGGGAGCTGCTGTGAATTCTTCTGGAGTGTGTACCATACTTGTTTTGTGGAGTCTAGGACTAAGAAACTGCATTGAGCATGTTTATCTCTCTCCTTCAGCAAAAGTAATTGCTTCATTTTATTCACATCAGTAGGGATGAGAAGAGAAACTGGGATGCTTCCACTACACCTTTGGTAGCAAAAACATCAGAATAAAGAAGGGAAAGAGAGGTGACTGAATAGGAACAGGGCATTCAACAGAGTATTTAAAAGGACGAATACTGGTAAGAGGCAAAAACCAGAGAGATGATGACTACAGAAGTAGTGACAGCTATGGAAAGGGAACCCTGTGCTAAAATTTGTGTTTGTTCCATCAAATAAGCTTTCTTAGACCCTGGAAGTGTTTTTAAGTTTTTTCTGGTATGTGCAAAACAAAAAGCCCCTGAAAGTAGAATACCAGAATTAGGCTTGAACTGCTTTGGACAAGGAAGCATCCAAAGAAGTTCCTTTCCTTCCTTATATTGTGTGCCTCTGCTAGGATATAAAGAAACTGGCAAATGTGTGAATCAATATGCATCAAAGCTGCTGCTGACCTCACAAAAAATGAGGTGAGTGTCCAGAGTGAGGTGAGAGCTTTTTTCACCCTTTCCACTTCATTCCTTATATTTCCTGAATATAGCAAAAGAAACCTAGGACTTTTTAGAAGTAGCAGCCAAAAATGACCCATCATCACCCACCTAATAAAATTGGAGAGTCTGTCAAGCTGCACGAGGAGCAGCCTACTTTTAGCCAGTTTGCTATAACTGCTTTCTGCAGAAATCAGACTGAAGTGATAGTTGATATTCCTCCCATCACTATGTTAAAACTGCTGTTTCCATGGCAAATATACAGACTTGGCTTTCTACAATCACACTCTTTTGCCATTTTTCTTGTAGGTATGCATTTCATGGGAAAACATGTCTTCTCCCTGCAAGCAGCACAGTCTGGAGTGAGAGTCATAGATCCTTTAATGGACAGTGAGAACCCATTTGCTTCCTACTAAGGAGAGTGAACGCTGTGTAAGTTATGCTAAGAACAAGGCTTTATGGATCCAATCAAGATAAAAAGCTGCATGTGATTTCCTAAGACTACAGGAGTTCTGCTCATGTTGTTTTGATTTTCTTCATTTTGCTCTTCTGAGACATCTGTGGGTCAATTTAATTTTAATAATTTTATACATGGAATTCCTTTTCCCATTTTTCCATCAGTGAGGCCCCAGAACTGCAACTGGTAGTACACAGATAGCCATTAAGTTCTTCCATTACTCATGTGCTATGGCCTGTTGCCAAACTGTCTGGAATGTTTGAAAAGGCTTAATGGGATAGAAACCTAAAAGGGAAGGTGATAATACGGCTGTAGACATTTCAGTATACATAAATTTAAGTTTATGCGTAATTCTGTCTCCTAATTTTTGCTGCTGTGCTTGAAATTTGTCCAGGTTTGGTTGGATACATGACTGGAGCTTGTTGCTGTTCATAGGGTGAAAGTATGAAATGCACAGGAATAAAAATGTCAGTCTCTAGTTTTTGTAGTGACCATGGTGTTCTAGTTCAGTAGGGTAAGAAATTTGATTTTCTGGGTGTTTCCCAGCTGGCATCTCTGTGGTTTGAGGTGTACTGTATCAGGATATGGTAATGTCTTATTTCCTTCAGATATGACTATGAGGTAAGTTAAGTCACAGAATGGAGCCAGTTCATGTCGAGTATCTCTCCAAAGACTGGAGCAGTCTGGCAGCAGATAGTTTTGTCTCAGATTTGCAAGTGGGTTTACACATGAATAGGTTTGGCAGAAGAGCTAAGGATGTGGAATATCTATGCAAAAGAATAACCTGATTTGCAATGACTGGCTAGAGTCAATTTCCAACACTGATTTAACCTGCTCAGTTTCTCTTACAGAATTGCTTTATCATGTTGTTCTCCCTTTTACCCTACTTAAAGAGATACTTGGGGATTTATGTTCCTTAAGACCTCATTTGAAGGTAGGGCAAATTATCTCCAAATTGACCAGTGATGATGTGTTTTAATTTTCCAGTCAGAAAATGTTGTGTAAGCATGGGAGAAGCCAAGGATTTGTCAGAAAAGAGATTCCAAACCAGCTCAAATTTACTCTTTAATGTAGCCTTTAACACAAGTATTTCAAAATTAACCTTTTCATCCAGACTTTAAACCTCACATTCAGCTGCTGTGTAAATTGCTGCTATATGAAGCTATATTTTGTTTTCCTGGGAAATTTGATAATAGGCAAAACAAATCTACATTGAAGGCTTCTCAAGATCCTCTGATCATGCAACAGAAGGATGTTGCTCCAAGCTCTAGGAGTGAGCCCTCTGCTATTTACAAAGAAGCTTTTTCCATCATACAGAAAATAAATTTGAGAGAGTTTTCTCTGGCTCACACAATTAATTCTGTTCCTGGAAAATTATTTAGCAGCCTTGACATGCCCTGGGAGGAAAACAAAGGGAAGGCAAGATGAACCACTGTGTGTAATCTTCTATTTGAGCAAATGTAGACTATTTGTAGTGACTAATTTTTCCCTTGGAACAAAAAAAGTGAAGGACGGTTGAGTAATGTGTGATGCCATGGCTGCCACAGCTGGGAGTTTAGAGTTGGACTGGAGCCTGAAGTGGCTTCATTTAGAAAATAAAGAGCTTTGAGAGCAAGTTCTAAATCTAAATATACACATGTGTGCTCATGTCTAGCAGCCATACACAGTAAGTGCCAAATGAGAGCTTGGGTTGGAAAGGTGTTTGAAGGATTTCTTACCTGTACCAGTAAGAGGAAAACTGGAGGTTAAGACAGTGTCAAAGGAGGTCAGAACAGGCAGTAATGGCCACCAGCAAATTATTCCAATTGGAAGAGTTGGAAAACCTTGTACCAAGTGTATAAGCATGATTTCTTCCTTCTCAGTCTGCCTTCTTTGGCACGAGCTTTAAAGCACAGGGAAAGGATCATATCAGCAAACCCATGACTTAGCACTGGTCAATTGTTAGAAAGACGATACAAATAGGTTATCAAAGGAAAGCAGGCCCAGCAGCTGGCTATAACTAGCTCTAGTGGGAAGAGAAGAGAACAAAGAATTAGCATATAACATATGCTAAGCTCACAAATGAAAATGTAGCATGGTATCAGAGACCAAAGAAAAAAGAGCAGAGTGTAGATGCTCTTACCAAATATAATATCAATCTCAACTACTAGTCCTGGTTTGAGAAGGGGGAATCAATATCTCATTCCTCCCAGGGAGAAGATGCTGACTGTGCTGTAAGTCCCTGTTCATGGCTTGAAGGTATAAACCTTCATACTCACAGGGACAGTGCAAGGGTGAGCACAATAACAGAGAAAAGGGATAGGTTTTAGGAAGTTTGTGTATATGTAATTTTTAACTGCATTTCAATTGAACTGTGTAAGTATCATTGTAACTGCACCAAAAATAATTATTTCAGTCCATGGCTTAGAGTTTCATTAAACTAAAAATAATTTGTTGGTTTTGCAAGGTGTGTTCCCCTTTTTTGCTCACAAATTTGGAGTATAATGGTGGAGGATTCAGGCAATGTAATCTTTGATATGGATGCATCAAACTGCAGAGCAGAATCTGTTCTGTGAGTAGCAGACTGGAGGTAGCAGGGGAAAACCCATCAGTGTGTGCTGCAGTCCAGGACAAGCCTTGCCAGTAACCTGGGCCACTAACCAGAACTGGAGGGGGAGTTTCATTGGATTAATTTCTGTAAAAAGGCTCACTGTCAATGACAGGCAATTCTGATGAAAAGACAAATAAAATGTAATAGAACGGGGCAGGCCAGGCTGTGCCTGGCTTCCTATGAAGCTCCGTGGTTCCATAAAATGGGTTGTATGGTTTGCTGGGAAATACAGACTTCACATATTTATGAGGCACAGTAAAATGAAATGATTGATGGCTTATTCCTTGCTTTTCAAACTGCTTGAACTGAGCAACACATTTTCCTGTCATGTGGTAGGCTAGGGCCTAAGATGAGTGCTTATGTTTGCATGCAAGCTGTGCTTATCCTCTGCAGTAATACAATTTTTTCTATGAGCCCCATTTCCATTTCTACAAGTTTCCAGTTGTTTTGCCACTGCCAGCTATATTTACTGAGTTTCAAACAGCCCTAACTGATAAATTCCTGAGTCAAAGGGGTGGAAAAAATAGCTTTAGTTTGGGCTGGTGGCTGTTGCTGTGCAAGAAAATATATATATTTAGAGTGGCAGCCTAAAGCCTTCCTGAAGCCATTAAGCAGGACATTGTAGGGTACAGAGAAGAATATGGGAACAGCTGACTGAAGGTGCATCATGATGTTGAGTAACCCACAATGGCAAGCGTGTAATAAATCTAATTAATGGACAGAATTTGTGTATGCTCCCTTTAGAGTGCATCAGCCCCATTCTTGTCCGGATCAAGTGTGGGGTGGCAGAGAACCATGGGTCCCACATCCTGAGTGCTGGATCTCCTTCTTAGGGCCATCAGAAAACTGGTGGGGAGGCTAGGAAGTGACTAGATTAATCAATCATCTTTTCTGGGTTGACCAGGTTATATTTGCATGAGTTTTTCCCACCATTTTACATCATGACTTTATGTTGGTAAAAGAGCAATGCTCAGCCTGTATACTCAAAGAAAAGGAGTAGGGGGAATCTCAGAAGTACAAGTTGCTCTGTATTACTGGTATGTTTCCAAGGGAATTTTGAACTCATCCTCTGCAGAATAGCTATGAGGTTTTGTACATGGGAGGCCAGCCAAAGGATGAAGAGGATGAAGGCCCAGTTACACCAATCAGAAAGGTCAACCCTCTGTATTACAACCACTTGCAAGAGAAAGAAAGCTGGGTTAAAGTTGTAGGGGATTTCCTTTCTAAAGAGAGCAGAGGGCCCAATAAGCCAACCAGGCCCAACCCACAGGAGCATCTGCTGCCTCCCTGGGACCTGGGATAAGGATGTCACCAAGAAAATTCCTAGCCTGGTGCAGCCCTCAGAGTACCCCAATACTGATCTCCTGCACAGGGGACAATGAAGTGGCAACGTGTAGTCCAAGCGCCATCAAAACAGGACTTCAGGGCCTTGGGACATTCGGAGAGCAACAAGTGTCACAAGTTACATTCTCTTCCAGATTTCCAGTTGAAGGCAGCAGCACTGGAAGAAACAGATGGGCTGAGTCTGTTAATACATGCCTCCATGGCTGGTCAGTATTTTGGGGGTTTTGACAGCGGAATGGCCTGCACAGCACCAGGCATGCTGCCATTAGATGGGAGTCACCCTTCCCAGCAAGAGAGGACAGTCTTTGCTCAGGAACTAGCAGGAATTGGCAGAGCTTTAAGCTATGTGTGCTAGGGGAGTGACAGATGTGGCACACAATAACATCAGGGCTGTTCCTGGGGTGATATGCAAAGTGTTAGAGGTTAGGTACCAGAGAGGCCCCTCTGCCAGGGAATCTGCAATGTGTGAGCCACACTGGAGCACACTTCCAGTCTTACAGAGATGAGTCAGTCATTCCTGAGATAAAGGACCAACAGGGAAACAAAAAAAGGCCAATGGGGAAACACCAGGGAAATACCTCAAAGGAATTAAGGGGTATTTCTTTAAGAAGGTGATAAACAGGAGGCTAATGACATTATTTTTTGTAATCTGTGTTGTCCTTGCAAGATGCTCAGAAACAATTAGAGTTCAACTCAATAAGCAGAAAGGGGTCAGGTATATACCTGAACTATGTAATCTTAAGGCACACTTCCTGCCAAAAATGTAACCTCTATACAAATTCATGGAAATTACATTAGAGAAAAAAATCTCAATCTACTCTCTTGTAGGTGTAGAGAAGAAATTGTAAAAAAAAAAAAACCAAACCAAACAAACAAAAAAAAAAAAAATAGAAAATGTTTTGGTGTTTTGGGTTTTGGTTGTGTTGGTTTTATCCCCCCTGTTTAAACCTTGAAACACATTTCAAACTGATTATAAGGCTATTATTTTTTTTTCTTGATAGAGTGCGTTTGAACTTGTACTTCAAGAAGGGTTAAGCCCTTTCTTTGATTGAAACCTTCACAAGTTTGAAGCACAACTTTTAAGAGTAATATTTGTGTGATCACAAGATATTTTTGTGTGATGACTTGGGGGGACTGATTTGTCAGAAAAGGATTGCTAGCACAGAATATGTGCACATGATACTGAAGAATAAAAATCTAACATCCATAAAACAAGTTACATCCTCAAAGTGCATGTATGATAGACTTTAAGGAAAACTTAGTATTACAACACTTTAAAATTCACAGAGACAGTAATTTATAGAAAATGTATAAAGTATGATCAGTAATGTCAGAACTCTTGTCTACAAACTGAGCATTAAACAGGTGTGAAATCTGGCCTGCTGCTGTGCATACTTAAAATTTAAGAACATGCTGATATACACCATTGAATTGAGGGGTCTGAACTACCAGTGTTCCTATACAGAGAAATTATTTCATATAGGCAGATCACCATAAAAAAAATTATTGGAATGTAAAAATTTTTAAGCTTTATCATATTGAAAGATACTGTGGACTTTGGTGAGACTTTTACATGTATAATCATTGTGAATCTTGTTGCTTTAACTGAATTTTGAAGAGTTTAATTAAAAAAAAAAATATAAAAAATCTGCAGTCCTCCACTGAAAACTAGCACCATGTTAATGTAGGATGTGACAGAATCTTTTCTTAGGAGGAAATTTAATACTTCTTAGTTCTGCTTTGGAACTTCAATAGCTTAAGCAAGAAGTTATCCTTTTTGATTGAGGTAAATTTAAAAAGAAAAACCCACACAATTTGGCAGGAGAGTTGCTTGGTATCTGACAATTTTAATTACTGTGGGAAAACCAGGATACAGGAATATACAAATTCTATGTAGTATTTGATTTCCAACATAATTCTTCAGTGAATATTCAGAGTGGAAATGTATGTGGAAGAGGGAGGCACTTCAGATGAAGATGCAACTTGAGAGGTACATATACTGGTTGTTAAGGTAACAGAAGAAGGAACCAGCAGAAATTTTCATCGAAGACTAATTCTCACTTAGCTCAACACATCCTAGCTGCCTAGAGAGTTCAGTATCTAAAAACTGGAAAGAATATAGCAAAAGATCAAATACAGAGATGTGTTAATCCTTTGGAGGAAACACTTGAGGAATCTGCTTGAGTTACCGAACATCTTCTTCAACCACAACATAATGATGTGCTCTTCATGTTCCCCTATGTGAGTCTAAAGGAGAGAGAGAGACAAAGTTCTAACTCACATAGTATAACAGGATAGGAGAGCTAGTGACAGAGCAGAGCATCTCAGAGAAACAGATGCTGAGCTAAGCTTCTAATGTTAATGGCTGTGCTCATGTTTGGAAGAAAGCCTGGAAGATTGCAAACCACACCAAAAGCCTATTCAGCCAAAATTAAGTATACTGGTTTGTCGGATAAAGTGAAATTTCTTCATAGTAGCTTGTATAAGGACAGGTTTTTTATTTGTGCTGGAAACAGGGTTGATTACACAGGGATGTTTTAGTTATTGCTGAGCAGCTCTTACACAGCATCAAGGCCTTTTCTGACCCTCACACACCCCAAAGAGGCTGGGGCTGCATGAGGAATTGGGAGGGGACACACTGGGACAGCTGAACACAACAGACCCAAAGGGTATTCCATACCATATGGTGCCATGTTCTACAATAAAATCTTGGGAAAGAAGAAGGAAGGGGTTGCCTTCCTAATTACGGCATTTCACCTTCCAAGTACCTGTAGCACATGATGGAGCCCTGCTTTCCTGGAAAATGTCTGCACACCTGCTTGTATATGGGAGCTCGTGAATGAACTCCTCAGTGTGTTTTGCTTGTTTGTGTACCTTTTCCATTACCTATTAAAGTGTCTTTATCCCAACCCAGAAATTCTTGTACTTTTACTCTTCCAATTCTTGCCCCACCCCACTGTGGGGGAGTGAGTGAGTGAGTGGCTGCGCAGTGATAAGCTGATCACCAAGCTTAAACCACAGAACAAGGCAAAGCTTGGCAAGACTAAACATGCAAGGAAGCATGCAAGCTGGAGTATTGATCTACTCTATAAATGAGAGTCACTAAGATTTTTATAGAAGCTGCAGCAACACAGACAAGCTAACTAAGCCTTCAAAAGGCAGCATACCCTTGGCTAGAGAGGGCCCTTTTGTTTCCATGCATTACTTTGACTGGAAGCTGCACATCACACTGAGATTGTCAGCAGAGCTGAGTTATGTTATTATGCCTTCCAGAACAATCTCACCTTCCTCCAGCAGACTGAGGTCTTCCTACCTGTGCCTATGCAGAGATGTTGTTGAGAGAAACACATTTGATCCTCACCACGGTCTCAGATAGAAAGAATAAGTCTGTCTTTGTGGACTTACACAGATAGGGTTTTATTGTAAGAAATATTTTTCTCTCTCCTTACAATTGCAAAGGAATACTGAACTGCACCAGGATCCTGCTGATCTATTGATTAACACTTATCTGCTGTTTCTACAGTGAATACTAAATGCATTGCTCGCTTCTTTCAAGCAGCTCTGGCTGTCAGTTTTCTCCCTCTGTGATATGTAGGCTGTCTGTCTGAAATCTGTAATCACAATAGCAGATGAAAAAGTCTCAAACAGACTGTGCCACTAGCACTTGGGTCAATGCTCAATGCAAAATGTCATTTGCTTTCTACATGCTCGGACCATCACCATCTTCAGTGTGGGATTTCAGTTCAATATCTGATATTATCAAATAGTATCTCCAGATTTACAAGAGTGCACAACACAGCTGTGTCTCTGCAACAACGCTCTGTCTGAACAGGATGAGACATTTAAATGAACAAATGTTTTAGATCGCAGGGTAGCTTAAGAGAGTGTGAATGCTTTCTTGGTTGATGAGAAATGCCCTAAAAAGACTGGATCAGGAAGTCTTCCCAGAAGGCAGAAAGATTGTAACTTCTTTTGTGGAGTGGTAAGGGAGGGAAGGTCCTATGGCAGGGCCACACAGCACCACCTGCAGCCAGAAGCCTGTGGCTCCCAGAGCTTGTGGAATGGCAGAGAAGAGCAGAAAGCAGCTCTCTGGCCTCAGCTGGGCCTGAAGGACTTTCCAAAGGACCAAAGTGGAACATGCAGGGCTTGCTTGCTGTTACTCAGAAAGACAAAGAGCCGGTCGAGAAGCAAAAGCTGCTGCCAGAACACAGCAATGTGGGACAAAGTCAGATACAAATATTTTTATTTTTAGTTTGGCTAATTAGTTGGTCTGATCTAACCTGACTTCACTATGAAATTTGGTTTCTTTTATAAATACCTAGCTGTTTTAATGTTTTGATCTTTTGAGACAGTGACAAGATAGATTCACCTCTCATAGCTTTGGCTGACTCAGCATCTATATATAAAGTTAGTTCTGTGGTGCCTGTGAGGAATCAGTCTTCCACAGAGCTGGTCTAAATGGTAGCCCAAATCAGACAGGTAAAGTCAAATGGAGATCACTGAAGTAAGAAATATGAGAGGGTGGTTTTCAGTGACTACACACTAGATATGTCCAAACTGCGAAACTGTAACATTGTGATGAAAAGGTACTGGATGACAGCAACACAGCTGAATTATGAAAAATGTTAAAGAGACTGAAAGGCTGTTCTCAGACTGAGATGGCTTAATGAAGTGTCAAGGTCTCATTTTCTCATTCATACTGCTAGTACTTTGCAGCACAGACGACCCCGTAGAGTAAATGCAATATTATTCACAACAGACAGAAGTAGCAGAGACTGAAACACAATCTTTTAAAATCACGAAATGACTATATAATACACAACATTTCTTTAACATGTTCAGCACAATGATTGTAAGTGAAGAACATTAAAGTTCATTTAGGAAATTGAATGTTCAGCTCAAATGCATGTA
Source organism: Taeniopygia guttata (assembly GCF_048771995.1). Classification (NCBI taxonomy): domain Eukaryota; kingdom Metazoa; phylum Chordata; class Aves; order Passeriformes; family Estrildidae; genus Taeniopygia; species Taeniopygia guttata. Next base: position 53,138,740 of record NC_133028.1, read on the forward strand.
ATCAGACATATTTCAAATTGAAACTCAAGTTTGCTGATAATTGGCAAATGTCTTTCTTCACCAGAGCATTCTGACATAGAATAATGAAATTTACATTTGAGTCATGGATAACAAGAGGAAATTCTGTTTTATGCCCATCTCAAGTAGTTCTGTAAGTTTTTTTTTTTGGAAACTTCATAAGCACCTGGTAACATGGTATGAGGATGCCAGCAGAAAATATTATTGATGAGTATGCACCACAGGTACAAAGAATTTACTGCTACAGAAATGTCAAATTCTCATTTCACAGGGCAGTCGGTACCTAGAAAGGCAGTGATCTGTGATTATGGGTTACTGTGAATGGCTCATGTGTTCCATTCTCACTATTTCTGAAATTCTTCATCTGTGCTTTATTCCCCTATTGGTGTCTTGTTGTGAAATCAAGACAATAAGCCCCTTTCAGCCAAGAAAATTGTCTGATCATGGCTATAAAAGATCAAGCTCAGTGGGGGATTCATCAGCAGGTATGAATAAAGTGAATGCCAAAATATATTGATAGGGCAAAAGAATTTAACTTTTTAAATATTTTGAATATTTTGTGTAGATTGGTTCCATGAAAAGAAGGTAAATTCCTGAGACACTGATTCTGCACAAATTCTACACCTGTATTTCAAAACACAAAAGGAAATATTTTGTGAAAAGTCATTCTCCAGAAATCTACTTAGCTCACAGATTACCTGCAATTTCTTTCTGGATAAACCCCTCATTGAGATACCCACACAAATTTGACTTGGAATTGGCTGTGGCCTTTAGTTTTGACCACTGCCACCTTGTTTGATGCTTTGTCTTCCCTTTGTCCCTACCTAACTGCCTTGTCTCTCACTGAAGTGAGATGTGAGTCTTTTTCTCCTGCCTTTTGCGCATCACTGCAAATGTGAACACTTCAAACTACTTGTGAATTGAAACAAATTGGAGAGCATAACAGAAATGAAATATTTCTAAGGTAGGAGTTTTTTTCCAAGATCTGAGCTTGAGGCTGTAACTGAAATGGTAATTTAAATTAAATTTGCAAGTACATTTATTTTGTGCGTAATTATGAGGAAAAGTAATTTTTTTCCTAATGTCTACATTGCCCAAGCATGAGTATACATCCCCTTGTGAAGAAATCTGAAATGGCTCCCCACAGTTATTCCATGCCCTGCTTAGTGTTCCGTATAGATAAATGTTAATAGCTCAGGGTGTTGCCTTAAAATTAAGAATCTAGATCAAGGCAAGTTCCTCTATGTTTTGTGGCAATATTTTGTGGTTTTATTTTGTGGTTATGTTTTGTACAAGAAGGTACAGGCCTGTGGGCTGGAGATTGCACTACAATAGGATTCTAAGAAGTGATTCCATGTAATAAATAAAGGAGCCAAAGAAACCAGATCTGATAATAATGTGCTTATAGTGATATTTCCTTTGTTATTTTTGGTTCCCCTGAGTCTGTCTCTGGTTTAATGTCAGCATGAATGGGAATTGAATTGGACCAGTAGTTGGTGTTACAAAAAAAAAATGCTGGCAGCTGATAACAGTGTTATGAGTTTATGTTGATTGGAGTGGTACGAGCAAAAATACCCAAGGGACAACTTGGCTGGAAAGCTAGAATGTAGGAATCAGAGAAATGAGAAGAGAATCATGTGTTGCCAGATAAGACTTTAGGCTTTCCCTATGGGTTAATATCTGAATGAAAACCACCACTTTTTCTTTATGGGATGTCTACTTTCCTTTAGAAATTACAGAAAGAAGACAGTTTGATAGAATGAAGTATG